>NC_134578.1:69359193-69666780 GCF_050947875.1 Dermacentor variabilis
CGTGGGCTTGCTTCAAAACCGGCATCGCAGAAGATTTCGGCCGCCCTGGCATGCGCAAACTTCGCGCTGACCAATGCCTACGTAGCCGATGGCAGCAAACTGGTGACAAGTTCACCAGCCACATAGAAGACAACGCCGACCTCTGCCGGCGTGTCAACCTGACGTTGGCGGATTGACACGCCAACGTCGTGTCGCTGACGGTAGCACTGTGACCGTGTTCGGAATGTGTACTGCACGCGTGAGCATTTCCGGCCGCCATACTGTCGTCCTTGTCCCCGTTCTTGACCAATGCCCCCATGATCTCATCCTAGGCCTGGACTTCCTCTCCGCCCATTCAACATTCATCGATTGTTCCTCAAGTACTGTGCGTCTTGACCTGCCCCTACAGGACGTTCCTCCAACACCACAGGAAATTCGCCTGAGACCTCCTGATTTTGTTCACATTCCACCAATGTGTGTACTGGTGGTGGAATGTGATAAAAGAGTTCGTCCGTGCTGCGGTCGCTCGTCAGCTTTCGCTGCTCTCCTCAGCCACGCCACCACCCTCGCCTTTGCCGGCCAACCTTCACCGTGTCATCCAAGGGCAAGTATACGCAGCTCTCCGTTCTGCCCGCAAGACTCCGCCTGTGCCGCCTGCAGTTGCTTTCCCCGAGGTGACTGCACCTCTCAGATTTGCCGGGGCTCTCGCGCGGCCACCACCTCCGACCTTTGCGCCATTCCCATCGGTCGTGCCACTGCGTCCAGACACCTTTGTGTGGCTTTGGGTTCCCGACGTTCCTGCTGGACTATCATCCAAGCTTGTCTCCAAATATCAAGGACCCTACCGTGTTGTAGCGCAGACATCGCCTGTGAACTATATTGTCAAGCCTGTCGTACCACCTGCGGACCAACGCTGTCGTGATCGCGAAACCGTCCATGTACAGCGCCTCAAGCCGTATTACGACCCCATGATTCTATGTTCACCATGTGTCGCCAAGATGGCTCCTTTTCCTGTGGGGGTCAATTGTAGTGAAGAGGAATGCCCGGCGCCGCAGCCACATCGCCATTCACCCGGGAGGCGGGAGCTCGAGATTGCCGGAGCTTCTCTGGTTGAGACACGCTGCCTGCTGCTCTCTTGTGCTGTATTGCTATTAGAATTCCTTCAGTGTCCGTTTAAGGCCCACAGCCATTTGTTTTAATTCGACCCGAGTGCTGCTGAACCGAACAATGTCATCTGCAAACCAAAAGTTGCTGAGATATTCGCCGATGATGCTCACTTCTACGCCTTCCCACTTTAATAGCTTGAATACTTCCTCCATGCAAGCAGTGAATAGTGAATAGCATTAGAGAGATTGCGTCTTCTTGCTGAGCAATTCCTTTATAAGTAATTTCCTACTTATGGAGCCCCAAGGTAGTTGTGGAACTTTTGTAGACATGTAACAAGATATTCAGGTATGCCTCCTGTGCAACTTGATTACATACTGCCTCTACGACTGCTGGTACCTCTACTGAATCACCTCTACTCTACTCCAACTCTAATGAATCAACAGCCTTTTCATAGTGTATGAAATCCATGCAGAAGGATTGATTGTACTCTGCAGATTTCTCGATTGATCAGATGAATATGATTGATCGTAGAATATCCCTTCCTGAAGCCAGCCTGTTTTCTTGGTTAGCTGTAGTCAAGTGTAGCCCTTATTCTACTGGAAACTGGGTTGATAAATATTTGACAGAATACTGAAAGAAAGCTGACGGGCCTATATTTTAAATTCTTTAACGTCTCCTCTCATGTGGATTAGTATAATGTTGGCATTCCAATTCGCTGGTACACTTGAAGTCAAGAAGCATAGCTTATAAAGGGCCGCAAGCTTTTCAATCATGGGATTTCGTATATCTTTGAGTAAGTCGACTCTTACTGCATCTTCTGCTGCCGCTTTTGCAAGAGTGAGGATTTGGGGCTTTAAATTTTATACAGCAATCCGTAGCACCAATATGCTACATTAAATAACAAAAAGAAGCTAGTGCTGAGAAGTGTTTAGAAGAATAAGTGCATAGGGCATTTGGCCTGCTATATGTGTCGTCATCTGTCACGTGGGATAACAATGCATGCAGATGATTCCAACATAATGCATTCCGGAAAACATGAAGGAGGGTAAATTTACGCTATATGTATATAAATGTGATTGAAGCTTCTGTGTATCACGGTAACACGATGCAATTGGAAACAAAGCAAATAAATTAACTTTTGTTTCACTCTAAGCCTCTAACTATTTTAAATTTAAGTAGCAAATGAGGAGACGCAGCTTTCTGTAAATATTTTTATCGCTAACAAGGCCATCACATTTGTGATGTGCAATTTCTTGACGTATAACCAAAGAAAGAAAGATAATGGCAGTTAGAAAGGACGGCCCACTTACGCAGAAGGTATGCTTGCTGTCTGGTCGTGGTAACACCACTGTATTTGACAATAGTCGATTATCTGAGGTCGGCTAATATGGGCCGGCTTGACGAATGTTGCAAACAATGACAAATTCCTACTAATTGAAACTTAACATAGTACAGTGTGCTAAGTTTTAACGCTGTGTGTTTGCTTTGAACAAAAAAGCTGCGAACAAGGAAGATGCTGTAAATAATAACGTTAACGTTCGTGTATGCTATTGCGCACGTTACTAATCAGCATAAATGAACGTATAAACAGGGGCAAAAGAGTTAGTACAAATAAAATTCTTTGAGAGAAATAACTTAGAAGCAGGCTAACAGAACTACTACACAACTAACTCCGCGCTTTCAAACACGTTTGAAATGTTGATGAAGGACTGTGACTTAAGGTGAACACTGGTGCAGTGGTAATTAAATTTATAGGAGGAAGCCGGAACTAAACAAATTTGTTTCAGCATTTAACAAAATTCCAAGGCAGCATCAACAAAATCCCAGCAAGCAAAACTTACTTTGCTCATCAATCTTGCTTTTCTGGTTTTATACATTTCCAAACACAACACAGCAGTTTCATAAGCGAAATTGTTCTTTATATATTTGCTTTTTAGCTTCTATTTGATATTGGTATCCATGGTATTGATGTGCATTAACAAGTCTCATTTTAGCCTTGTATATGGTAATGAAGAAGCTGTTAAGTAAATTCAATGTTGCAACTTTAGAAAGTTCTTTTGCCTGGCCTTCTCCCTTAGGTCCTTACCAGAAAAAATTTCTATTTATTACAATTCGACAAAATCAAATGCTGGGCCAGTAAATTATGTGGCCCGCATCTCTACGCATCCCAAATACAATGAACGCCATGCCATGAAATATGACATCGCACTGTTGAAGGTAACGGTTTTTGATTGTTTTCCTGATGGAGATAAAAACTTGCAGTTTTTCATAATTTCTTAATTTCTGTTTACTTGAACTTTATGCAGAGGAGTTCTATAGTATTAATTAGCCAGACATGTAATTGAAATAAGGATAACTTATTGGAATAGGAAAGAAATCAAGCTTAGTATACTTAGATGTGCCACCACATTTCGCAGAAAGAAATTTTGCACGCATGTTTTCTAGGGCATCACCCGCCGTGGTTGCTCAGTGGCTATGGTGTTGGGCTGCTGAGCACGAGGTCGCGGGATCGAATCCCGGCCACTGCGGCCGCATTTCGAAGGGAGCGAAATGCGAAAACGCCCGTGTACTTAGATTTAGGTACACGGTGAAGAACCCCAGGTGGTCAAAATTTCCGTAGTCCTCTACTACGGCATGCCTCATAATCAGAAAGAGGTTTTGGAATGTAAAACCCCATAATAAATAATTTATTTAATGTAACGAAGTTGTTCAATAACTTTTAATATGAGATTCAATTTTCAGGAAACATTCCTTCATGAATCGTGTCAGTGGACACCTTTACAAGAATATAATCGCTGTGGTAAAATAGGCGCGGACATTCCGAAAAGCGAGATGCATTTCTTACGTATATCCTATACGGTGCTGGGTGTTTTGCTGTTGTCTCTTCAGGAAATATTTCCGTTTTACTTTGTCGTTCATTTACGTGCCAATAATTATGATGCCTACGTTTTTATAGTAGGCTAGTTTCATTACAGGTGACCCGACGGTATATAGCACTAAGAATGTATCGCATTCGTGGCACTAATTTCGTAGTCATCGCAGATGCATGATCGCTTGCATGCGACCGATATGAATATTTCCGTAACCTTCTGACTAGATGTAGTTATATTTTGCTGAAGTTACACCTGCACGAGATCAGTTATCTGTGTTTTTTAACAGAATTTTATTACTACCCTTGTTTTATAGGTTCGAAATAATTTTAGGTTTGATAGATTTGTTCGACCAATATGCCTTCCCAATAGAGATATTACTGTGGGACAAAGGCCATTATTATCTGGCGGCTGGGGAAGGATTAATTCTAGTAAGTCATGCTTCATATTTCTTTGCGCTTTTTTTCATCTATGCACCTAGCTGTTCTATGCCCAATAGAGGTATTTCCGGTGCGAAGCGTATGTGATGACGGACGCGCTCTTATGTACTTTCTCTTCAAGCATGCTGGTTTTCCGTTGCAGAAACACAAAATTCAATTTAACAGCCCACAACAGCCGCAATTTATTGATGCCGGACTAAGTACAACTATTCAATTATCGTATCATGACCATCCAACTAAGGTACCACTTTTTGACAAGATTGTTTGTCGCTTTTTAAAAAGATATTCGTATCTAACTCTTGTTTCTAAATGTTATATTTAGAAAGCTTTTTTTATTTTCTATGACTGGCACATCTGCGGAGCAATTTTCTATGCCAGGTAAAGAATTGTGTTGTATCCTAGCAAACTACCTAATTCCACCGTTACCATTTTAGAAGAGCAAAATTTAGCCAACATGAAATAATTATGTCGGTTTAGTATTTTCACTGAATTCCCTGTGCTACGTTTCGATTAAATAGAAGCCATTGTAATTCACTTCTGTAATTCAGTTCACAAGGTATTGCGCTCGACGCTTACGGCCAATCTGTAACTAATGTATGCACAGTAGGCGCCACCCTTGTGTAGAACTCGGGAACGGCGGCTGCTGGGGCGCTCAGGAGCCAGCCAGCGACGTCTAATGGTAGCAACTGGCCGCGTTTCGCCTAAACGTGCCCAGCAGCTGTCCGTAGATGAAGAGGAATCGTTAGTTGAAAAGAGGAAACGTGCAGCAGCGTCGTGAAGGGTACGTGTACGGGAATTTGCGCTTGGTAGAACTCTTCTAGCAGTTGCAACTGGTTTACATTGCCATGCATACGTGGTAGGTTTGTCTGGTGGTAACGTCATCGCGCGCCGTACGCTCTGTAGTCCAGTGAAAGTGTGCAACGGTGAGCCAACGATGGCGGTCTAATCTCGCGTGCACAAGGGAAACAAGCACGTCATATTCCGTCGCGAGCATGGCGTCAGGACACTGAAGGAGGGGATAGAGCTTGGGCGCTCTATCGCACGGAAGATAAAGTGCACCCGTGCGCGGACAATATATCATGAAAGCGTTTTCCTTTGGGAGAGCAAAGTTGGCCGACGACGGCTTCTAGCTTTGCTTGTGCTGTGTTCTCACCGCTGAGTTAGCGTAGAAGGGGTAGACAGTACGAAGGTCATTTCAGTTGCTGCTGTTGCCGCGATTCCTCACCCCAGCGTCTTGACAGCGAGTGCCCGTGGTCATCGAGTGTAAAGTGTTCATCGGCGCCTGTGTGTGCTGTCAGCAAGATAGGCAGTTTAAATAGTAAGCCAATGTTTAGAACGGGGCGTTCTACTTCGGCTGCTGGTGCGTATGGCGCGGCAGAGTGAGCCATGTCTTGAATACGATCTCTGATGCGTGAAGGAGCACCGAGGGCCGCTAGCGTCGTGTGCGCTTTAGTACCTGTAGGCTTGTGCGTCACCCGCGATCATGAATTGAAATGCCACTGTAACTTTTTGTATTCTGCCTAATCCCATATTTATTCCTAATTTATCAACATTCACAAATATTCTAATTATATGAAAAGTGTCAATGGGAAAATTGTAGAAGATCATGAAAAACTCCTGATAGAGTTTTCTGTTGCTCACTAAGTGCTGTATAAAAGTGGCCTTCCGAACGCAATAGCAGCACCGGAATACACGCACAGTACCTCGAGTAGCCAGACGTGCGTCAATATTGCGTGTATTTGCGGGCTTCATTCACGCTCGGGAAAAGACTTTCATGTAGTGAGATGATCAGAGTTACCAGAAACAAAGAGCATTCCGTTATATCGCGACGCAGCAGTCACCACTACAGGTTTCACGACGATTCTAAGTGGCCTCGTTCCAAATTGATTGCCGTTCGGTGCAGGCACATTTTCTTGTGTACCAGGTATGATTGTCTATAGTACCTCGCACGCCATGGACGGGAAGTTGTGGTATATGGAGCCTTGCTTCTTTCAATATATGGCTTTGTTCAGTGAAGGGACTGGCTACTGCTTTAGGTAAATTGTGCTTTCTATTAGCGTCTGGCCATTCAGTCATGTATGAATTTGCTCTCCAGTTCGCCTATGTATTGTGTGCCACAATTGGCAGCATCTATAAATTAGACGGTTTAGAAAGTAGAAAGTATGCTTGACGTGCAGGTGAATCTCAAAGTTATATTGCGATGGTAATATCACGCTGTACAACTATATATATGAATTGTAGATTTTACAAATTTGCATGCAGAGTACACCGGATGACCCTAGTCACAGGATTTCTGCTTTGTATTTCTCCATAATTTAGTATGCACACCAAGAATCTCATCGTATTTAGTGTTGTGCCTGTGGGCTACTCTAGACAGGTCGGAAAAGATAAGTTTCTGCTTGCTGGCTGGCATTTGGTACTTATTGCGGATGTTCAGGTTGGGGAGTGCATTTGAGAATTTAGTATTGTCACATGGTGGTGACGTTGAAGAACACAGTAGCAATACTGGGAAAGAAAAAACTAACTTTTATTGGCCGAACCTGTGCCCACAAAAACAGGCTACTCTTATAGCACAACGAGAGCGGCGAACACAGTCGGCGATCGTCGAAACTCTGATCAGCGGGTCAAGCGCGCCGGCTTTTATACAGCAGACGTCGAATGTTCCAGACTAATCGTTGGGACCCGCGTGCCTTCCACAAAGTTCTACACCATTCGCGTCCGGCGATGACATCAGATACCATAAGGTTCGGCGACAACAGACAGCGGATAGAAGCATCGATAACTTTCCAGAAACTTCGGATACATACAGGCGCGTCCCGTGCTGTGCGATAACATTTGTTAGGTGACGAAACGTGGTCGCCCGATAAAGATAAGTACACGTGCCAGTATTAAGACGCCTTGTTGCTTGTGTGATCTTAACTCGGCTCGGTCAACTTTAGTTGCATCGGCCTAGGCTTTTTGAATGGCAGCGCTGGAGTGGTTCCTGCTTGATAGCCTTTCTTTAGGGTGGTCGAATCTATCTTGCAATCTTGGCTTTCAGCGCAAATGCAAGGTGGTAGTGTGGCTCCCCAGAAATTCTGAACAACATACCTATTTCATGATGTCTGCGACAATGGTTTCTAAACTTTAGGCATTACTTGCCAAAATATTTCCTGTGAAGCGCCGTATTTAGTATCCAATTGTCAATATATATTGCTGTGTCCAGAAAGAAGGTGCTCTCAGTTGAAGGATCCGATGTAATTTTTTTGCTGAGCAAAAGTAATTAACGAATGTTACAGATTTCCCTTGACTGTCCAGATGATCTCGCCAAAAACAACTATATTGACTATTTATCGAAGCTATCTGTGGCGAATGTCTGTGCAACGAGATAGAAAATTCCATAAATATATTCGCGCTGGTTGGTGCACAAGGTGTAGTTATACTTGTATCTTGTATTTGCAAGCGGTAATTGCTCTCAAGTTTGAAGTAGTTATATATGGGAACTAATTCAAAAAGGCATAAATAGACCTCAACAGAGTGTTGAGCATTGTTTATGGAGAGCTTCTTCAGTCGAAGATAAAGCTTTAGGGATTGGCAAGTTGATGTATATGGCCGTGATGGCTAGCGTGGCGAAAAGTGTTTTGCAGTAGCGTGCTTTTATTATAAACGTCGTCCACAATTATCAGTAGGGGGTTATCTTGTACAAATGACGAAGTGTTTGGGGTAAATCTCCAGAAAAGCGGTCAAGAAATGTGCAGAGGCTCTCTGTCTGAGTGCTTAATACAATTGGGCACCCTGGAACGTTACTTATAGTTCAGTGAGGGGAATTTTATGAATTTTCGGAAAGGAAGTTCATAGAAGCGTCCTGAAGTTTTGCTGCCTGATTCAAGAAATCTGAATTCCTGCGCTGTTGTCAATTCCTCAGGAAAAAACCATTTCAGCCTAGCGGTAATGAGTTGTCCATATGGCAATTTCGGCTCGTTGTCAAGCTTACGGTAGTGTACCGGTGTTCACGATTGTTTAGGTCTCTGTAATCTCCTCGTGCTAGCATTTAGCTGCTGGCCAAATAACACTACTTCCGCCCTTATCTGTTCCCTTAATGACAATGTCGTAGAAGGAACTAATATTGCAGTATATATAATTCTTGGAGGGAACTATTTCTAAGGTGGCTTAGGCACCATACATCGGCTTACAATTTCCTAAATGACAGTGTTAAAATACAGTTCGAGTCTATATCTTGATTTGGCTCAGGAAGCTAGGTGAACTGTGCTCTATGTCGTGTCATCTCGGTGTCTAGTTCATTGTCTTCGAAAAACATGCCTAATGCGCATCCGTTGGGGGAATTATGTAAGGTTCTTGAGACCAGATTTATCGTTTTTTTCCGTGGAATGGAAATTTAGAAGCTTGACAAGCACGCCTATTTCCTCCTCGTTTGATATTTTAGAAATGTCTACGGCATTTGACTGGCTTAATGTTGTGGAGACTTCAGCCGCGTCTAATGTTTCTAGATTCGTGTTCCCTCTACTTGGCCTGGTGTGGCTGTTTGCAAGTAATGTAGTTTTTTTTTCTTTTTAAAGTCCGTTTTTTTGCTCGGTTCTCCGAACCAATTTTATGGACTGCTATTCATTCTATGCAGTGTTTCTTAAAGGGACACTAAAGCGAAACAATAAATCAGCTTAGACTAATGAAGATTGTTTGAGAACCCTGCAGGCAGTCATTTCAAGAAAATAGTTTGATTAATAGATGAGAAAATGAAGGTTAAAATATCAGTATTGGAATTTCGTGCCGAAACCCCAGCGCAGTACGTCAGCGTCACATCAGGGATTCCAAATATTGTTTCAGCATTTGGGCCGCGTTTGCTGAATAAAGGTTCACGAAACTTGCAATGTTTATTATTTGCTTCCGTTAGAACACAATGTAGTCAATCTGTACCGCTATATATAATTAGTAGGCACTAGAAGATGCCATCGAAATCCAAGACGTCACAGCTCCAGGTGCGAGAACTTAGGTAGGCGTCGCCACCCGTATTTCGTTCTTGCGCTTTTTCTTTGTTTTCCCTCTTTCTTATTACCCCGGTATAGGGTAGCCAACCGGACGTTATTATGGTTAACCCCCCTGCCTTCTACTTATCTCTTTCCCTCCCTCCTTCTGGCTTACCAAACGTCTTATCGTTGTAAGAGTGGTATTATTTTGGTGTTGTAGAACGGTAATTTACTGATGCAGAAGAAATCATTTTTCACTTTAGTGACCCTTTAATGATATACAAAGTGAGAGTGACGCATTGTTTATTATTGTTTCCCAATTTGCAAGATGGCGGGGGCGGAGTGTGCGTAGAGCTGTGATAGCATTCAGTGCAAGTCTTTTAGGGATATATATTGTTCTTCGTACAGCCTGCGAATGTTTTGAGAGAGAAGGCGCAGCTGGTAGGTTTTGGTATGTTCCCTAGCCTGCAAATGTTGAATGCTTCGTGGCACATGCCAAACTAAGTAGAAAGGTGAAGGCAACATCCGGTCCCTGTGGTCACCCCAGGTGCTCTGCATGCAAACATGTACAATCTGCTATTATAGATAAAAGTACAGCTTAACACTACTTTCACAAGGCAACTTCAAATTTTCCTGCGCATCAAGGAAGGCAATCTACTGTCTATAGTGTACCACTTCTTATAAACGATACATTGCTGAGCAGGACAACAAATTCACAAAAAACTGAACGGCCAAGGGCAGATACAAAGCGAAGTTGATCCGAAGCTGTTACCAGCAATATCAATGAACGCGGAAAATATTTATGCTATGGAGGAAGCCTTTGTATGCTACAAAGAAATTTTCATTCACCGCTCGAGAGGGAATATACGGAATCATACCCCATAAACATATTTGTATGCCTGCAGCGAACGGCAGGGACCATTTAGAATCGCTAGAAGGTGTGCCTTAACTCCTTAAATGTGGACATGAATAACATAGATACAAAAGCAGTCGATGCCATCCGCTAACCTTGATTCGTAAGCTCACCTATTGCCCCAACCCGCCGTGGTTGCTCAGTGGCTATGGTGTTAGGCTGCTGAGCACAAGTTCGCGGGATTGAATCCCGGCCACGGCGGCCACATTTCGATGGGGGCGAGATGCGAAAACGCCCGTGTACTTAGATTTAGGTGCACGTTAAAGACCCCCAGGTGGTCTAAATTTCTGGAGTCCTCCACTACGGCGTGCCTCATAAAGTGGTTTTGGCACGTAAAACCCATAATTATTTATTCCCCCATTTAAAGCTCTTCTTTGTCTCTCCCCTACGAATCAATTAGCAGTTTGTGCGAAGCCTCTGAACACGCATCAACCATACAAGGCTTTCTTCAATGTTCACCTGCCCCGTCATGCTTGTTCTACCGTTTTATTTCTTTTGTCTTCTCTTTTATGTAATACCGCCATCGCCACGTCACAAACTTCCAAACATTGAGCATATCGTTTCGGCGCCTCTGTCAAACACGGTTGAGCCACTTCTGTAAACAGCCACGACGCCGCCTACGTCGTACTACTGAGGTTGACCTTCCTTGAAACACAAACCCGTTCCCTCCCCAACACCCCCGGTTCTGCCTCCAATACTTCACGTGGCCATGCTAATATGTTCAAACATTTGCCTGCGCATCGGCTTCTGGGTCTCTTAGGTCATTCTTTCAACTTTTGTCGCTGTCTTGCTCGTGCGCGGACCGACTTTTTTTAGCGAATAGTAGGGGAGGTTGGCGCCTTTTTCGCGGACCGGCTTACATGACCCCTTTTTAATCACACATATGCACGCGGTTTTCTGCCTCTATGGCTTGTCTTGAGTTCTCTTAGGCTTTCCAATTTTATCCGCATCCTACACCGCACTCTCTTCCTTGAGTTTCCTGCCGGCTCCGACCTCTCCCACTCTCTTCCCCTGGTTCTTCAACACCGTTCTCCCCGCGCAGATGCCTGGAAACGCGAAATGACAGCGTTCATCTTCTTTTCAGTCTCTTCCTTCACTGTCGGCCGCGGCCCAAAACGACCGCACACGATGTCACGCAACCAAACCGCTAACAGTGCTCTCCCGAGCATTAGAAAGCGGATTTCACAAAGACAGGTCCCCCTATTGAAACGTAGGACAGCAATTTCTGAGGCCCTTTTTTCTGCTTACATAACTTTTTTTTACTAAACTTTTCTCAACAAAATGTTGTGTGATTATATTTTGTTATTACCATTGGTTACTGAACCTTTAAACTTCTGCTGAAAGCTGTGATTATAAAAAAAGCCACGCACACTGACACTCAACGAGGATGTACAATTTTTTCGGACTCATGGTCTCCCTTCCTTGCCTTTCTCTAAATTGTGAGTTTGCCTGTCCTAGGGAGCACACGATAACATGTTTAAAGAGTTACTTTGCTTTTCTTTATTTTTCTAGAGATACCTCCCGTCGTCTCCGAAAATCTGATGTATGTGCAGATTTACGCATTGCCTCAAGAGAAGTGTGACTATATCATAAAACATATCCGAAGTGAGAATATAAGTGGATTTGATTCCAAATATGCCCTGTGTGCCGAAGGGTACAATGGAAATCTCTGCGAAGTAAGTAACAGCGGCGACAGTCTTGATGGCGTACATGCGCATGAGTAAATATTGTGCATTTATGGCTATGTCAATGTATTACGCACGCAGGGGTATCTATTGATGCAAAAAAGAATAACAAAAAAATTATGTTTGGTGTATCTAATTGCTTACTGCCAAAGCCAGGTGTATGAGTTGCTCGCAGTACTGAAATCTTGCGTATCATTTTCGGGTTTCTTTAGTGCAGTCACAGTTTAAAATGCAGAAAGATTCAATAAGTTCCGGCATTGGTTGGTCGTTGGGCCTTACAATTATCGAATTGCTTCAGAAGACTTACAAAAACCCAAAATCAGCGAAATGACTTCAATGACGGAACATCAGTACACATTCACCCTGTCAAATCCAAATATAGTTCCGCATCAAGGAAAACTCTTTGAACGTGTGCACCTTCATGTCGCGCCATGGTGAGTTCATTAGCGAAATCCAAAACAATAAAACATTAAGCAGTGGATTCACAGAATTCCCAATACAGACGCATTATGCTGCTTGGCAACAGAAGAACAATTGATATGCGCCATTCTTAAGAATCTTCGACAACAATAGTTTGAAGGCAAACCTGCGTTGAAGGCTGAGAACCCCTCAGGAACAACAGGGGATCGGTGTATCATCACTAAGTAGGAGAAGTGGTTGATTAGGAGACTGTTTCTTACCCCGATATTGCAGCATGACAAGGACAACCTCGAAATTCCACCAACGCTTTTGTAGCGTTAAAACAATCCTCATAAACCTGACGCTTCCACCATGCATGTACATCACCAAGAAACCATGCGCTTATACAGAGTCTCACCGCTGCTCTTAATAAAGCCAACAGTCCTTCCAACTCCTCCTGGAGCTTGCAGGCGGCCGTCTGCTGCAGGGCTGCGGCTCGTGCTCTCCGCTTGGCCGATATCAGTGAACAACTCCTTTATTATGGCGCGCTTGGGCTGCCCCGCGTCGGCGCGCCTGGCTACTCAACTACGGCGGGGTACATTCAACTCTCAGCGAAGCAGATTTATATCCAAGGAAGCGTTTAATGTTTCCTAATTGCGCTTACATATCAGTTGTAAAAATGCGACAATTACGTGTATAGATAGAGAAGCATTTTGAAACACTGTCAGTAACAAATTACCAAGTGGTGCCTTTGAAGGCGTCTATGAGTCAGCCCTGAGAACGTGCGCTATCGCGCGTCTTTATGGATGGCGTTCCTCGCCAGACGTGGCAGGCGCAAGACGCCTAGACGCAAGCTTGCACGCGTCCGCACGTGCACGTGTGGTCTGGGGTTAATGGCGGCGCTCTAAAACGCCAGGTGATGAAGTTTATTCAGGAGTCGCTCACAACAGTGTGCCTCCTAATGTCACTGTGGTTCTGGAACCTATAAGTCACCATACGGAATGTGTGCTCGAGCAGATTAATGTTCTTTGCTGCGAGCCCATCCGGGTGCATGAGCTGAGGGTCACCCTAGGACAAAGCAAGCGACGGAGCGCTCCAGGAGCGGATGGAATCACGATCCAGATGCTTCGGAACCTGCAAGATTCAGAGCAAGATCGTGTCCTGGAATACTTCAACGCCATCTGGAGCACTGGGGCTCTCGCAGACAGCTGGCTCACCGCGTGAGAGGCGCCAGGATAACCTTGGAGTGAAGAGGAGGCCTAAACACTTATATTCATGTGCGCGCTGCAGTAAAGTACATATATAGGAGCAAATGAAATATGAGCAATTATCATGCTTGTGAAAGGACATGACGACTGCTTTCTTTAAATTAATGTTCATTTGCCAGAGTTCGCACCATCCACAGAAACTTAGAAAAGATTGATTCAGAGTTTTATGATCGTTAGGTGGAGAACGCAGTCGTCAGCGTATAGCCGAATTTTTACCTAAACAGCGTTTAGGATGTCGTTAATACAAAGCAGAATAAGTAATGGCCCTCAAACAGAAACTTGGGGTACTGAGGAAGATAATGATGCGTCGGGGGAGTTAATGAATTAAAAGAAACATACCGCGAATAAATATAAAGAAATATACGGATGCACTGAACGAGAACAGGCTTCGTTCATGAAATAAGGCTGTGGTACAGTATCAAATGCTTTGGAGAAATCAATGAAGACCGCATCTACTTGACCTAAATAAAGAGCAACACTGATGTCATGTGTGAATTCAGTTAATTCAGTCACTGTTCTAAAACCACTAGAAATTTCACGCTGAGCGCTGCACAAAATGTTATTAGACTCGAGAAAATTGATGTGTTTATAAATTATGTGTTGAAGGAGTTTGCATGCCTGAGAAGTGAAAGAAATGGACCTATAATTTAGGAAGGATTGTTTCCGCCCAGATTTGAACAATGAAGTGACTCTAGCCTGTTTCCATGAACAAGGAACTGTACAAGTAGGCAGTGATTTCTCAAACATTAATGTGAGGTATTGACAGGTCCAAAGCGCATAACTGTGAAGGGACACATTGTTCACATTGTTTGGCCTGCAGCCTTTCTTGGTGTCAAGGTTTAAAATATGGTTCAGGAATCCTTGCTTACATATTGTAACATTGTTAATTGCACGGGACACGTTAGTTGTCGGGGAGAAGGGAGGCATTTCGCCATTGTCCGGTGTAAATACTGGCTGAAAATATTTATTGAATGCTGTAGCTATAGCTCCAGAATCACTTATTTCGGAATCATCGAATAGAAATATCTGGGTGGTATTTTGCATGGGCAAATATAAACTCCAAAACTTTCTTGGATTATATTAAAGAAATTACAGTGAACTGATAATAGAAGTTTTCAGCTGCGTCAATTTTTTGACGAAGTTCTTTTGTCATAGAGCGAAACTGGGCATTTGTTTCGGCATTCGTGTGACGCTTCTGACGCGCTCTTGCTACTCGACGCTTCAAATGAAGTATTTGCCTTGTCATTCTTGAAACGTCAAGATTTTTCTTTTTTGTTTTTAATGGCACATAGTGCTCTATGAAAGTATGAACAATGTTTTAAAATGGGATACTACAGCATTGAAATCACTGGTAGTGCATAACCGGGTCAATCTGTCGAATGAAGTGCTTAATGCATAAAGTATGGTCGTATCATTTGCATGATTACACATGTAAAAACTGGTACATTCATAGTAGCGCCTTGAAACTGAAAGACTAATAGTAGCAATCCGCAGATGAGATGTTCAATGATCGCCGACTGTGCTCGCTCCTTTCGATGTGCTTGCAATGTCAATTGCTTTCAGGGGCACAATTTCGCCCAAGAATCACTGTCATTACACAGTTCTTGCTACTGTGTTGTTCAGCGTGAATACAACGTGAAAATGTGTCGTGTCGCTAAGTATGAGTTCGTAGTCATGATGTTGTCGTGGTCATTTATTCTCATCATTCCAGCTGCGCAATCCGGTGGCCGTCATAGCATTCTTCTCACGTCCCGTCCTCATACACTCGACGTCATCCTATTATCCTCATGCCGACGTCGTCACACTCTCGTCATTGTGCCATTGTCAGCCTTTGATATTCGTCCTCTCCTTGCGGTCATTCTGCGCGTGCCATACCGCCTTTGTCATTCGATCCACGTCATTCCTTCTTGGTCAGTACGTCTTCACCAATGCGTCAATGTGACACCGCGCTCCTCATCAGCAACTTTGCCAAGCGAGTGCTATAGCAAAGTAGGACAATTCTGTGTGTATGTCGTATGTCACCGAAGGAAGGAATGTCTCAGTACGATCGCTACGTAAAGATGTTCAATAAATGTCACTTAATAAATATGGCATGTCACTACGCCTCTCGCTACGCTGAACTTTAGCACGACGAATTTGATGTTCTGAGAGCGCGCAACACCGAAACTGGGAGGCTGCAGCGAGCGCGAAACCACGGATTGGAGACGACGTTCTGCTTACGCAACCCAGCAGCGGGCAGCCATAGTGCCACGCCACCGTACGTCTCACTTTCTTGATGGAAAGTGCCACACGTTTAGAGGACATGACACAGAAAGAATGCACAGAGGAGAGTCGCCGAACTTCAATTGAACTTTTCTGCGGAACAATTACACGAGCAGCAGTTGCAGCGCGGAACATTAGAAACAACACTGCCAGAGCGCCCTTTCTCAGCACAAAAGCCGATAATGATGTCTCACTTCTCGACAGAAAGTCCCTATCTGCGCGAGCTTGAAAACACGTTTCTAACCACGCTATAACACATTCTACGCTCTTCAAATCCGTGGTCTTTGAAGCTTATTGCGCAAATGTATATCTTTTTTCTTAATAAATTAAGTGACGCGGCGCCAACGAAACCCTGTTCTTTTTAATGCAATATACATTAAACAATTCCCTCTCGTTTTGAGCCTTGAAAATTCTGAGTATGAACGTTTCTCTGTACAAGGCAGTACACGGGCATTGAGGGGGTTATCACTTGGTTAACCAATGCAAAATGTGCAACCTGAACGACAAAAGGTGCAAAAGGTGAATTCGAATCTTTGGGATATTGAGGTTGTTCTGAAGCTTTAGGAAATGGTATATATGCTTAATTATATACGCAAAGGTAATTAAACACATAGCGTTCATCTTTAATCTGACATATAGCAATCGCGTTTTCGCATATAAATAACAAGTCCATCTTTCTCATATCCTTTTTGATTTCGCTCTCTCTCTGTCTCTTAGTGGGCTTTTAATTATTTACCGGCTCGCCTTTGCAGAGCAGTATGCGGAGGAGTTTATGCATGTCGGCCAAAACTGCCTTGTTCTCATTAGGTTCCAATTTCGCTCTCTCTGCGTCCGTCGAAAATTCTATATATCAAGTGTAGAATATGTTGACAATATGATCCTAAAATTGTATCTGTGATCGGAATATACTGCCGCGCAGTGTTCTACGGGATAGTATTACTTGCAAAATGTGGCAGAAGGCCAGAAATACGGCACGTGGCAAAGCTCGATTGTTCAAGCCTCCCCCCCTCCCCCTTTTATTCGCATTCTCCTTTACAGGGCGATTCTGGTGCCCCGATGACCATGAGACGCAAAAGTGGAAAATCTGTGCAAGTTGCCATACTAAGCGCTGGACCAACTGGCTGCAACTACGAGAGTATATATTCAATGAACGTTCGTGTTTACAAGTTTTTGTCTTGGATAAAAGACGCCCTCAGCGATCCTGAAAGCTGGAAAATCATTGAAGGTCGTAATCATGAATTCATTTAGTAGCGGGCATTCTAACTGTCATATATTTTCGAAATAAAGGCGCATAATTTGGGCGGCCTCAGATGTAAAACCTGTCGCATGTTGTGCCCTCAATAGACCACCAAGTGAAGACGTCTGCACATTTACCCAGCTGTCGTTTCTTAAATAGTTTGGTAAGTAAGAATTGGAATCAATTTGACACTTGTTAACCATAAATATTTATTCTCACGTGCAGAAATCATCTACTTTATTACGTGCGACACCGCATTAAAGGAATATATCTTAAATTGATGCTTGAGAATATTCAAAATTTTGAAAAAAAATACTATCGACTATTTGATTTCTATTCGATTAGGGAGTTCAATTTATGCTGTTGTTAAAATATACGAAAGCACTTATTGAATTCTAGAGGCACACAAAAACGATGGATGTGACCACTTTTCCGAACGGCATTACTTTTACAAAACGGCATTAGCTCCAGGAATATTATTCCCTAATTGAATGCGCATGCGACATCACTTCTCTTCAATAATTGCCAATCATCGACAATAAGGTAGTGAGCAAAACGAGAACAAGGTGAAAGCAGGAGCCAACCTTTCGACAAGTGGACTTGTCTTCAAGGCGACGTATGCTTTCTTCGCCACGGTATGTATAGGTGGGGTTCCTCTAAAGGGGAGAGCGTGTAAGGCGAGAGGGTGGGGCAACAGGTAGTGTCACTCTTAGGCAGCACAAACTGACATATTTTTTCTTGATTTATTATTTCGCCACCCTTTGGTCACACGATGTCGCTATTCTTTTCGAACAGGTTTCGATGCGGTAGCACATGGGAGACTTCTCGCGTTCAACAGGAATACCAGTGTACATGCGCCTGGAGGCATACCGTTACTTCCCTGTATTTGTGTAATTTCTCGTTTAAAACATCCTCACATATCCGTTCGTCAAATTGCTAACGGTATTACATGCATGTATCTAACTATATCAACTTCATTTTTTTTACTTGATATGGCTTTCATTTCTGTTGTCAAGGTGGGGAGGGAGGCTTCTTGTTTAATATCACATGTAGCGTTAAGTGTCGTATGTAACGAAAATCTGTAGTAATAATAACATCACTTACATATTCGCAAGTTTACTACCAGGCGTCCTAATTTGACATGGATAGGCAGCGGAAAGTATCCACTACACATGCATGCATCTGTAACGAAGGCATATGGCGCCATTGTTGTGCCAGGCTTAAAGTAGTCGTAGCTAAGTTTAAGCTCTCGCTCGGCATTCAGCACCATAGATCGGCACTACGCTTGTTGATCCGTGCAGGACCGGTTGTGTGTGAGAGAGCTCTCTCTCAGCCATAGTAGGCACGCATGATTTATCAAACAGAGACAAGGGCTTATCAGGAGTTAGAAGGCTTACAAACTCTGAAATTAGCGGCAAAAATTTGTTGTCTGCTCGGCTATGGCGCGCTCGCGTTGGACAGCTGCGGCGCAGTAATAGCCTGAAGAGGGGCACTTGACCCGCAAGACACAGGGATGACCATATGCATCCATCACCTTTCACTACGGCGGGTCAAGCAAGAGTAGGGAGCGAGCAGGATTGGAAAATTTGATCACAGGGCCCTTGCGAGCTGCGTTGTGGGTCAGGCACGTAAGCTAGGAATCCACGAATAGATGTGATTTGTGTATTGCGTGAATGTGATCCCGGTACTGCACTACCCAAACATTGTCTGCAGCCCAAAAGAGGTTTCATGTGCCCCACTGCTGCTTCGTCCCGATACAGGCAACGCTGTTATTTTTCTTGTTGCAGCGAAGCTGTCTGTGGCTAGGACACGGAATTTTATGGCGTTTGCGTGGCAAAGCTCTCCCCTAAAAATTCCCCTTAAAGAGTAAGGGTGAAAGAGCCAACAACAAAAACAAATGCATATCGCAGCTCGCGGCGGAGCTCGGTTTGAGGGCCACCTTTTACCAAAACAGCACTCTGTCGCAGCTGCCTCTGTGTGAATGTATGACGTAGTGCGTCACTACGTCATATTGCGTGACCAATGGAAATTTTTGGAGCCATTTCGGCTCCACCATCGGTACGGGAAGGCCACGCGTGATTCGTACGCGTGAAGAGCAGCGTATCCACGAGGATCGAGAGCGAGAGCAGCGGCACGACAGAGACCGCCCACGTCGTTCCAGTCGCGCGGCCCGAGAAGATGAGCGTGCCCGCGATGTTGTACGTAATTGACGAGCAAGAGCCGCCAACGCATACCGCGACGCCGAGGATTCCGCGAAGAGAAAACGATGTCACGACGGTGCCGCGATACGACGACGCCTAGAGAAGGTTCGGAAGAGGCTTTGTCGGTCGCAACTTCAGTTCAGGTTGCCGAGTACCTGATTGGATATGATTCGATAACGACCTGTCGGATATCAACGGAATGCGGACCGAAAAGTAACCATAAAAGGCGGTAGATGTGCTGATGCGGTGCGTTGCGGGTGAGAACGTTGGGGAGTTTCTGGTAGGCGGCACTTGTAAGGAAGCGGTGATAAAGGGTAACGTGCCTCTGTTCTTTACAAGGCGTGTACAGAGGCTAAGCTAAAGGGTGTGGTTCCATGTTTTTCAACGACGAATGGTTACGCGTATCCGCATGTGCCGGCGCATTTCCGGAAGCTCCACGCCCATTGGTCAGCTGCGCTGGTCATCCGCTTTCACACAGTGGAATGGCTGCTAAATTTTTACCAGAAGGACTCCACACACTTTGTGTTTCTGTCTGCACAGAAATGTTTAAGAAATGTTATTGATTTTACTATCTGGAGGTGGTCTTCCCGAAATACTTTGATTCAGTTCGCATATTTTGCTATTTAAACACCCGTAATTTATAAAGAAACAAAAGGGAATTTCTATAGCTCTAGAGATAAACAAAGCAGGTAGTTATACCAGAGCTACAAACGGACTTATCGAGGAAACTAGGACAGATTAAAAACACGTCAATAAATTTTTAATAATCATCTGGTGGTTACCCACACTGCAGGGCAAAGGCTTCTCACATACTTCTCCAACTACACCGGTCATGTACTAAATGTGGCTATGTTGCCTCTGCAAACTTCTTAATCTCAATCGCCCACCTAACTTTCTGCTGTCCCCTGCTACGCTTCCCTTCTCTTGGAATCCGGTCCGTAACCCTTAATGACCATCGGTTATCTTCTCTCCTCATTACATGTCCTGCCCAGGCCCATTTCTTTTTCTCTATTGCAACTAAGATGTCATTAACTCGCGCTTGTTCCCTCACCTAATCTGACCTTTTCTTATCCTTTAACGTTACACCCATCAATCTTCATTAGATAACTCGTTGCGTCGTCCTCAATTTAAGTAGAACCCTTTTCGTAAGCCTACAGGTTTCTGCCCCGTACGTGAGTACTGGTAAGACACAGCTGTTATACACTTTTCTTTTGAGGGATAATGGCAACCTGCGGTTCATGATATGGGAATGTCTGCCAAACGCACCCCAGCCCGTTCTTATTCTTCTGATTATTTCTGCCTTATGATCCGCATCCGCGGTCACTACCTATATTAAGTAGATGTATTCCCTTGCCACTTCCAGTACATCATTACCTATCCTAAACTACGGTTCTCTTCCGAGACTGTTAAAGATTAGTTTTCTTCAGATGAATTTTTAGACACACCCTTCTGCTTTGTCTCTCCAGGTCAGTGAGCATGCATTGCAATTGGTCCCCTGAGTTACTAAGCCAGGCAATATCATCCGTGGATCCCAAGTTACTAAGGCATCCTCCATTAACTTTTATCCCCAATTCTTCCCAATCCTCGAGCAGTATATATATATATATATATATATATATATATATATATATATATATATATATATATATATATATAATACCTCCTGTAAACACGCTGTGAATAGCATTGGGGAGATCATATGTGCCTGCCTGACGCCTTTCTTTATTGAGATTTTGTTGCTTTCTTTATGGAGGGCTACGGTGGCTGTGGAGCCGCTGCAGATGTCTTTCAGTATGTTTACATATGGCTCGTCTACACCCCGATTCCGTAATGCTTCCATGACTGCTGAGGTTTCGACGGAATCAAAAGCTTTCTCGTAGTCAATGAAAGCTATATATAAGGTTTGGTTATATTCCGCACATTTCTCTATCACCTGATTGATAGTGTGACTATGGAATATTGTTGAGTAGCTTTTACGGAATGCTGCCTCGTCCTATGGTTGACAAAAGTCTAAAGTGTTCTTGATTCTATTTGCGATTACCTTAGTAAATAGTTTGTAGGCAACTGACAGTAAGCTGATCGGTCCATAATTTTGCAAGTATTTGGTGTCCCCTTTCTTATGGATTAGGATTATGTTACCGTTCTTAAAAGATTTCGGTACGCTCGAGGTCATGAGGCATTGCGTATACAGGGTGGCCAGTTTTTCTAGAATAATCTGCCCACCATTCTTCAACAAATCTGCTGTTAAGTGATCCTCCCCAGCTGCCTTCCCCCTTTGCCTAGCTCCCAAGGCTTTCTTTACTTCTTTCGGCGTTACTTGTGGGATTTCAAATTTCTCTAGCCTATTCTCTCTTTCATTATCGTCGTGGGTACCACTGGTACTGCATAAATATCTATAGATCTCCTCAGCCACTTGAGCTATCTCATCCATATTAGCAATGATATTGCCGGCTTTGTCTCTTAAAGTATTCATCTGATTCTTGCCTATTCCTACTTCCTTGATTGATGTTGACTTTCTTTCAGGTACAGATAGTCACACGTTTTCCACAGGTCAATGGTGAGGGTATGTGCGGAGGAAGCATCATTACACGCAATGTTGTGATCACTGCAGCACATTGTTTTCCTGCCACGTGCGTATTTTTTTGACGCCTTCGACTGCCTTGACTTCTGATTTCGGAAAGCTTGTGTTAGATATAATTGTGTTATGTATAGTACTTACAAAAGATGCAGGTGTGAGTGAGGTAAAGACGTCTGATGCTTTGTGCTTCAAATGCTTGTACTGTAAATTCGTGCGCAGAAAAGGAATGATGATTCTCGAGCTTAAGTAGAGCCCAATTTGCCGCATTTCAATTGCGTAATCTTCAAATAACAGCCTCCATTCATTTCAAGAATATTTCTATTGTTACGGCTATGTGTATACGTAAACTGATTAAAAATTTCATCATAAATGTACAGGATAAACAATCATAGAGAATACATAAAGCGTAGAAAAACTGGAAAGGACAATTCATATCTTAATCAACGCCTCTTTCCTCCGCAATCTATAATTTCTTGATCCGCTTGTGTGGTCCTAATAACGGTTGGAATGTTGTTTCAAATATGGATAGGCGCGTGGTATAATCTCAGCCACAAAAGTTGGTTCCGCACGATAGTTCTCCAGCCTCCTGAACATTTGTTTATAAATCCTCATATTATTTAACCTCATCGCTCCCAAGATGGAAAATAGTGAGGAGAGGATAACCTGTAAGGCGTCAAGAATAATGCACAGTCTTTGTGAAAACTATGCGGACTACTCTGCGCCAGCACCATACACGGCTTTAGTATATGCGCTGTTGATAATTGTTACCACTGGATGGTGAGAAGGAAGCTTCCGTTCATTCTTACTTATGGAATGCCTCGCGAATTTTCGTAAACAGCCTCTAGTCAGCTTCCTAGTTGCAGTAAACGTAGCCCGTTTACTTTCGGAAATGACGTACATAGGAAAACTAAGCCGCGGAACACGTGTGGTAGCAAATATATCCAGAAACATTAAATTTTAGAACGTCATTATCATGATCATCAGAAGCAGCAGCAACAGCCTATATTTATGTCAACTATCAGTACGAAGCTCTCTCCCTGCGTTCTCCAATTACCCCTGTCCTGCGCCAACGCATTCCAAACGGCCCATGCAAATTTCCTAATTTGATCACCCCTCCTAGATTTTGGCCGTCCTCGTCTGCGCTTCCCTTCTCTAGGCGCCCATTCCGTAACTGTAATGGTCCGCCAGTAATCCATCCTACCCATTGCATCGCCAGCCCAGCTCAACTTTTTTCTCCTAATTTCAATTCGAATATCGGCTATTCCCGTTTGCTCTCTAGTCGACGCCGCTTTCTTCCTGTATGTCTGTATGTCAATGTTACGCCTAACCATTCTGGTCCCATCATTTTTTGCACGGTCCTTAACTTGGTCTGGAGCTTCTTCTTCCACATCGCACTTTCTGCCGCATAGGTTAGCACCGGTAAAATGCAGAGACTACACAGCTTTCTTTTGAATGATAGTGGTAAGCTCCCAGTCAGCATCTGACAATGTCTGCCGTACGCACAACGATGCATTTTTATTCGTCTGTAAATTTCGTTCTCGTGATCAGAGTCCCCTGTGATGGTAACGTACATTGGTAAACGTACTCCTCCGCAGACTCTAGAGGCTGACTAGGGATCTTCAACTCTTGTTCCCTTCCCAGGCTATTATATATTATGTTTGTCTTCTGCATATAAATCTTCAACCCCACTTTTACACTTTCTGTGTTAAAGGGACACTAAATGCAAATACTATGTCGCCATGGATTCCTCAAATACCTTTCTAGACATCTCACAATGCTTGTTTCGAGTCAAGGAAAAACATTTGAAGGGTTCGAACACTTTTTTCGTAATTCAAATCTTCCGTCAACCAACCGGGGGAGTGGTAACGTTGCATAAACTATCGAGGCGATTTGCTTCCGTCGGAGAGTGAAACGGCGCCCGACAGACGGCGGTACTGAGCCAAGACAGATAAAGTAAGAGCGGCGGATTCTCCGCTGCCGCTGCTTTTTGGCCAAGTGGTGTAGACCGTTCGGTATCCCGCAACATCACATAGAAATTGGATTATCTGTTACTAGCAGTTTGTGCGAGATCCCTGAGCCAGCAAAACTACCGCAGCACTACGCGATAACTACTGAAACGCGATAGCGTGGGCGGCGAGGAGTCGAGAGAAAAGGAAACCGTTCGATCGCCCGCGTCTTGTCAAGGGTAATTTTAATGAGTTCTTTTGTCTAAACCTTAAGCAGAACGGGACAAGTAGCATTTTAATTCATCCTATAATACAAGGATGGTTTGTGCAACGATTGCTTGAGTATTAGTGACAGAATTTAACTGAGAAGTACTTTCGTTACCGGACCAGTACTCGAATTTCCCAGGGGAGTCTCTAATCATCTCCTGTATTCACTTCAATTTCTTGATTATTAAGGCTCTCTTAGCAGTAATATATACCCCTTAGAGATTCTCAAGCACTAATATTTCACTTTAGCTTGACAATATTGACAGTCGGTGCCCAGCGTCAGCGGGATCTAGATATGTTCAGCGCTGCCGTTGAAAGACGTTGCAGATTGGCTGGAATCGTATGAACGCACCAGCAACACCAACAAAGGGGACGATCCCCTAAAGCTCCGCAACGCCACCTTCTATTTATCGGGCGTCGCCAAGCTGTGGTTCAAAAACCACGAAGCCAATCTCCACCCATGGACTAGCTTTAAAACCGGCTTCGCAGAAGTTTTCGGCCGCCCTAGCGTGCGCAAAGTTCGCGCTGACCAACGCCTACGAAGCCCATCGCAGCAAACTGGTGACACGTTCACCAGCTACATAGAAGGTATCGTTGACCTCTGCCGGCGTGTCAACGCGACGTTGGCGGGTTGACACGCCAACGTAGTGTCGCTGACGGTAGCGCGGTGACCGTGGTCGGAATGTGTACTGCATGCGTGAGCATTTCCGGCCGCCATACTGTCGTCCTTTTCACTGTTCTTGACCAATGCCCCCATGACCTCATCCTAGGCCTAGACTTCCTCTCCGCCCATTCAGCACTCATCGATTGTTCCTTAAGTACTGTGCGTCTTGACTTGCTCCTACTGGACGTTCCTCCAACACCACAGGAAATTCTCCTGAGACCTCCTGATTTTGTCCCCGTTCCACCAATGTGTGTGCTGTGATGGAATGCGATAAAAGAGTTCGTCCGTGCTGCGGTCGCTCGTACGGTGTCGCTGCTGTCCTCAGCCACGCCACCACCCTCGCCTTTGCCGGCCAACCTTCGCCGGGTCATCCAAGAGGAAGTGTGCGCAGCTCTCCCTTCTGCCCGGGAGACTCCGCCGGTGCCGCCTGCAGTTGCTTTTCTCGAGGTGACTGCACCTCTCAGCTATGCCGGGGCTCTCGCGTGGCCACCACCTCCAACCTTTGCGCCATCCCTATCGGTCGTGCCATTGCGCCCAGACACCCTTGTGTGGCTTTGGGCTCCCGACGTTCCTGCTGGACTATCATCCAAGCTTGTCTCCAAATATCAAGGACCCTACCGTGTTGTAGCGTAGCCATCGCCTGTGAACTATATTGTCGAGCCTGTCGCACCACCTATGGACCAACGCTGTCATGGTTGTGAAACCGCCCACGTACAACGCCTGAAGCCGTATTACGACCCTACGATTCTATGTTCACCATGAGTCGCCAGGAAGGCTCCTTTTCCTGTGGGGGGCAATTGTAGTGAAGAGGAATGTCTAGCAGCTCATGGAAGATTCTGTTTAGTGCTATGTACTCGAAACAGATGCAAAGTGTTCGCCTAGACATTCCACCTGATCTTCCAAGCTATATCCTTCGATACTTACTAAGGGTACAGCATGCGTCTGCCAGCCCACTAATTGATTCGCCCTATTCCATGTTTTCGTCTCGTCCGTGTAGGAAGTTATACGAGAGATTTACTTCGCCTAACTCTCCCTTTTTGCACGTCAACGTGATCTTCTACACTGAGCCTTTCTTTGTTTAAAACAAATTAAGTTTTCGGCGGTTGGAAAGTCCCGAAGTCGTCCCCAAGCCTTCTTTTGGCTTTTCCGTGCATTTTTACATTCTTCATTCCACCAAGGATACGACGCTTATTCGACAGTCCGCTAGTCTGACGGATGCATTTTGTGGAAGACTGAATTACAAAGCCTGTTATATACGCCATGGCACTGTCTATATGAAAAGAGGCAATAACATCCCGGATTATATATGTTAGCTCTCGAAAAAGTTACCTGTTGGCTGATTCAGACTTTCACCCGGGAGCGTGTGGCAAGCATCCATCCTGTTTTGTTAAGTTTAACATAACTGGGAAGTGGTCGCTTTGAAAGGGGTTATTGAGAACGGACCACTGAAAGTATGGTATTAGTGTACTGGACACTGTGCTTAAATCTATCGAGGAGTATGTATAATATGCCACGCTGTGGTACGTCGGCTCTTCGTTTGTTAAGTATAAATGCTCCTGAGCAAAAGAATGTTTTCAATTGGGCGATGTCTCGCACTGCAACGAGAGTCTCGCCACAAAGTGTTATGTGCGTTTAAATCTCCAACAACTATGCATGGCGCGGGTGGTTCATTTATGTAGTTTTGAAATTCAATTTTAGTAAGTTGATAATTTGGAGGAATGTATACAGAGCTGATAGTGACCAGCTTGTCGAACAACACCCCTCGGACAGCAGCTGCCTCTAGGGGCGTAGGAAGTTATTTCCCGGCAAGCAGCACCTCTGTCGACATTGATAGCAACACCACCGGATGACACGAGGGTGTCATTGCGGTCTTTACAAAAATGGTATATTGGCGATGGAAGTTTTTTGCGCATGTTTGAGGTGTGTTTTTTGAACACACAGCAGCTGCCTCTAGGGGCGTAGGAAGTTATTTCCTGGCAAGCAGCACCTCTGTCGACATTGATAGCAACACCACCGGATGACACGAGGGTGTCATTGCGGTCTTTACAAAAATGGTATATTGGCGAAGGAAGTTTTTTGCGCATGTTTGAGGTGTGTTTTTTGAACACACAGCACCTTTGGACTATACTTGTATAGGAGTTCTTTAATGTCATCAAGATTGTGCATGAGGCCTCTGACATTCAAGCATATTATTTGTGTATACTCGTAGAACGTGGTTCTTCTGCTGTGTGTTTAAGAAAGAGGCGTTGGCTCACAGATGCCTTTCCGGACACCGTGATGCGGTGTTGTCGTTTTTTGGAGCCATTGTGGGAATCTCGCCGCTCCTTAGGCGCTAGTGGCGCCATCTGGCTGGTTGTGTCCATTGCCTCTTCCGAGGTGCTGGACAAGCGCTCTTGCGAGGCTGCGTTTGATGTGAAGGCCTCGTCTCCGTAGACGAAACCTTTTAGGCCACCATCAGAGAGGCAGATGGCCTCTTCTGCTGGGGAGGCCGAGCAGCGCTAGCTGCAGCCGCCCGGGGGAGCGGGTAGCGTCACTGCCGCCTCACGTGGTGTGGGCTTGGCAGCCGCCGGAGGCCGTTGTCGCGCTGTCCCCTGACGTGCCACGTCGACAAAGCTGCTCTTGGGCAGGTAGGAAACCCGCCTACACGCTTCTTTGAATGAATTATTCTCTGAGTTTTATCGTCACAATTTCTTTTTCTTTTTCCATTACCGGCACGTCCATCAACATGCGGCATGCCCGCCATCACAGTTGACTGAGTGTGGAGCGCTTTTGCAAGTTTCAGAGGCATGATTTCCGGCACTACATTTAGCACATATCTCTCGGCCTCGACAGTTCTGGAAACAGTGTCTTAAACGCTAACATTTAAAGCATCGGAGAGGGTTCGGCACATAAGGTCTTACACGTAGCTTTACATAGCCTGCCTCGATTGTCTTAGGCAGAATGCTTGAGCCAAAACAAAGTATTAGAAGCTTAGTTTTGATCTCCTTACCATCACGCCTTAGCATATTTCGTTTAACATTGATAACATTCTGTTCGGTCCAGCCGTTCACCAGTTCAGCTTCTGTCAGCTCCATTAGGCCATCATCAGACACAACACCATGGCTGGTGTTCATAGTTCGGTGCGGGGATATTGTGACTGGAATTTCTCCGAATGTAACAAGGTTAGAAAGCCTTTCATGTTGTTTCGCATCGCGGAGTTCCAAAAGATCTCCACTAGCCATGGTTGACGCCTTGTAGCCTGCACCAAGTGTTTCGGTAAGACATTTTGACACTAGGAAAGGTGAAATAATTCTGATAGTCTTTTCAGCTTTGTCAGAATGGATGACGTGGAATGGGGGAAAGCTTTGTAATCGGTTGCCAAAAAATTTAAAAACATCTTCAGGGCGCCCTTGTTTTTGAGGGCATTCAGGGAGTGGGGGGAAAGAGCTAGATACTTGTAACATGGAGTTTCAGCAGCATTACCAGCCGCCCACCACGGAGCCCAGCAAGGTGCCGTGACAGGATTTGTGTTTAAACAAGGCCTGCCAACGGCACCTGTACACAGTCACTGTAACCAAATACGAGATAACCTAGTTTGGCTACTCACACAAGGTTAACCCTTGCTGTCTGAAGATCGGAAGAAATATTGAAATGAGTAGCAGGCATGAAAGATGGAAAGTGCGAGAAAGACGAAGGTTCGAGGGAGAGAGAGACAGGAAAAGGCAACTACCGATTTCGCCCGGGTGGGTCAGTCCAGGGGTGCCGTCTACAAGAAACCGTGGCCAAAGGGGTGTGTTGCCGCCGTCGAGGGATTGTAAAGGTCCAAACACCCAGCATTGGCTCAGGCCCCAGAATCCCCTTTTCCGCGGACACGGCTAAGCCGCGCGTCGCGTGAGGTTCCGACCCTCGTGTGCTCCGGTACGCGGTGTCGCAACACACCAAATGCCTTGCTGATGTAGACGCCCCGGCGGCGGGCTATTATCCATGCATATTAGGCGACTATTGCATGTATATTTATCTCGTTCCAACGCCAGCCAGCTCTTTAAAATGTGCGCCGTGTGCGAGCCTGCCACTTCTTTCTTTGTGACAACTCACGCATGACGTCAAGAAAATCAACCGTGCTTCCCATAATGTGCACGCGTGCGGTACCGCTTAGTCACTCCTGCCTTAGCTCTCGCGTGGTGCGCAGCTACGCCCACAGGAGTACGCGCGAAAAATATATCAAGATAAACAAGAAGAACAGATAAACAAGATATCTGATTCCTTCCCGCTATTGCGCGCGGCTACAAGCTGTTCTTTTTTCTTTTCGGAATAGCGCAGCCTTACCATCGCCGCGTTTGCCGCCAGCATTGGAAACAATGTGCGATGCCATAGAGAAAAATAATCTTGCTGTGATAAGCGCAGCTGACTTGAGAATTTCTTTCGAGCGTTAGTCGGACGCGTCCCGAGCAGCGGCGCGAAATATATCGTCGGTGTGCCAGTGTAAGGTGTGGGTGACACGTCTGACTGCGTTTTCGCACGTTATTATTAGCAGTTGTAAGGTATACGCAGGTGACATGAACGCGCCGTCAATGCCTATATAAACTCGTACAACGACAGGCTGTGCAAATCCCGACCGCACAGCCACGTCAACCACATGCATGGGCTCTGTGAGCCGGCAGACGAAGTGACAAGCAAACACTGGCTGGTAATTTGGCGACTAATTTTAGATTCCCAGAGGAGATAGAGCAAGCTACGCCGTTTATTTGTGCGCAGAAAAATATGGCGATGCCTGAACATCACATAAGCACTCACATGAGTTCTCCAATAGTAACCGATAGCTAGGAAGTGTGCCATATAGACAGGCAGGCGCACCAGTAAGCAGTGGATCAATGATTCGTAGATGAACGGCTTTCTGACACAACAAAGAATTCGAGTTCATTCGAACTTACCACGAAATCCTTTGACAGGAGCCGGAGAATCCACAACGCTGCACAGCTGGACATTGCATCAGTGAAAAACGCGGGAAATGGCGAAACTCGGGACGGAGACGCCGCTGCTCGCACATCCGAAACCGCCACACGAACCAGGCTTGCGTGTGGCTGGTCGTGTTCTTCCGCACGGTGGCCTCGCCGCGCAAGTTCCGAGCAAAAAGTTAGTTCGATTCAAGTTTGAATGCTAAACTAGCGAAACAGATGTGTGATGGGCTTCCAGGCAATCACAAACAATAACGGTACTCATCAGAACAGTCACACTAAACGTGGCTACTTATCGTACCCCAAATAAGATTTTATTGTGAAACGGGTTCGGAGCCTTTGGAGCCCGTAACAGGACGGGGCAGCTATGGCGTTCGCGCGGCTGTGGACTTGTAGAACGTTCCTGTAATTTTACGTTTTTTTAACGGTGTACGTTTATGTGCATACGCTGTAATAAAAAAAAGTGCAGACATCGTTATGAGTTGTAAAGCGCCTAATTTGGTTTACTGAAGTTTCTAGTCTCGTTATTTGCAGCATGTGTGGTGAATTTGCGTGTTCTTTCATTTATGGGCTTTTTAAGGTCATCCTTATGCGTGTGATAGATAATTGCACAGCGGTGACTTGTCTAGTCGTAGTACCTAGTTTTCTCCCCCGGTACGAAAAGAAAGTAAAAGAAGATCATCACCCCTTTCAGTCCGTGAACACGGTCGAACAGCGCTGTGTTAGTTACACCGAGTCTTACACCATGCAAGTCAAACTTCGCAAGTATCCACAGTGGTTGCACAGTGGTTATGGTGTTGGACTGCTGAGCACGAGGTCGCGGGATCGAATTCCGGCCACGGCGGCCGCATGTCGCTGGGCGAAATGCGAAAACGCCCGTGTACTTGGATTTAGGTGCACGTTAAAGAACCCCAGGTGGTCAAAATTTCTGAAGTCAACCAGTTACGGCGTGCCTCATAATCAGAAAGTTGTTTTGGCACTTCGCAAGCAGCAAATATTGTGAATCTTCTGTTTCCCCATTCGTGTTCCTCATTTTCGCTTTCGCGTGCATCGCGTGGTGAGCATGACAAAGGACTGCTTTTTTTTTCGCGGCATCTCAGCCATCTGGCATTAGGCATCACTGACGCGTAGCTCGGGGTCGGCCGTACGACGACAAGCCAGTTAACGAGGCAACTCTCGCTGACGCTCGCGGCAGGCAGCTTCTTCCTCAAGGGTGCGCATTACTCGTGGTCGTCCCATAGTTATAGCTGAGATGGAATTTGCGAAACCACTTATTCAAAGCTACGTATACTGGGCGCAAGGCCCGCCGCTGAAGATGCGGGCCCTGCAATTGTTTTGACCATTGGATTAATTGGTTTGACGGCTGACGTGGCTGCCGGCACTTCTTCTTGGCGTAAGTTCCGGCAGCCGCACGCTCATAATAGTACGTCTGAATCGCTGGCCGCTGTTTGTTGGCCACCACCATAACCACCATGGCCCCCATAACATTTGTTTCTTTCGTGGCAGGGTGGAAGCAATCATTGAAAATTGAATGCAAATCTGGCTAAATTACCCAAATTGCAGCGTGTGACAACCATATAAGTTTTTGTACGTCCCTCCGAACCCTTTCCCTCTGTTGATCTCTTTTTATCCTCTCCGGCTAGATCAAGTGGCCCATTTTCAGTGAAGTCCGACAACAACGGTACATGGTCCGCATAAGTAGATTCGCTGTAAAAAGATATGGGTCGTAGTGCAAATATAAGAAGGTCACCGGGTAACAGCCTTCATAAAAAGTTAATCTTCTGATGCAGATGAAGGTAGGCGTAAATACACATCCAGCTGCCCGAATTTACAGGTTGTTTCATGCAGTCTAAACATTCTTCAACTTCGTAACTTTACGGCTGTTGAGTCCACATCGAGGCCTGTGGCTGTTGGTCTTTCATTGCAGTTTGATCGCAATGTCATGTCATGGCAGCGTCGCTTCATACTGCTCCTATTACGTCACATTGTCGACATCTTAAGGAGGGTTGTTGCTTGCTTCGAGGCTTGGTGTAGATGGAGAGTTTTGACTGCTACTTCGTCCATATGGTTATTGTGTTATCGACGGAAGCGGAAGATCTTTGCCAATTTGACGAACAGAAATGGCACATCCATCGGTTGCAACGTTTAGTTTTCTGGGTGAGAGCTCACGCATCAAGCGCAGGGTAGGCCAGTGTATGGCCTGCGCTATGCTAATCCTTATACTAATTCTTTTACTGAACCATAAAAAGGGTGACATTTAAAGAATGGAAGAAAAGAGGCCCATTACCTTGTTTTCAGCATTGCATAAATTTTCACCGAAATAAAGTCCAATATAATAGGGGGGACGCACACCCGTAAGCCAAGCAAAGGAACAGGCCGGCTCCAGGAAGGAATTTCCAGCAATGTATAATGTCCATATCATCAATCAAGTAACAATGAAATTGGCGGAGTACGATCAACCTTTCTAATGTTTTTCACATATTTTAAGGATGCCTTTCATTGAGTACAGATACCAGCAATCACGGAGCTATTGTGTAATCAAAGGGTACAGGAGGCATACGTGAATATCTTCGGAAGTATCTACAAAGGTTCCACAGCTACGTTGTCTCTCCACAAGAAAAGTGCAAAATTTACAGAGGGATAAAACTGAGTTAGAGTGGATACGGGGGGCATTACCAAATAGTGACCGGGAGCTTACCACAGTCGCTAAAATACAAAGTGTAAAATCATTGCATTTTGCTCGTTCTAATACATGGGGCTGAAACTTGGAGGTCAACAAAGAAATTCGAGAACAAATTAGGGACCGTGCAAAGAGCGGTGGAACGAGAAATGTTAAGCGTTACGCTGGGAGACCAAAGAGCGGTGTGGATCAGAGTGCCAACGGGGAGAGCCGATACCGTAATTGACATTAGAAGAAAAAAAAAATTTCAAAGGTTACGATACTCCCTGATGCAAAATTTAGGGACACCTGTATGCGTGTTTTTATTTCGCGCTATGTTGAGACAAATAATTTGAGACACGAACAACCGCACTGACTGACTGGCAGCGCCTTCGCAGAGGGAGGGGCAGTATGTGAACGCTGGATGATTAGCGGCATCGGAGCCAGCTCTTGAAGAAGACGACAAACGCTCGAGCCGTGGCCCCTGCTTGCTTGCACGATCATAGTACCTTGCTGGTGAAGCAGCGCACAAACACGGACACAGTGGAGACAAGTAGGAATAGACGACACTCGCTGCTTTTTCAGCGGCTAACAAACTCGGAAAAATATGTGCCGGACTGGATCGTAGAGTGTCAACAAAAGTAAGAGAAAATGGACGTAAGTGCACAGTCAAGCACAAAGAAAAACTTGTCGAGTGCAGGTCTTCTGTAGTCTACTGTTTGCCCATATCGTGTGGGAAAGTATACATCGGCCAAACAGGTCGTTGTGTAAACACGAGACTTTTAGAGCACAAAAGGTCACTGGGGGGAAACATTCATTCCCATATTAAGGGGCACTGCTCACAACATGGGTGCTGGCCGCTTTACAATGATGCCACAGTTTTATCACACCATAAGGATCAACTAACCAGGGAAATAATCGAAGCCTTTCATATTCACAAGAGGGGAGAGGGTTGTATCAGTCAGCCATCTGTCCATCTAAGCCATGGTGAGGTTGCGTTTTTGGAAGTACACCAAAAAGAAGAGAAAAGAAAATGTGTAATAATAATCTTTGGTAGGGTTGCAACAAATTACGATAGGATTGCACACCATGATAGATAAGTGCAATGCCTTTGACGCCCGAGTATGAGCGGGCAAACGATATATATATGTATATATAAAAAAGCCTCTAATCTTGCCATGATTTGCGTTGACGCCTGAGGGTGCGCAGGTATATAAACTTGAAGTATGTGTTCTGAAATAAAATAGTTGCGAGTGCAGCGAGTGTCGTCTATTCCTACTTGTCTCCACTGTGTCCGTGTTTGTGCGCTGCTTCACCAGCAAGGTACTATGATCACTCACCAACTAGCCCAACTTTCCACGTTATTGCTTGCACGGTTACGCCGAGGGACGCCGAGGGTAAACCCAGGAATTGGCGACTAAAAGCTGAGCCTAATAATGGAGCTGAGCATGCCATGTAATGCACAAAGCAGATGAGTGGCTGCATAAACGTACACTCGTCAACTGAAAAAATTTAAAACCACAGATTGACGTTTCGGCGCCTAATACGGGTGCCTTGTTCACAATAAACGAATGCATGATGGTCTTTATTATATATGCGTAGGATGACGTAATGCGCTTGCGTGCATTTCAGGGAAGGGTCCCGGTGTCCGGTTTGTCGTGTTAGTAATACAATGTATGCAGAATGATTCAAGGAGCGATCGGGATGATAAATTTGTTTTTGCCGAGTTGAACGCAAGCGATTACGTCTTCCGACGCATGTATAAAAAGACCATCATGCATTCGTTCATTCTGAACGAGGCACCCGTATTGGGCGCCGAAACGTCAATCTTTGGTTTTGAATTTTTTCATTTGGCGAGTGTGCGTTTATTCGGCCATGTTCTTTCCTCGCAAGACGAGTTTTCGTCAAACCCTTGGTTTCGAAGCAGATGAATGGCGGACTAAATGTGTTGCAGAATTGATGCCAAGGAGAGGGCAACATAGTCGAAGGCAGCAGCAAATAAGCTGAGCTGATGAAATTAGAAATTTTGCAGGCGCAAGTAGGAACTAGGTAGCGCAAGACGGGGTTGAATGGGGATCGTTGCGAGGGGCCTTTGTCCTGCAGTATACATAGACAGGCTGCTGCTGTTACTGATGATATTAACTCAAGCTGAGGAGGCAGGCAGCGGCCGGGCGACAACGAACCAGAAGGCCAAGGTCAATCCTCACGGTGGCGAAGGTGAGGCTGAAATGCGGTTCTGTGTGATTGAAGTGCGAATACATCGCGCGGAGCAAAACACTAGTTGATTAAAATTATTTACCAAATACGTCACCAACGGAAACGTTCAAAAAAGTACATACAATGTCATTATAATACGAACATGTGACGTCCCACCCAGTTTATTTCTATCCACAAATAATTATGAGTACAAAACTGTGCAGGATTTCTGAAATTTGTTCGTGGCGATGCATTCAGAAATATGCCGAGATTGCATTACCGCATTTAACACTGCTATGATGTCAAAACGTTCTTATGCGTAGCCGTAAGAAATAATGCAAATATCTATAGTACTAACTTTATATTATTAGATCAGCAAGTTTATTTAACGGCCTTTTAACTAAACATAAGCTTTACCTGTGCCTACAGTACCCGAGCAAAACCGCAAGTGGTGCGCGTGCTTTGTTAGTGAACGTTAAAAAGTGCTTCTTTGTTAACTGTTTGAATGCATTGTTGATTTTTTTCTTAACAACGAAATAACAGATCTCTGTTGGTACTAAGAACACATGCACGTGGTACTTAGTGAAAAGTCTATATAAAACCATTGTTTTCCATTCATGCAATGATACCTGCCGTTATAGAATGAGGTATATAAATATAGATGAGTGTATTTTTAACCGATTGTGACGCGATGTTGTGGTGAATGTTCTCACTTACACTTCATTTGTACTGTTGTTTGCTTTTTGTATGCGATGTGATATGAGTTGGCCTGGTAGACTACTTAGCGCAACAAGCCTCCAATGGCTAGTGTTGACTATTTTCCACCGAGAAATCGACTCCGAGAAATGTAATTGGCGTTTCCCTGCCTCCACAAGCCTCCACAAGCCTCCACACAGCAACAAAGAATGTCAAGCGGAAAGACAGTGAGGCTTAAATAATGTTAGGGGTCGCGGCAATGGAAAAGAAACCTGCCATGAGTAACTACCTAAGAGGAAAAATACGAAATCAGGTAAGAAACAATTTATGATAACGGAAAGGGAACCTCATTACTTTTCGAAACAAGATCAGGATGCCTTAGAACACGGACCCATAAAGCGAGATATAAGGAGGCAGATGCATGTGCTTGCTGCGGTTAAGCTAGAGAAACGATGGAGCATGTTTTATTAGAATGTTAAGACATCTTCCCAGCGGTTGATTTACGCACCACTGGCATCCTTGGACCCCTTCCGTTCAGCGAGAGCAGTGGAAAAGTAAACGTGTCCGCAATGAGATTAGTAGGAGGCGATTGGAAGATTGGTGGAAGAAAAGTAGGGAAACGACAAAAAAACGGAGACGTACAGAAACAAAGTTCGCAATAGTGGGTCAGAAAATTTGGTTACGAGAATTCATCGGTTTTTTTTCGTTTTTCTTTTTATGCTAGGTAGGACCTTAGGCAGTATAATAGCAAGAGCTTGGTGGCGCAACGAACCGCCCCGTTCCGAAGGGGACGCTCATAACATCCATCCAGCCGTCCGTCCACCCAAGTCGCCATTGGAGACGTATGGACCTCTATGGCCGCCGATGTCTCCAGTGATTCGTTGCAAAGTGGTTCGTTTTCTCACGTGGTTGTTCGCCTTGCACCTGACACGGCGCGTTAAAAGAGCACCCTCTTAGTCCTACTTCGCGGTATGGGCATTGGTGGTAGATGTAGCCCGCTTCTCTGCAATGATAACAAATCGGACGGTGGTCTGGAGTGCGCATATGTTTGCCTTCCTTGGAGCTTTGCACGCGCCGACACGTGGGCAAGATGGCGGTGGCTGGCGACGGAATGGCCCAGTCGCGGGTCACTAACGCGGGTGCGCGTAGGAACATGACGGTTGAAGAAGGGGGTGTAGGCAATCGCTTCTGGCTTTGGTTGGGGAGTTTGGGGCTGGACTTTGGTAAATTCGAATTGCAGCTGTATCTATTTTCGGACACCTTTAGAAATCGTAGCTGTTGAGGGCAACACATTACGCATTTCTGCTTTCAATTGGCAAGAAAATGTCTTTAAATAAAATTCATTTACAAGAGTATAACCGATAATTTTTGTCACCTTAATAAAGCTTCTAATTTATTAATGGTTATTTCATAGCTTATTCCAAGATTAGGTCCTACCGATCCGATAAATAAATTTGTGACTATGGGATAATGTATAATTATTTTTGAAAGTCTACATAATTTAAGTTTTCAAAGACAATTGGCAGCTAAATGCATTTAACTCTTGTCAACTCATTTCTAGGAGAATGGACTTCCATTTTTGTAGGCGACCCTTATGTCACATAAATTTACTTTCTTTATTGTTCAAACTTTTCAGTTGTGAATAAATAAATTTCTAGTTTGAAAACAATTTAAGTAAAAATCAACATATCGTCAAATAAAAAATGGTAATTTAATACAAATATTCATTGCAAGTAAAATAACTAACATTTCTTGAGGTACATCAAAAACACGTCGTGGCCGCGGGATAACATCTCGCTCACGGCCAGCGACAGCCTTGAGGCACGAAACTTTTGTTTCTTTTGTTTTCAGATTGTAGTTCGTCTGAAACAAAATGTATCGTACTTTGAGTATCCTGTTGGTTTCTCATGTTTCTTGCAGACGTTTTCTGTTTCACGAAAATAATACTCTGTCTCGCGACACTTCTGTAGATTTCTGTATGTCTGTATGATACATGTTGCTGCGTACGGCCTGCGTACCGAATTTTCGTCCGAGCAGAAGCCTTTGTCAGGCCACATGGCCGTTAGCTTCTGCTTCATCCTGTTGTAAACAGGAAAAATAAGCTCATTCATTCAATTATTGAAAGTCCAATGGCTTGTAGTTCACCGGGCCCCTGTAGATTACAGATAAAATATCTTGCTTTTAACTTGTCCAGCGCGAAGGATTTCATTTTTTTTAATTCTAAGTGCTAAAACAGAATCAAACTCTAAGCCCACCCCAAAAACAAGCTGGTCGGCATTCAGGTGTACATACAAGACAGAATCCTGCCTCCCTCCCCTCCACTATGTAAACTGCTGAAACAACGATAATATCCTGCTGGCACCGCTCGGTTGCCCACTTTCTTTTAGCGCAGAGCAGATACACCGGAGTGCTTCCCGAATCCGCTGTCCTGATATTGCCTATAGCGGTTGCCAGGTTTGTCTTAGTGGGCGCAAGGCAAACTACGCTGGCGCGTATCGTGCCCTCACGGCTTTCGCTCCACACATCGCACTCTCAGCGCTCCCAGCCTTTTGCTCGGCCTTTTCGTTCTCTCCCTTGAGGCAGTGCGCATGCGCGTGGCTTAATACAGGGAAAATGAAATTAAGGGGTTTTACGTAGCAAAACCACTTTCTGATTATGAGGCACGCTGTAGTGGAGGACTCAGGAAATTTCGACCACCTGGGGTTCTTTAACGTGCACCTAACTCTAAGCACACGGGTGTTTTGGCACCTCGCCCCCATAGAAATGCTGCCGCCGTGGTCGGGATTCGATCCCGCAACCTCGTGCTCAGCAGCCCAACACCATAGCCACTGAGCAAACACGGCGGGTTGAATACAGGGACCCGCCATGGTTGCACAGTTGCAAACTTTTTCCGGCTCCTAAAGCTAGTGGAGTATAAAAAATGTGCACCATTCCCATGGAAATGTGTAGTCTAAAGATGTAGGTCAATGCCGAATATAGTGCCTAAAAATTTAAGCTTCCGTGAAGGGTTATGCGGTAGCTTGCTATGCGCATCACGTCTTCATTCCTGTTACTCCCAACCCTTTCAGGAATACATTATCTTTAGTCGACTTCAACAAAAACTAGAATCGCTTTCACTCTTTTTTGTTGTTGTGCCGGTGGACGTGTTTGCTAGCATAAATTGACGTTGATTCCACAGCACAAAAAATAAATAAAATAAAAATAAAAACGAGATCTCAAACCTTAATCTGTGTTTTTAAAATCCACACATTAAGATGACGATTAATTACGAATTATTCCAATCAGGAATTAATCTAATCGATTAAGAATAGTTAAGATTAAGATTAAGATTAAACTGGTCCATCAATTTGTTCGGACTCAAGCCGGATGAAACACGGTGGGCATCATTGAGGAACACGACACGTTTTATTTGATGTATATTTGTTTCTAGAATAGCAAGACCGTGTTCCCCTTGTGGGTTGAATAGCCATAATTATGAGGTTGTTTATTCTTGAATTTTGCTCTATTTCACCCAATCTCATTTCAATGGTCACGTTCCAACCAAATGGGGTTTTGTTGGCAGGTATTGGGTATTTTTTCTGTTCAGAATCTATCCTTAGTTTCTCGCTCCTAGATCAGATTGCGAATATAGGAAAATTTAATATGAATGTGAACGCATGTCAGCATATCAATAAATTACGAACACGAACGAAAACTAGTAGGATTGTGCCAACAAGAAGCGCGGCAAAAAGCGGACGAAAAGTCACATTTTACTAAAACATCAAACAATCGTACCATGTAAGTCAACAACAGAAACTGCTTAGGCATTCTCTGCTGTAACCAATTCTGATGTTCGATGATCCAGTGTTCACTCTAGAGAATAAATTACACGCTGTCGGCATGTCATTCTGCGTGGAACGCTCCTGGTGTAACAGGGCAGTAGCGAAGACATCCCACACGTCTGCATCAAATAGCAGTCGACACCCATCAGCAACTTGCCTAGCCTCTCCCCCTCCCCCCCCCAACCAACAGACCCCCACCCGGTATGGCGAGTTTCAATTATCTCGTTGTGCGAAGAGAATAAACTTCAAAAGGCATTCTCTTCAGTAAAGGCTCCTGTTATTAACGTACAAATTGGGCATTTCAATCAATTTGGCACAGCTTGCGAGAACTGAGCCTTCAATGATCCTTGAAGAGATGTTCTGCCGAAGACTTTGCGCTCATAGTCTTGACAAAATCAAATGCTTTCTTTGTAGCTCTTGTTCGATATCTGAATTCCCACTGTCCTAGCAGCGTGTTGATTAGTAAGCAAAAGTGTCATTGTCCAAATGAACAAACGTGCTCTAAGGTGGCACAGGTAGTTGTTTCGAATCTGCTTCCTGTTTCTGGCAAGGCAAAAAAAAAAAGGGAGGAGGGATGCAGTGAGCTTGACACGTATCTGACGCTGTCTTCTTCATAATGTTTTTCTTTTAATCAAATTTGATAATCTCAGGCGCATGCTATATGTTACTGATACGATAACTTATAAAATAATAGACATCGTAAATTATCTCGAGTGAAGAGTTATAAAAAAGGAAACGTTATTCCGCCAAAAATTACGCTACTTCCCAGAACGTAGCCAATACCAGCAAAGATAGATTTATTGAATTCCACGGTTCTACGGAACGTACACAGCATAGACTGCCTGGCGTGCGCCTCCAGACAATGACGCTGTGCATCGAATTTTATATCTTTCAATTGAATTCTGACCGTCTTAAGATAAAAAAGCTCTAAACAATCATTTTCTGCGCGCGAGTATATATTTTGCATTTAAAAGGCATAGTATACCTCGTGAGTTGCCAACTTTGTGCGGAATTTCTCAAAAATAACAGCGCCCACATTGCACTTATTCTGCTAAATTCTTTCACCGCCATGGTTGTTAGGTCTGGTGAAAATAGTTCCACTAGTCTCATAGCGCCGCGCGTTCCAAGTAAAAAGGCGTATTCACACTTTAATTTCATTTCTCCGACTTCTAGGTGCCTTCAGCACTGAACTTTAGTGAAGTATGCTGCATAATTTATGAAACACCTTGCTTTGGGATAATTGTAGCAAGAAGAGATATCATAGCGCGGCCCAGATAATTAAAAAGATGTGTTATGGTTTATGACACACACAGAGCGATGTCAAATGTAGCGATATAACCAATGGGCCTTCACGGATAATTTATATTGCCAAACACGAATGGCAGATCAGGTGAGCGTTTGTGTATGAGTTATATGCTAGAGAACGGCCACAGAGAAAGCTTTGTTCGAGGGACACGTGGGTGATTGCGTTCTAGTATAAATAACATAACCTGGCAGGTGCTTTGACTGCTAGGGACTCGCGCTGCTGGAGAGAACAGGAAACTGAAACGCTTCGAGGTAACTCGAAAATAAAATGTCTAGTTCGTATCTTAGAGCGCGCCGTTGTGTTTACTCCGGTCAGCCCTTTGTCCCACGATAACAATGCCTGCCAAATATTTCGATGTGCTACTAGAACACATCGTAAGGTTATTCGTTTCCCATTGCGTACGGTTCATATCGGTAAACGTGACGCGTTGTCTTCGACAGCAATTTTTTATCGTTGGTGCCTTTCAAACAACAGTCCTCGATTCCTAACGTGGGCTTTCTTTTCAGCTCCTTGTTAAGATGTGTACGCATGCACTTCCAACGAAAGAAAGGCTGAAAAGCTTTTGGAGGCGTGGTCTTGGAGTAGGTATTAGTCGCGGCAGTAGACGCATCCTTTAGTGGCAGTCATGGGGTGCAGGAGGAATTCTCACTGCAAGTTGAAATATTCGCTGATGTTTGTACTCTGTGTTTCCTTGATACAAACATCTTATGGAGAAAGCGTAAGTTTGCAAGCCTTTCCAAGCAATCCAATGTTGACCGATAGGTAACTGAGATACCAGGCTTGATTGCGAGAGCTAATAGGCAGCTATTTCTTTTCGCATGCTGTGAGGTATATTTCTTCAGATTTTATTGTCATGAATGTCTTTAGCAGAACAAGTTCTTTTGAAATAATGGCTTCAATACCTAATACGCTTTATAACTTGAGATACTGATTTGGCTGCACATTCTTCAAGAGTGGAGCAACTCCCTAGGCACCGTAATTTATTTATTGTTTATATACCTCTAGCAAGAGGTGAGGTTCATCAGCCCTAACGTGAGCGGCGGGAGTATGATGAAGATTATAAAATAGTCTTTGCTTGGTGATTAGTAGTTGATCAGAGTCGACTTTAAATGGTTGATATCAATTGTAAGGCTGACGATTGTAATTCTGATCAATGCTACTTAAACATGCATTTAAAGACTACTGCCATGCTAGCAGTGCTAATGCAGCTCCCCTTGATTCGGCGCTTTTATATATTTTATTCGGTGGAGCCATTTTGATGGGTTGCAAAAACTCTTCCATACTATACGAGTTGTTACTATATAAATGAATCGCCAAATGATGCTGAAGCCAGACGCTGGCTTGTGTCACATCACAAAATATATGTGGGATCCCTTCGCGGTAGCCGGAAGTAGTCACATAAGAAATGGCAAATAAGCTGCATTTTAACTACCTCATTGAAAATGACTAGCAAACTGTTTAGGTTGTGTTAATATCACTGAAATCACAATACTTTGATATAATACATTATTGTTAAATTTATTTAGGAAGACATGGGTTCCTATATGTGATGCAGGGTACTGATTTTCTCTTAAATAATACGAGGGTGAATCAGAAAATCTTTGCCCCTATTTTTTCTAAGCCAAAATAAGTTAAGTACAGGTAATTGCAAGTATGCGTACTATTCTACGTTCCTAATAAAGTGAAAATCAGACATGCACTCAATCGTAGCAATAGCTACAACAGAAACCCATACAGGTTCCTCGAAAGAAAAGCCTCGAAGTTGAAGAAAAATTCGTCTTGGTCCGGGACTCGAACCCGGAACCACCGCCGTTCCGGGGCAGCCGCTGTGCCATGCAGATCGCATTGATGCAATGCTAAACATTCAGCTCCATGTTCTTATCAGAAAGATATTTACCATGTTAATGTTCCCGACCATAATCCGTATTTCGTCATAGACAACTTGGTTTGTACTCACTCTTCATAAAGATGTGCTACCACTTGAAGTGTTGCAAGCTTTCGGGCGCCTAATTTCGATGAAGAGGAAATAATTGGTAGCACTTTATCGTCTCACTTTCTCTTTCACAAACTTCTAACCGTATATTTTTGACATTCCACAGAAACTGGATGTCCGCCTTAACAGGAGGGGTGAGTAGAAATAAAAATGCACAGCAATTTTTTCCATTTCGCTGAATTTGATATGGCGCTCATAGGTATTAGTGCAATGTTTCTAAAACGTGTGCTGGTATTCAACATGCTGTGGTGTAACTGAAATCCTTGGCACACCAATAATATAGCCATTTGAAGCTCATAATTATGTTCCAAATTTTTTGTACCGCGATATTCGCTATGTTTTTTAACACCAATTTTGCTATGCTACACGCCGTAGGTCTTCTACACCTACCATTACCTGGCACTAGACATTACATGCAAAAGTGTATACCTTGTTCCCACTGTAGTATCTAGCATCTCACGAAAGAAGCCTAAAGAACATTGCGTAAACAAAAAGACTGGTTTAGGGGCATCCAACTACAGGTTTTATGCAGCACAAGATTGTCCAGGAGATACGAAAGTTTTCTTAAACTAATGAAATGGTGAAGGCGTGACTGTTTACCAAAAATATGTTTAGATTAACAAACTAACAACCAAATTTAACGTATGCTCACTCAAACGTGTAAAAAAAAAACGTGTATACTGAAGTAGATTTCTGTACACATAGAATACTAAAAACGAAGCCATGCTCAGCCATAAAGAGAAACCATGTTTGTCGAATTATTATGAATCAAAGTCTGCCTTTCTCTTAATTCGCCCTTCCATACACCACACTGAACACGCTGATTGGTTCATAAGCGACGTGTTCGCACAAGGTTACTATCCTTTGGCGAAGAAAGACTCATCACATTTAACAGCATTGACATACGGGTATGTTTTCTTTGAAAATATAAGCCTAAGCTTTGACGAAACTTAGAAATGTTCCTCGCGGAGTTCCCGCTAGTTTTAAAGGAAAACGTAGATATAATATGGCGGCCTAGCATCATATGTTGACCGGTGTTGGCATTATGTTCAGGTTGTGGAGTGTCAGAACCAATGGGAAGAGTTTACAATGGCAAAAGCATACGCAAGCCGCAGATTCCCTGGATCGTAAGTATAATATTCTGACAAGCTCTGTTTGTTCGCTGTAACTAAAGAGACCGCTCTTTTCTGGAGGTTTGTTAAGACAATTATGTACGCGATTAGTGGGTAGTGTTTACTATACTCTGAGAAATATAAATGTTGCAGTCTCAGCGGTAATGTATGCACAAGACTGGTGAAGCGACACGATGCGCCAGAAGCTGCGCAAAGTGTACATTTCCTTCATATTACCACAGTGAAAATGATGGTGTTCTTGATGAAGTGTTCAATGTTGTAATTTTTCAGATAGAGTCAATTCAATATGCTGCTTTATTGTTTTGTTTATTCGAAATATGGACAAATGTTACAGCGCCATTGATAGCGAAATGGGGCGTCGAAGACTACCCCAGCTGTCCATTTAGTCCTCCTCTGGCGGGCATGCGCTGTAGGCGCGTAGAACCAACCAGCAGTGCAAAATAAAGTGAACTGGCACAAAAATAATATTTTGGCTTCAATTGATCTTTAAAATTTCGTGCTGAAGAACGCTAGAACGTTTTTAACGAGACTACTGGGCTGAGAATACCTTGGCTTTGTAATGCATACTTTAGCCTATAGAAAACCGAGAGAGGTCCGTGCCTACTTTACTGAGAAATTATTACATTTTAGTTTTTGCATTTTGCCAGAAAAAAAAAGGCTTGGTATGGATAGCAGGTAGTAAACTCGTGTGCCAGTATTTCTCATCATAGAGCTTGTTTGATACTTATTACTCTGATCCCAAACATACCATCCAATTTAGTCTAAGAGAGATAAAAAAGCACATCTGTATGACTTTTATCTTAATCACACATCGTAATCTTTTGGGCACAGTACAGATATATTATTGTCTATACGGCGACAAGTATGATAGCACCATTGACAGGCGATTAGATAAGGTAGGAATCGGCAAATAGATTAGGTAAGAATATCGTAAAATACAACAGATGTTTCTTTGGCACTGTTTTTTCCATGTCATGCGTTCACTTTCTTTTTGTGCCGTGTCGTGAGGATATCATATCAATCTCAATAAAATCTGTATTTTGGTTGTGCAAAGTGCATGGCGTTGTAGTGACATGACAAGGTCGGGGAATTGACAAGTTTGCAGATAGCGAAACAGTTAATCCCATGATATGCGTCACCAATGAAAATTTACACTGTGAACAACCTACGCTACACTATCTACATTATGAAAAAATCTAGACTATTGCCAGTAAAAAAATATAAAGTCCAGCTTTCTTTGCCTCATCCCCTCACTTTTCGGGTGCTGCCTTTTGGCTGCTTAATGCTGTTTTGGATATTTAGGCGGTCGTTGGCATAAAGTAATCGAGTAAGGATGATGCGTAACGAGGCGATCGCGGAGGGTGGCAGGCGATGTACGCAAGAGCTGACGCCTAGCATAAAACAAGCGTCTGTTTATGTTCACGTTATCATCACCATTTCTTCATCGTAACTTTGTCACCTTCATTTGCACCGTCGTCATTCATGCGTAGTAGTCATCAACACATCGTGGCCATCCTATTTATTATTTATTTTTATTTATTTATTTATTTATTTATTTAATAATACTGTCAGCCCATGAAGTGCCATTACAGGAGTGGAAAATACAAACACAATAATAATACTGGCGTTATTAGGCTTTCATCGTCATGACAATGTTGTTTTCCTGCCTACATTTTTTTGCTAGAAAGATTTTGTTGCTGTTTTGCAATCATTGTACTGCCGCTGGTCGCTCCGACGTCGCGATTTCGTTTTCGTTATTAGGTCATCCTCATGGCTTCGTCGTTATGCTGACGTCGTCGCTTTGCACTGCTCTTCTGCCACCGCGGTTCCTTGGTCATTATACCGTCGTTATCATTCTTTATTATTATCTATCATCATCATGCGCTTATCATTATGCCGTCGTCTCTATTTCCTCGTTGTAATTCCATCGCCTTCACGCCAGCATAGCCGAAAACACCAGGAACTCCTTGTCATTCCATCATCACCAAGCAGTCATCGTTGTTGCGCCATCGTAATCATGCAGCCGTCGTCATTTCATCTTCACAATTTCGATGCCATAGCATGCTCTCATGAATCGGTCCTTGTCAATTTGGTGTCATCATGCTCTAAACCCCATTCTATAGCCGTTACAGAGTCGTCCCTATGTCACTGAGGGCGTGCCGCCGTGGCCAGTCCTACGTAAATCAAACGGGAGACTCGTATGTTGGAGTACCATTTGTTGATGTAGATCGATCGAGGTGTTTTTAAGTGAAGATGTTTCCAACTTGGTAGTGCGATTTGCATACGCTTATTGGTTGTTCAAGAAATGTAGTATTTTCACGAATAGGAATTAGGGTTTCCCCTAGAAAAACATTGCACGACGCATGGGAAGGACGTACAACCCAATATTTTTGTTCAAGGAGACGTTGACCCCTATCGCTGCTACCGTTTACACGTTTATTTACACATGTGAAAAAAAACGATATAAATATTTCCAAGCGTGGGGCCTGCTGGACCCGCCGAACGCATATGTGCTCAGATCACAAAATTGATTAAATTTTTTGCAGGTTCAGATTGTGAATATAATGGGTGGCGGTGAGGGATATTTGTGTGCCGGAAGCATCATATCGCACAATGTTATATTAACGGCGGCTCACTGCGTTGATAATAAGTAAGTATCTCTTTCATCATCCATAAACACACACATCACTTAAGTGAATCTAAGATTTATAAGCTATACCTTCGTTTCTCTTTTTCCTGATCGAGACAATTACATCCACAAAAGGTCTACACTTTTGTGGTCTAGGGTTCGCAGTTCTCATTTTGTCAGGATTCTTGCAGCGAAGCTATTAGCCTTTAGTTGGTCGGGATTTTCCGTGGCGTGCTCACTTGAAACCCGGCAGCTGCAAAAGGTGTTCGTGCTTGAGTTTCCGCGTAAAAGAACTGTGCTTTCTCGCATATTTGAATTACAGTCTCATGCTAGGATGTCTGCAGGTTGCGTGTAAGTTCTGGTTTACGAATTTTGTAATAGCGTTTACTTTGAGACATTCAATTATTTCAACAAAGCACTTACACAAGGAGGAGGGCCTACAACAATGAGGATGTACGCTGCACTTTCGGCCATGCGGGTGCGCGCGCGTCTAACGTGTGTTCGTGATGTATCTTGATGTGTGGGCGCTCTGCCCATTGCATCTGTCGCACAGCGTGTTCCGCGCCCGTAGTCGACGTTACGGCAAACATTTTTGAACGACAGCACTGCCACAGCAGCTAGAAAAGGGGGTTTGTGCTTGAATTTCAAGATAACAGAATTGTGTTTACTCGTACATTTGTACTACAATCAAATCCTATCATGTCGGCACCTTGCGTGTGAAAATAGTACTTTACGTACCTTCTGAAGCAATTTACTTTCCCAATTTAATTTAGTTCAATGAGGGACTTCCGCTAGACGCAAGGCCTAGAAGAATGAGGATGTATGCTGCACCTCAGCACACGTGCGCGCTCACGTGACGTTCGTCGCTTGTGGTGCTGGTATTTGCAAGGTCGATCTAAATACGTCGCGTAGCTTGGGACGAAAAGTGGTTCAGAACAAATTGTCGCCGACGTCAGTAAGGGTGGTTATGGGAACAGCGATTGAAGCGCGACAATGTATGGAGGGAACAAACATAGGGAACGAAAGAAAGTGGTTTTTAATTAAAGGCAGACACAGTTAGATTCATTCGATGAAAATGAAATTCCTAATCAATTTTAAACATACTTGACGGGTAAACAAAAGACGACTGTATTTAATTTTACTATCAATAAATACCTTTTTGTGAGCACCCATACTAGGAGAGGGCGCTGATGCCGCTATCACTTGCAGCTGCTGAAGTGTGCAGAAAGGCGCGCTCGTAAAGTTCACCTGCTACAATACGCCCCACTCTGACGTTGTGCTGTTTGGTTACCGACGCTTGCGTGAATTTTAAGACGCGGGTAGCTTCATTGCTTCTTAACCTGTTCAGTCAAAAGTAGTGAGTTACGATAGCCAGATAATTGTTCAAGTGTTTTCGTGCGACTGTGCTGGCTGACGGCCTTGGCGTCTGATGATAGGGCCATCACTCGACACCTAAAACTTTCGTCGGCCTCCAAAGAAAGTACGCTCTGTTCAGGGGTGCGATTTCGACACCCGTACGGCTGGCCTATTCTTGCATCTCCTTCCGCGCTGGAACCTCAAAACGGCCACCAAGTCGAGTGGGGTACATTTGAATATACAGCTCTAATGGCAGGCCCCGAAAATAAACGTCGTGCCTTCGAGAACAAAATGACGTCACCACTGTTTTTAGAGATATGGCGTCACATTATTTTTTGCGCTTCCGCTGGAAGTGTTATCTCGTATCACAGATGGCGATAAGTCGCATGAAACGCCGATCAACCGCCATGTTTTGAACGTATGAGCTTCCATGCAACCTTCGGTAGCTGGTATAATGTCATGATCCTCCCCGGGTCGGGAACAAGGGAGGTCTTGTGGCACCCTCCGTTAGACGGACGCTCCGCAGCGTGGTGGTGCTGAACGATGACTGACCGCGGAGCAGTCGTGTTCGTTGGTGTTTATTGTGGCGCAGTCACCAATGTTGCCTGCCGAGCTTTAGCAGGCTACCGAGCTTGGCGGGCGAACCAAGATTATGCCCAAGGGGGCGTCACATACTTGCTACACCCCCTTACCCCCAGTTTGTTTGTTAAACGAAAAACAAACGTCCATTCACACTATGAGGCTAACCCTAACTGGGTCGACGGTGCCTGTTACCCAGGCAAGTAACGGTCTGGTGGCCTCCGCCATCGAGTACTCCGCCTGTTCACCGGTGTTGACGGGTCGGGTGTGGCAACGCCGGGTGCTGCCTGAGCCAGCCTTGCTCCATCCGGAGGGTTCCTAGTGGTCGGCCTTGCGAGTGGTGCTGGGCTCGACACCGGTCCAACGGGTGCCGCACCACTGGCTACGGTTGCCGCCTCCGAGGTAGGTGGTGCTCTACTGGAAACGACTGGTGCTGCCGCTAGTCCTCCTGCGGGCTGGAACTCTGGCAGTCGAGGGTGCTGGCCAGGTCCCGAGGCGAGGCCTGACATGGTCGGCGTGTCTGTGCCACATGGCCCCGTCTGGCATGCGCACGAGCAGCGATGAGGCGCTGGCAGGAGACACCACCTGTCCCGCAGACCAGGGTGGGCCAGAACGGAAATTCCTGGCGAAAACTGGAGCTCCCGACTCTGGCAAAGGCCCGGGACGGCACCCTTGGTCAGCAGCCAGCTTCTGCGCCTCTGATTGGACCTCGCGCAGCTGGCGCTTGCTGCGGGAGACCTCGCTCTCGAGCTGCCTGTTGCGGCTCTGCAGGCTCGTTATAATGTGCCGCATCTGCCGGTTGATTGGCTAAGCCTATTCGCTGGACATCGATGACGCCTCTAACTCAATGCGTAGATTCTCGTACTCTCGACGAATCTGCGCGATGTTGTCCTCGAGGCGGATGACCTCCGAGCGAAGCTTCTTCTGGACAAACAGCTCCTCGCTTTCCATCTGCTCAATGTGGCGAAGGTGTGAGCTTTTGGCTGTCGACAGCAAGGAGCGACACTCGTCCAGCTGAGTCTTGAGTTGTATGCTCTCGTTGTATAGCACGGAGAACTGGCTCTGTAGGTACTTGCACTCGGCCGTGCTCACCACCAGGCTCTCGGGCAGCGACCGCAGCTCTAGTCGCAGCCGCTCCACCGTCTTCAGGGCCTCCTTGTGATCATGTTAAAGCTGCTCCAGCTCCAGCAGCCATGCCGATGCCAGCTCCAGCAGCCATGCCGATGCCAGCTCCCGCTGTTCCTCTAACTGGTTCTGCAAGTCCTCCAAGCGCAGGGGGGCTGCTCCGCCACCAGCGCCAGGGCCCCCGAAATCGACATGTAGGCGGGACCAGGGTCTCTGTGGGAACGGCCAGGGGGTGCTTTCCACATTACGTGAGGCTCGCTGATGCTCCTGGCAGATTTGGCAGCGCTGCACCACATGCAGGCTGTCTTCCGGGTACTCTGGCAAACGAACGCCCAGTGCGTGAATCCAGTTTCGGCCCAGCAGCGTCGGCGACGACCCCTTCGTTAAGTAAAGGGGAAGGGTTGCCTCCCTGTTGCCAAAACGAACGCTGACCTGTGCCTGACCCTGGACTTGGGAGAGTTGCCCGGAGGAGCTGCGCAGCATCACGCCCGAAGCCTCGACGGACACGCCGGGCAAAGCACGCTTGAAGGGCTTCCCGGCCATTACAGACACGCTGGCCCCTGTGTCGAGCTCCATGGAAATGGGGCTCCCGCAGATTTCGACGGTCAGCATGTATGGCGGCACAGACGACGGTACAAAGCCTGTGTGCCACATGTCGAAAATCGGCGGGTCCTCGGCCACGACGTGGAGCCTGGCCGAGGAAGAAGTTGCGCTTGCTGCAGCATGCCTCCGCCGCGTACCCTTGCGACGGCTACCCTGTCCGCGGGCTTGTGTTGTATCCTGCTCAGGCTGCTGCTTGCTGTTGGTCCTCCCCTTTCGGCATACACGTGCCAGGTGCCCAGTTTTCCCGCACGTAAAGCATTGTACTTGAGAGAACTGGCACTGTGAAGGGGAGTGGGCACCACCACAGCGACCGCAGGTACTGCCCTTTGTCGCGAACTTGTTGACCGCCGCTTCCGCCGACGGTGAGCCAGTCGCACGGGGAATCTCGCCGGCGTCCTTGGCGACAGCTTCCATTGCCAGAGCTGCCTTCACGGCGTCGTCCAGCGACGGGTCGGGAAGCTCCAGGAGTCGCGTCTGCATGGCGGGGTTGTTGATTCCGCAGACGAAACGGTCCCGGAGCAGCGAGTCCAGTTGGTCCCCGAAGGCGCAGGCACTCGCTAACCCTCGTAGCGCAGCAACGAATTACCCAAGGGTCTCTCCTTCCCGGCGGCTCCAGTTTTTGTAGCGGAAACGCTCCATTAGCGTGGACGGTGCTGGGTTAAAATGCGAGCGCAGTATGGCAAGCAGCTCACCCAGCGTCTTAACGTGCGGCGTGGCTGGCTTCAGAAGGTCGAGCAAGAGGCTGAAGACACGGGTCCCGCAGCTGGCCAGGAAAATGTCGCGCTGTTAGGCCTCCGGTGTGTCGTTTGCCCTGAAGAACACGTGGACTTGCTCCTCGTAAATTTGCCAGGCGGACCCATCTCCCTCAAACGGCTCGAGCCTACCGTACAGCGGCATGGCGACAGCAACGGGGGGCGGTGTTTCGGCGCTCGCAGCGGCCTGCAACGCTCCGTGGGTACTCGTCGCCATCTTCGTCAGTGTCACGAGGATCCCATCCTCGTCGCCAGTGTCACGATCCACCCCGGGTCGTGAACAAGGAAGGTCTTGTGGCACCCTACGTTAGACGGACGCTCCGCAGCGTGATGACTGACCGGCGAGCAGTCGTGCTCGTCGGTGTTTATTGTGGCGCGGTCACCAATGTTGCCTGCCGAGCTTTAGCAGGCTACCGAGCTTGGCGGGCGAACCAAGATTATGCCCAAGGGGGCGTCACATACTTGCTACAATATTTACCTTGGTACTTGTCTCACGTCTGCACCAGCTTCTCAGTACATTCACTTTTACAGGGTGGAACGCAGGTAAACTTTAATCACGTTGGTAATCTCTTTTCATTTGAAAAAAGCATACATTCGCCCAAATGGCGAAGCGTCGATTAGGATAGCAATTTAGTAGACAGCTATATCAAGTAATGATACTGGTTTTATCGGCCATATAAACTCGTAAACATTCGCTCACTAACTAAATTAACATGTATGGTGTCACGTGCGCACAGGCAAACATCAACCTATCTCACGCGTTGCGCGCTGACACTCGCTATGAAAACGCTGGCGTCAGGTAGAGCGACCGCAGCAATCAGCGAGCTCACCTTCGTGCTGTCTCTCGTTTCAACGCGAACTAAGCGGCTATAACACAGTGATCACGAAGCTATCAGCCCCCTGTGCAACTACACACTGTACCTAGACTCTGTACAACCGGGTATCACTTTTTTAAAAGTGTAGGATACACGACGCTTTCTCATGAGCTTGTCTTATTGTTAGTGGCAAAAAGCACTGCTTCCTCAGATGCGGTACCTTTGAAAGTGTGCTGCAATGACAGCCCGTGGGGAAATGCTATCGTAATAGGTTGCCATAATCATCTTCGTACGTTTCGCGTTCTTTTGTTCCCACAAAAAGTTATTTCGCAATTTTGTCACGTTGTAGTGACGGTGAAAAGCCACACTCAACTGAAAGTCCAAAAACTGATAGTTTATTGCGCGAACTTCTGCCCAGAAAAGCTAGCAGCGCTCAGAGCTGAACGAACCACCGATCACGTTTGCCTATCGTCTGTATCTTATGCACGGGTAGGACGAGTAAGATATTCATGCGTGACTTGTTGGCGATTCCAGCGTAGTCACAGACACTCGCGTACTCTCTAGAACGTACCACACTATTCGCGTCACGCATGCAATCTGATTCGAAGGTTCGGCAACAGCATGAAGAACAAATAGAATAGGCGACAACAATAGAGAGTGCTCTGACACACGCGGACGCGTCTTCTGCTGAGTGATAACTTTACAATTTTTTAGCGGGTCAAAGAGCAGTTAGCTGAGAAAGGATAAACAATGTACCTGTGTTAATGTCCATGACACGGAAAACCTACAGACAATAAAGAATATTGAGAGCACAAGCAAGAAAATGTTGACAGTCACTTTAGCGTATGTTATAGACGATGAAGGCGAAAGGCTGCGCGCTCATGAGACATTCATTAAATTACTTGTTATTCGAGTGCGTCCTTACTTCATTGTACTTGTCTTGTCCCGCCAAAGGTCGTGGGTTCGAGTGCCCTAATCCTGTATTCTCGAAAGCGCGCGGGAAAATCCGAGGTACCCAGCGACAGGATTGCCCCATGCAGGGCGACGTAAAGTATTCATCCTTCGTGCATATTCGCCTGAATCGAGGAGCTTAACAATAAGCAGTCGATGTTAGGGAATGTGTTACATGGATACTGGTAAAGGTGAGCTAATGCTGCTGTCAATTTTCTCTAAACGGGTCTGACAAGCAAAACCCTTGTACACTGAAAGTTACATTTAAATGTTTATTGTTGAGGTCGGGTATGTGTGAGTGAAAGAAATATTGCTGTGAAGGATATTGAACTTTGAAATGAATAGTAAATATGCTTGCTTGCCTGTACTCCAGATCAAGTTTGTAGCCTTCAAAAACTTCCTTTCCTAAAATAGGGCTTTTACGCACAACTGCTACATATATTCGATTCTAGAGCGCCCACGAATATAAGTGCTTGACGTTTAAGGAAGAAACGGTCTTGCTGATTTTCCTACAGTGCTTGCCTCCTATGGTGATGGTCTCTAACTCGTTATTCTAGTGTGTCAATACACTTTCCAGCAATTCTGCTGAAGTATTCTATGCACCAAACATTCCAGTGTTGCTTTATATTTACCTTTTCTTCCCACATTTCTGCCTAGGCCACCACCAAGAGACGTTGTAGTCTACTACAACTCAACGAAGCGGGACAATGGACCTGTTGCTCATGTTGTGCGCTTTATGAAACATCCGAATTTTCACCGATATAACGGTGCAAAATATGATATAGCGCTCCTGAAGGTAAAGTTCTTTATCGCACTTAACGCAAATGTAGTGACCCAGTCCGTGCCATGCCAAGTTTCCAGTTTTACAGCGAAGCTGTATGTTTCTTGGGTTCCGTGTATTTTTGCTCTCCTAGAAAAAAAGAACTATCATCATCAATGGCTCATACCCCCGTAAGCATGCAAGCCCCGTAAGGCAGAGGCTACAAGCACTCAGCAAAGTGCAGCGAGCAGTGCATATACCCTTTGTTTTGCCTTAAAGACGTACATAGACTTGAAAATTAGAATTAGAATTCAAGAAAAAAATGAAGCTGGGCAGGTGATATAATGCGTAGGTTAGATAACCGGTGGATAATTAGGCTTACAGAATGGGCGCCAAGAGAAGGCAAGCGAAGTCGAGGACGGCAAAAGACTAGGTGGGGCAATGAAATTCGGAAATTCCCGGGCTCTAGTTGGAATCGCATCGCTTAGGACAGGGGTAATTGGAGATCGCAGTGAGAGGCCTTCATCCTGCAGTGCACTTAAAATAGGCTGATGATGACGCTACAGTTGAGAGGACAGGGAACGCCAGCACCGAACTGGCAACCGCCACCGGAAGGGGCACAACGCCTGCCAACCCTTAAGAAAGGAGGGGACAGATACATAGAAAATCACGCATACAACATACAGAATAGTATACGTTTGAATAAAGAACAACCTGAAAAAAGCATTCGGACTACATAATCAATGATATGGCGTCCGTGCTAGCACTGCGAAGCACATAGTGCTGCCCGCAAATGTTACCCGGTAAGGATAGATGGAGTGTGACATATCTAGCCTTTCGTATATAAAATAACCAGCCTAGCAACTGATTTCAACGTTGTTGCAGCACCGTTATGAGTGGCGGCTTGCTCTCAAAACTGCGACTGCTCACAGTCCTACCCTCCCTCTTTCATAGCACTACTGCCACTACTCGAAAGCCACAAAGCATTGCGTACCATCCTCAGCAGTTGCAGTGGTAGTTTTTTAAATGGCTTCACTGATCGTAAACCTTCGCACACAGGAATGGCTCATGCATTTTTTTTGTACAATGCGTTGACGAGAATACGCAGAGAATAAAAAAAAATAACTAAATTACCGCAGAACTTCACTCACGAAGAATACTGGTGGTGTCAATGTGATTATCAGTGAAGCAAAGTAGCAACGCCATAAAACGATGCATGAATGAAACTTGCATGCAGACAGTGTCCTTATTCGCGCGTCCCATAGTACACGCTGCGTTATCTGGCAGCGTCGCTGGAAAATTGGAGCGTAGCACAGTAATAGCAGCCGCATATGCGAATCTTCTATATGTAGAAATATGACAGCCCAGAAAGATTGAGGAGAAGATTACTGTTGAAAAGCGAAGGCTTCAGAAAAAGGTTTCTTCGCACTTCCCTCGCTAACTCCACAGTTCGCGTAAGACAACGTGGTTGTGATGTTCACAGCTGCGTATGCAATTCGCGGGTTGTGTTTTTTCACTAAGGCAAACGGGTGTTTCGGGACCCCTTAAAGGGGATAACTATGAGCGAAACCAACATCAACATCAAAATGTCAAATCCAGTGTCTCTTAAAGAGCACTGAGTTCAAGTGCCACCGAAACTACTCTGCACCAGGGGCTCCCTCGACTTCTTTCTCCTTACCACAGCCATTAAACAAGAATCTTTTGCACCCAGGAAGGCCCCGCCTCATTTCAAATCTGACGGCGACCTGATAAACTTGATGCGTCATCTAGAGTGGTGTCTAAAGAGCAGATGTTCGTTTTTCATATAGTTTACTTGTTTACCATGGTACTGCAACATTAGTGAGGTCGCCATAACGCTGTCCATAACCTCTTATTTCGGAGATTGCCCTTCGGCAATCTGTTGAACTTCACCGCCTCACTGGCCAGCGCTTTGAGAAATTAAATTTCGGATGATGACCTCGTTTCAACAAGTTTTTGTAAGCAAAGTAAACCAACCGACCAACCGACCTGTGAGAAGCGGACCTTGAGTTGGCTTCTGTATCGCCAGCATTAAAGGGAACGTACAGGTGCTCAGAAAATCCGCACACCCTTAAAAATTTCATGGATTCCTTGTAGCAAACACAATCTGCGCTTCCTTAAAGTAGGGGGTATACTGTCTCAATAAAATAAGGATGTTTCAGCCAAAAGTGTGCATATAGTGAATTATTCTTTGCATTCAAATACGGAAGCTTGCGTGCGTGATGCCACATATAGTGCCTAGAATTGACGTAGTCGTTCTTGCACCTGGTCCTTTTTTCCTTCCACAGGTAAGAGACAAGATTACGTTTGATAGGTTTGTGAGGCCCATATGTCTACCAGGAAGACGTTTTGGGATAGAGGGCAAACAACTCCTGTCTGGTGGTTGGGGAGTAACCAGTGATCGTAAGTCATCGTTTTTGCATTTGCCTAATTTTGTTCGAAGGTACACTCGATTCAGCACAATGCGTTGGCGGGCTAGTTGGTGCGAATCCATGAATACTTTGTTTAGCGCAAAAAGACAGACACAAGAAAGACGACAGGACAAGGCGCTACTCTCAAATGACATGATTTTATTGCGTCACTCCCTTATAGACCGCTCAAACCAGAGGAACATGCGTGGTGAGCACCATGCGGTGGAGCCACCAACATCCGATCGCAACAGCGCACTCATGCGACAGAATCCAAAAAACCAAATTCAGCGCTGTACAAGGTTAAGGAAGGCACACTAATGCACTGTGACCCCAATGACTGAATGAAAAATGCTTCCGATAACTCTCGGGCGGTGGTGTCACGGCTCTTCTTCAAAATCGTGGTATCACGAAACATGGGTTTGCACTTGCATGTTTTACAATGCTGAGCCAAATGCGAACCTAAGATTGCAGCATCGCTGTGGTTTATAAGATTCCCTTGTCATGTGGCAAAGTGTATGTAGGGCAGTCAGGCCGCTGTGTGAACGAGCGCCTTAGAGAACATGAGCGATCCATACCAACAGGCACAGGTTCGCATTTGGCTCAGCATTGAAAACATGCAAGTGCAAACCCATGTTTCGTGATACCACGATTTTGAAGAAGAGGCGTGACACCACCGCCCGAGAGTTATCGGAAGCATTTTTCATTCAGTCATTGGGGTCACAGCGCATTAGTGTGCCTTCCTTAACCTTGTACAGCGTTGAATTTGGTTTTTTTTAATTCTGTCGCATGAGTGCGCTCTTGGGATCGGATGTTGGTAGCTCCACCGCATGGTGCTCACCACGCATGTTCCTCTGGTTTGAGCGGTCTATAAAGGAGTGACGCAATAAAGTCATGTCAGTTGAGAGTAGCGCCTTGTCCTGTCGTCTTTCTTGTGTCTGTCTTTTTGCGCTTAACAAAGTATTCATGTATACTCGATTATTTGTCGAGGCATGGTTATTTTCTGCTAAAAAAATCTTCGATATACAACCTGTATATTGGTTACTAAATAGCATCAAGCGCAGTGCTTTTCATCAATTGTAAATTTTAATATACTGGTCTGCATTAGTCGCCTACTGACATTCAGCGAGCTTCTGTACTAGGCAAGTTCCATAGAAGGAATCTGTATTTTAAGCAAGAATATGTGCATTTATTTCACTCAGGATCCACAAGAAACTGTCCCTAATACTGAACGAAAGTATCTTACAAGGAGTTCGGAAAATAGGTGCCATCGAGGCCAGAAACGCTGCGTTTAGTAGCATATTATAAGCATGCTTAAATCGTACCATCCCGCCTAATGAATGAAGTACATTGAAACTTTGTGTTACTAAGTGCTTTGTCATCGGAGAGCACCACAAAGAAAAAAAAGAGAGATATAATGAAGTTTGTTTAGAGAAAGGTGCAGGGAGTGTCTTAAGCCATAGGGAATTGTGGCCTGCTACTCTGCAGTAGGAAAAAGGGGGCGCGGAGGAATCATAATCAAGCCTAGCGATGATAATAGAAGGATTTGCGCATATATATTTTCCCTGCGTTACTACAATATTAAAAATGCTGGTTCGGCCAGCGGATTTTAGTAAGCCATAAGTACTCTCGTAGCCAAGGAGTTATGCCAAGGACCTAAAACACCATCATAGTATAGCGGTCTCACATCGGCGTATGAAATGGTACAGACGAGTTTTTGTCGTTTCCGTCCGTACTCGGGATAAACCCGAAACGCGTGTGCAATGTTTGTGGGATCCAACAGAGTTCGCGATTTGGGCTACTATCACTGCAAACTACAAGGTGTATATAACGTCTGCTGTACGCGACAACATTGTGAATCCGGTGCGGCACACTTCTTTGTTTTTAGCTTGAACAGAAAGCAATTCATCAGCTGACGTAATAAGACGGTCCTGAAAATGTAATGTACCATTAAGAACAAGAACTTTTTATTTCTTGCACAGTTGAGAATTTTTTAGGCAACCAGGAGGGGAAGCTTGTTCTCACTTCCGAAAAAAGCATTTGTCTATATGCAATGTGTACATTTTTAAGTTCTATGGAATTTTTCAAAACCGCCTGTGGCAGATGGCATAATTCTTGTATTCGAGCTGGATTATACGAAGACGCGAACGTTAATACCACGAGAAATCGAAACACAGATTCAACTAATTAACACAGATTCACTAATACACTTGATAACTCTGAAAGCTGGCGTTATTCTGGAAGTTCAACGGGAAACGCCTTGCAAGCTTACCGGCTACCATACGTAAATAGCAATGTTTGCCGTAAAATAATTCTGAATTAGAGGATGTTGGAGAATTAATAGAATATTTGTTTCCATTTCTCGTGCAACTAAACGTCCGCCTTTTCCAATAACCCAGCTCAAGGACTCGAATTATGGTATCTGCCACAGGCTACTTTTAAAGAATTCATAGAACTCAAAACTTATCACCCTGTAAAGAGGTTAACATTGTGACAGATAGTACAGCTTAAACTTCCTGTCATACCTTTATCGCTACTGAAAGCATACGTGTAGCGTTGAGCGCTTGTTTCGTTTGCATGGAATTTTTAGCAGGCTTGTGAACTTAACGGTTGAAAGTTTGCACAAGCATGCCTGTAACGAGCGAAAAAAAATGTTTTTGTTTCGAGGAACAAGTGGCATGCCTTGGCGCGTTACGAGGAATGTTACATAAAGAACTTGAAAGTATTATCTTTCGGCAGGACAATCTGCCGAATTCGCAGAAAGACTGCTCTACGTTACTCTTCAAGCCATATCGCAAGACAAGTGCGACTCAATTTTACGCCATGCAATAGGCGGGGTGGGCGGTTTGGATTCAAGGTTTGCACTATGTGCGGAAACCAATTCAAGCACACTTTGTAGAGTAAGTATCCGGGATTCTTTTAATTGCTACATCGGGACCAAGGTTTCTTTTGGCATGCATTTACGTGTTCAACTACTTGCGCTCTACTTGAATATAAACTTTAACTACTTGAATATATACCGCGCTTAAAATCTATACAATCACAAGAAAGGCAGGATGGTTGCTAACGGGTGAGGACACGCTAAGCTCTCTCGCCTCCCCTGATGTTTTTCGCTTACGGCTCGCGTCTTCTACAAACCGGCTTCTCTGCATTAACACAGGAGGCGGCAAGAGTCGATGTCGCTGTCGCGTAGTAGTACAATATATACGAGAGTGTTCTCGGGTACCTCGAGATCCTCCTCGCCCACGTCACTGTACAGGGGGGGGGAGAGAACCACGTCGTATGGCACGGCGTCCGCCATTCCCACACCCGCTCCGAGACGTGCGTTGCCGGCGCGCGTGTCTGTGAACAGTCTATACGCAGCACGGAGGCTTTATGTAGACAAAAATACTGAGGAAAGGCATTAATAGGCGCTGATAGTTAAGGAGATAATATTTTTATGGTTTACAGTCCTTGTTCTGTTGTTCAAAGTTGTGCGACTTCTGGATATCAGGAGCTTCCTGGAAGACGTCGTCCGCCGGGATGGGGGACGGAGGACCTCTGTGCCCTCCTGACAAGGCGAGTCCCGCAGCGGTAGCCCTGTCCGTGGGAAACCGTGACATCACCGACTACAGGCTTCACGATTCATCTGACCGCCCAACAGTGGCAGAGATGGAATCGGACAGGGATTACACGCTGGTCCAATCGCGCCACTTGAAGCGCAAGCTTCGCCGGACGTTAGCAGGCAGCGATTCTACTCATAAAAGCAGATGTGACGAACGGGTCTTCTCCGTGGGCTATACTCCAACTACGGTAGGAACGAATTTGAATTCGTTGAGCAGACAATCGCTGACCAAATACTTAGATCGAATAGCCTCCGAACATGTGAGAGATACCCACATTAATGCTCGGAAGAACATTCTGACAGTGTACGTGAGCTCTCAGGCAGTATTGGAGGCTTTCGAAGCCATTAAAGTGGTTGGAAACATCCCAGTTCGCTCATTCCTAGCGTACGGCAACGATAACTGCACTGGTGTTGTACCAGATGAGGACATTGACATCCAGGATGAAGACCTGCGATCTCTTCTATCGTCGACAGTGCGAATCCTCGACATCCACCGATTCGGCCACTCCCGGTGCATCAAGTTGCCTTCGAGTCAGACTTTTTGCCAGCATTGATCATCGTAGGTTATGTGAGGCACTCAGTGCGTCCATATGTGCCACGACCATTACAGTGTCCCAAGTGTTTCGAACTGGGCCACGTGAGCACTGTGTGTAAGAATCCTACGCCGGCTCGAAGATGTGGTGGTGGTGATCAGGTAGACTCCTGTGAGACTCACGCCATGAAATATGCAAATTGTTCCGGAGCCAATGAGGCCACATCCAAGGTCTGCCCTAAGATGGCAGAGGGGACACAAATTCTGAGAAAAATGGTGAGAGAGAACTCCACGTACAAGGAGGCTGCCAATTCCGTCCGCAAGCAAAAGGCGCCGGTTGCGGCAAACGCGTCGCCGTAAAGCAAGTCGCGCGGGAAAGAGGCACTTCCTTTGAGTACTTGGATGCAAAACGGGCCGCAGAGAGAGCAAGGCCGGCACACAAAAGATGCGCCTCCCAGAGTACCTCCGCGCCTGTCAAGGAATGAAGCGTCATCCAACGTGGACCCAACCTCTTCGGCTGTTGAGTGGCCTTCACTACCACAAAGGGCTTCAGGTGGGGATACTCCTTCGGCGCTCACCAAGAGTCGGGCGGGTAATGAAATGTTTGAAAATGAAAAGGTGATAGACAAGCTTATACAGCTACTAAACACTATGCGTATATAGCTCTCCGGATTGGCAACGCCAACTGCACTATTTGTCGTGAAGGCGTTAGATGCTATAGAGCCGCCATTAGCGGCTCTAAAATAAAGGTGGTAATTATGGCTCTCACGATAACACACCGGACATTGCAGAAGATGCATCACTCTGTTATAGCGCAATGGAATGCACGAGCTCTATGTGGCCGTATGTCTGACTTTAGGCAGCGGTTTTCAAATATCGCGTCCGCGTGATCGTCATATGCGAGCCAAATCTCACGTCAGAATTTGGCCTTTCCGGATACGTCAAGTTCTGGTCACGTGAAGATGGACACAAGGGCAAAGTTTTAATGTGTATACGCAGTGACATGACGTTTGTTCGGCACACGATCACTCCACATGACAGCAATGAATATATGTGTGTGACACTGAAACATAAACTGCATGTGTTTCCGATTATCCACTCCACACCTCTTATACAAAGACTTGACCTCTCCTATCTATACACTGTGTTACAAGGTACCCCAGGCCCTCATGTTGTCATTGGAGACTTCAATGCACATCATCCTTACTGGGAAAGTGCCGCAATGAACTGTCGGGGTAGGAACTTGATGGACTTCATAGACACTGAAAGTCTGACGGTCATCAACGAGGGGTCCCCAACTTGCATCCGCGGCACTATCTACGGAATCTGCCTAGACCTCCCTATTGCATCTCAGGGCCTCCTTCCCTCAGTCAGCTGGTGCTTGGACATAGAAATGCATGCGAGCGATCATATACCAACATATGTGCAGATGAAGTGGTTTGTGCAATCAACTGCATCAGCTGTACGCTGCACTGATTGGTCCACATTCTTTACATGTGTCGAAGAGTACTGCGGAGTCATCACTTCACCATCTGATACAGAAGACATTATTGTATCGTCAGTACTGAAGAAAACTAAGTTTCTCAGTGCACCTACATAGAGAACAGCGATTGATATTCAATAAGAACGGCTCCTCGCGATACGTCGTAGAGCCGAAAGGAGGCTTAGACGAACTCAATCGTCATTAGACCTTGTCTTATGCCGACTAGCTCAGCGAAAAATACGGCGCCACCTTCACAAAATGGGAAAACAACGGTGGAGGACCTTCTGTTCGTCTCTGAATCATCGAAAGCCCATTTCTAGGATCCGGAAGATAGTACAAAGCCTTCGTGCACCTCCTCAGCAAAAATTTCCTTTACGGGCTCTAGCACTTCACCAATCTCCGACGGAAGTGCAGGCTGCCAACGACTTCCGTAAGAGAGTCACCCGTATCGATATTTCAACATGTCCGACATTGGATCGACCCGTGCCAGCTACTAATAATGCTGGTCTTGACCTTCCTTTCCCGATGCCGGAATTGGAAACTGCACTTGCTGCTTCGAGACGATCTTCTGCACCTGGACCTAACGGTATTTTAAATACTGTTCTGTGCCACCTTCGTGTGCAAGCTCGGAAAGTTCTGCTATCGTACTATAACGCCACGTGGTCATCCAGTACCGTCCCGAAGCAGTGGAAAGCCAGCCGTTTGGTGGCCTTCCCAAAAAGCCAGGAAAATCGCCTTACGATATGTCATCTTACCGGCCAGTAGCTTTAGCTTGCTGTGTCGGTATGGTGATGGAACGAATGGTGCTCATTACATTAGAATGGTTCATGGAAAAGAATGAGCTTTATCCTGAAATGAAGACCGGATTTAGACGTGGACGGTCTGCAATAGATGGGGTCATTGATCTCTTGTCCATGATCGGACACGAAAAAAGGCGACGCAGAATTGTTGGAGCAGTTTTGTTAGACATAAAAGGAGCCTATGACAATGTACTGCACGAAACCATTCTTGATGCCCTCAGTAATTTGGGCATCGGCGGCCGTCTCTACATGTGGACTAAAAATTACCTAGATGTACGCACAGTTTTCATGTCTACGAAGTATGGCGATGCGAGAAGACACGTTGTGGTCCTTGGAGCGCCTCAAGGAGGAGGGCTCAGCCCGACTCTTTTCAATGTTGCCCTTATGGGGCTTGCGAAAATAATTCCTGATACAGTACGCATCAGTACCTACGCAGGCGATATATGCATGTGGGCGTCCGCAGTCGCGCGACCGCAAATTCGTGTAAGATTGCAGCGAGCTGTTTCTTTAACGTCTCATTACTTGCAGTTTCAAAGACTGCGACTGGCCCCAGATAAGTGCGCTTCTATAGCGTTCACACGGAAGCTTATGTGGTGCTATCTAATTATGATCAATGACAATATCATCCCATATGTTACCCACCACAGATACCTCGGTGTTGTCATTGAACGCGGTGTTTCATGGTCGAAGCATGTGGCAATGTTAAAGAAAAAAATCAACTGGGCTTGCTGAATTTTTTGGCTTTCTGGCCGGTATGAAATGGGGTCCATCTGAACATTCGCTACTCCCGCTGTACCAGGCTCTCGTCGGCTACATTCGGTATAGCCTGCCAGCTTTTTAATGTACGAGCCAGTCATGGTTGCGTAGGCTCGAAAGTGCCTAGGCGCAGGTTCTGAAAACATGTCTCCGTGCTCCACATTGTACTTCAGCCTACGGAACAATTGAGGAGGCTCGCGTCGACCCGTTACCTGTTTATCTACGATACGAACCTCTTCAAGTGTTCCTGCGACTACTACGCCGTCATGGACGTCACCCCTAATCGACACTTCCGACATGCGGCCGGATTTCACTTTTTCAAGAGCCATTAAATGCGAAGAATCTGCCATATCATCATAATTTGCCCCTTCTGACCTTCAACGTATGCTCACATGGCTAATGTCCAAAATACGGGTACGTCAACCTATTCCCGGAATTTTCGAAAAAATCGCGAATACCTACCGTACGCCTCAGAAATTTAACACTTGAATATATGTCGAAAGAATATGACTCCTCGGTGAATCTGTATACAGACTGATCGGTCTCGTCGTATACGTCTCCTGAGGCTTTAGTCGTGCCTGCGTATCAAGTCTGTCAACGGTTTCGTCTGTGTAAGAAGACGACTACAACATCTACGGAAGTAGTGGCAATCAGAGAGGCCGTTCAATAAATCTCGCGACAGCCTCCTCAAGAATGGACAGTGTTCAGTGACGAAAAATTAGCTCTGCAACTACTTAGAGTGGTGTTGAAAGAAAGCGCTTACAGAGTGTTGACTCCCCAAACTGCCGAGCTCTACACTTTAGTGCAAGAAAACGGCCACCACTTCATATTTTAGTGGATGCCCAGTCACTGTGGTATACATGGCAACGAACTGGCCGATGCCGAAGCGAAGAAAGTACTCGAAGAACGAGAGTCACTGCTTGGAATTCTTTTTTCAAAGCAGACGCCAACTGCCTCCTCTCCAGTGTAATAAGAAAAGCAGTGTGTAAGAAAAGCACTGGGAAAATCCGGATAATCGCCATAGACGACTCCAGAGATTCGACCCTATCATAAAATTTAGGCTACCACCGAAAATTCAACGCAGCTGTGCCAGTCCTCTGCACAGACTAAGGCTGGGGGTAGCGTTTGGTGTCCTTCCACTCTGTGAAGAAGGATGACAAGCAAAGCTGTGTATTGGCGGGGGGGGCTTAATAACGAACTGCACCCCCACCGGGGATTGGCCCAGTATTGCACTATCTTAGGTATCGGCCCAGGTATGGGGAGCTCTTTAGGCCTGCTTTACCTCCGCCGTGGGTCGGCCTTGTACCGCACTGCTTTCGGGATCGGGCCTCGTATGAAAAATGGTTGGTCTACGCAGGCACGCGATCCGCCAGATATTAGCCACAGACAGTTTTGCTGTAGAATCCATTTGAACTGTACTGTTGCTTAATCAATGCACGTGTGCTACAACGGCGCATGCGTATTCTACTCCTGCTTTGTTCCCGCATTCGGCCAGTAGGGTGTACCCTGGATGCTCCTGTTGTACGCTGAAGGGCTGGTCTTGTCGTGTACCTCTCCTGCAATCGTAAATCCCTGTTCGGCAACCAATGCACCATGAAACTTGGTTTTGCGAGGGTATTCGTGCTTTATGTGGGCGCCAGTTTATCAGCGGCGAAAGTCCGGCCACTATGCCTACCGTCAGACACCGCTCGCCACGAAGACAGGCGTAAGTGTCCAGTACAGCTATTCACTTTAAATCATACCCCGCACTTGTTTTGTCGACATTTCTCTATCGATAGAAATGTTCCACCGTGGTTGCGTTGCTTTGTTAGTTGTCGGTCTTATTTAAGTACAACTGACACAGCTCTATGTTTTATTGTTATGGCAGAGCGGTATAAGAAATTATTAACGCGAAGGCCTTAACGCTCCCATGTCGCTGAAAATCGGGCGTCGGCGTTCCGCGTGCAGCGTCGGACGTCGTTCCAGCAAAAAGATTTTCCCACCACCGATACCAAGGCCCTTCATGTGGCACCAGTAATTTATTGAACTAAACGCATTTCTCAAGCTAAAATGCATAGAAAAACCGTAAAATAGGAATTACACAACCTACAGACACGATAGCGTCGGACTGTAATTTGAGTATACCAGAAATCATAATTCTGTTACGCGAAAACTCAAACAAACCTCTTTTCCAGCGTTTATACCTTTGATAGACCGGCCACGGCGTTCGCAATTTCCGTGCGCCGGTGCGCGATTACGTTGGAGGCCACGGAGTGGCGCACCCATTTCTTTTTAACACTTCGAGATGGCGCTCGTCTCCGCCGCTATCGCGGCCCGCGCAAGGGGCCGCGTTTATAAAAGATAGCGCGCCTTCGTGCATAGTGTTCGCTGCGAGCGTTTCACGGAAACATTACGGTTACATACGCTGCAGTTGCCAGAAAGCATTAGAAGCAGTCGATCGGAGGGCAGCGGCCGGGTGACGACTTCTGCAGAGTTGAGAGGTAATGCCGCAGGAAGATTTTGATGGAGCTCAGGCAAAGCCACGTTGATCGCCGGCACAATGGTGAGGCGGAACGGAGGCACCGAACGCAAGGAGGGCTCCTGCATATGCTGCGGCTTCGCAAATGTCAGCAATTATAATTGGCGCACTACCTCCTCACGAACGAACGCCTTCATTTCCTCGAGCAACGCAGACTGGTCCGAAATTGTAGCCAAACCAGCGAGGGGTTCATCGCACGACGAAGAGCAGCGGGTCAACGACCTGTGCTGTCTTAACTTTTGACAGCTTTGGCACAATTGGATTATTTCGGCCACGGAGCGAGGATGCTGAAGGCGCCCCCTTCAATACCTTTCTATATATGACTGATCCGATGAGACGGCGGCATGGTCGAATTCTCTTTCTTGCATAGGACCAGGATGTTTTCAATGTAACTGATGAATTATTCACCCGGCTGCTCAAAGCGCACCCGCAAACGCTACTCGGAATGCAGCTTACGAACAGCGGCGCAACCAAATACATTGACAAGGTCGGTCTTGAAGGCGGACCCGGTCGGGAAATGTGCTTCGTGGTTGTTATACCATGGGCTGCCGACACCTGGGAGGCAGAACGCTACATTGTTCAGTTTTGTGGGTTCGTCCCACTTGTTATGCGCGGTGACCCTCTCGTATGTGCTGATAAAGTCGTCCGCGTCGGTGTCATCCGAGCCAGCGAAGATGGCAGGGTCGGGGTGACGAGGTACACTAGGACACGCGGTCGGTGCACGAGGAGGTGTTCGCAGGGAGGCGTGCTGAGGCATCATAGATGGCAGGGTGTGGGGTCGAAGTTGAAGGGTGGGAGGTTTGAGGGCACAGCACTCTCCACCATATGTGCACAGCACTCTCCACCCATGAAATTACCCCGCCGATGGCCGCCAGTGGTTCCTAGTAGTACGCCGCAATTCCAGCAAATGTTAAGGTGTTTATTTCATCGAACTAGGAGCGGCGCAGAGGCGACAGCCTAGGCAGAGTATACAATAGGAGCGCGAGCGGCATTCACGAGCAAAAGCGCTGAAAAAGTCGATACACTAGAAAGCGCTGGACAAGACGAACCACTATAGCGTTCCGATCCTTCTCTACAATTATTATAATCATTGATACTATTAAACTTAGCATTTCTAAGTTACAGATACTCTTTGTTATTTATTAAAACAGCAAATAAATAGGTTCCTTTTACTGACTTATTTTTATAAATGTCGGTACTTCATAAAATTCCTTGATGACGTTAGTTTTATCTAGTGTTTTACATTCATTACCGTGTAGCTTACTTTTGAGTAGTTGTAACTTCGGATACTAATACCGCAATCACGTGTAGCACAATCATATTTTTGTCCAAAATCCTGTTTTCGCATTTGGCGACCCTGCGCAAACGTGTTGGTAAGTCACGGTGGCATTTTCCTTCTTGCAATGTTCGTGGGTCATCTTGGCAACGGAATAAGTCCTACGAACAGTAGGAAGTATGCAGGCAATGCGCACTTGCTGATGGTGCTAATGCTACAATGTTTCAATTGCTGGTTTACCTGTGGCGATCGCTTGAAGGCCATTCCGCCGGTTTATGCTAAACGTGGAAGGCCGGGATAAATTTTTTTTTTTTTGCCTTCTTCCCTGCAGGGCGATTCCGGCGCACCGGTTACAATGGTACGACAGAATGGGAAGTCCGTGCAAGTTGGCGTGCACAGCCTCGGAGTATCTTGCAATAAGACGGGGATTTATGCATTTTCAGTTCGAGTCTTTAAATTTATGCCATGGATCACCAAAACCCTACGTCACCCGAAAAGTTGGCATACCCTACCTGCTGCATAGATAAGATTACTCGTGATTGCTTTTTCAGGATAATATTGCATATAATTCAATAAATTGCTAATCCTACGTTGTTTCAACCGTAGTGAGATGTTACGGACCTCTACGGCTCCTCTGTATTCGGTCAAGGTTCCTGTTTATGTAAGTTGACAAACCATGAATAACTAATAAGAACATATATAATCTGCACCACTCTGACCATGTCTCTACGGTAAGCGGCGTTCAACAGGTCTACGAAAAACCTGTGGTGTTAGCTCATTTTTTTACCTACTCCGTAGCAGCTCCCGGCCACAAACTTAGCGTGCCGAGATGCTGCGTTGTCATTTTGCGGCACCAAAATTTAGTGATCAAAAAAAGGAATTTTATTCCGGGCAATAGTTTTTGTTATTTCATTAGCCGTAATCATCATAAGCAAATTTATGTCCACTGCAAAGCGAAGATCTTTTCCGCCGAACTCCAATTACCACTCTCTTGCGCCAGCTGGCACCTTGCTTCCATGGCCTACAACAGTCACATAGTTAAGAGATAATTTGGGATAGGTAACATACCTGTATCAGATTACCTCACTATAGTAAAAAAAATAATCGAACAGAAGACCACACAATGACACGTCGATGCGTCAGCGTGTTTCGTGACCTGTTTAGCGCACCTTGGATCCTACGAACTCTTACACTGTCTATTGAAGGAAAAAGCCTGCAATACGATGAGCGTGTTCCCACTTCCAAGTTGCACGGTGATGAAATTAGTACCACAATAGTTATGAAGCGTACCCCTAATATTCTGCGCTCCACGTGTCACTCCTCCACCACACGGGGTCCATGACAAGTGGGAACTGGCATCCTCAACCTATGAGAAAGCTAGCATAAAAACCATATTTGATCCTATGAACTTTGCATTCTGACACATAGGAAACAAGCCCGAATACCACCTGCGCGCCCGAATAATAGCAGACGCCTTCGGAACGTTCTGATCCAAGATTAAAGTGGCGTCATGGAATAAACTAAAGAGAGGAACCAATCAGAAGTAAAGCTCTAACGTTAGGTGGATTTAGGTATTATTGATCCTTTAGTTTATACGATGGACTTGAAGATACACTATTTGTGTCCTTAATGCTGCGGCGAACCTGCCATTGCGATAAGAAGCGCACGACAACGCAATCTGTATGTTCTCACTGTGTCTTGAAAGAGGCAGCTCACATACCGAATAGATATTTGGCTGTACAAAGTCGCAGGTTAGGGGCAATGCAGGGCAGCTCATCACTTGCGCTAACATCCCTTGCGCTATCTCGACGCACGTAGCGAACTGCCATACAGTCCTATTTCGTAGCTGCGACTCTTCGAGGCCAGTGCATCAACGGGAGCCTGCGACAGGTCGTGATTTCGCACTACGGCATTTCTGTGGCTGCCCCTCGATCACAACTTACGTTGCCGGTGCTACCTGGTACATCTCTCCTGGGTTGCAGAAGCAGACACTACCAACGGCTGTCACTGCTACAAGTAACAATACTAACGCTAGTGCCGCCGTTGCACGCCATTCAACGACACCGTCTCCAGCCTTGCTCCCTTCACTTTACTTGGCGCAACTAGCCTCGAATAGCTAGCGTTGACTATTTCCCACCGAGAAGCTGGCTACGTCAAATGTAGATGACGTTTTCCTGCCTCCACAAACCTCCACACGGCAACAAATAACATCAAGCGGAGAGTCAGTGAGCCTTAAATAACCTCATGGGTGGCGGCAATGGAAAAGAAAACTGCAATGAGTAACTACTTAAGAGGAAAAATGCGAAATCATGAAAGAAACCATTTATGATAACTCAAAGGGAAGCTCATTACTTTTCGAAGCGAGATCGGGATGCCTTAGAACCCGCACCTATAAAGCGATATATAAGAAGGAACAAGAAGCATGTGCTTGCTGCGGTTAAGCTATAGCTTAACGCAGACAAATGATGGAGCATGTTTTATGAGAATGTTGAGACATCTTCCCAGCGGTCGATTTAGGCACCAGTGGCATCCTTGAAGCCCTTGGGTTAAGCGAGAGCAGTGAAAAAGTAAACATGTCCACAATAGATATCAGTAAGACGTGATTGGAAGATTGGTGGAAGAAAAGTAGGGAAACGACAAAAGACAGAGACGTACAAAGACAAAGTTCACAATAGTGGGTGAGAAAATTTTCTTACGGGAATTCAACGTGGTTTCTTTTTCTTTTTTCTTCTTTAACCTAGGTAGGACCTTAGGCAATATAATAGCAAGAGCTTGGTTCCACAACCCACCGCCCCATTCCAAAGCGGACGCTCATCCATCCATCTATCCATCCAAGCAGCCATTGCAGGACGTATGGGCCTCCATGGCCGCCAAGGTCCCCACTGATTCGTTGCAAGGTGGTTCGTATTTTCACATGGTCGATCGCCTTGCACCTGACGCGGCGCGTTAAAGAGCACCCTCCTAGTCCTATTTCGAAGTATGGGCATCGGTGGTAGATGTAGCCCGCTACTCCGCAATGATAATAAAAGCGACGGTGGTCTGGAGTCTATGTCTTCCTTGGAGTTTTTTACGCGCCCATAGACGGGCACGGTGGTTGTTGTTGGCGTCGGAATGACGGGGTCACTTGTCTCTAACGTGGCCGCGCATAGGAATATGACGCTGGGTGACGGAGGTGTGGGCAATCGCTTCTGGCTTTGGCTGGGGTGATTGGAGCTGGACTTGGGCAAATTCGTATTACCGGTAGAACTCTTTTCAGACACTGTTAGAAATCGCAGCTGTTGAGGGCAACCCATTACGCATTTCTGTTTTCAATTTGCAAGAAAATTTCTATAATTAATATTCATTTATAGGAGTACAAACGATAATTTTTCACCTAAGTAAAACTTCTAATTTGTAAATGGTTATTTTATAGCTTATCCCAAGATTAGATCCTACAAATCTGATGAACAAATTTGTTACTATGGGATAATGTCTAATTATTTTTGAAATTCTACATATTTTAGTTTTCCTTCATACTTGGCAGCTAAATATATTTAAATCTTGTCAATTAATTTCTAGAAGACTTGAGTTTCAATTTTGTAGGAAACCCTTATGCCAAGGGTACATATATTTACATTTTATTGTAGAAACCTTTCAGTTATGAATAAATAAATTCATGGTTTTATAATAACTGAAGTAAAAATCAACATATCACCAATTATTTAAAAAATTGTAATTTAATTCATTGCAAGTAAAATAACAATTTTATTCGATACATCAAAAACCCGTCGGGGCAGCGGGATCACATCTTGTTCACGGCCAGCGACGGCATTGAGGCATGAAACTCCAATGGCTTGTTATTCACCGGGCCCCAGTAGGTCACAGATAGAGTATCTTGCTTTTAACTTGTCGAGCGCAAAGGTTTCTTTTTTAAATTAGAAGTGCTAAAACAAAATCACACTCTAAGTCCACCCAGAAAACTGTAGCTGGTCGGCATACGTAGAAGACACAATCCTGCCCCCCTGCCCCTCCTCTAAGTAAACTGTTGAAGCAATGATAATCTCTTGCTGGTAACACTCGGTTGCTCACCTTTAGCGCGGAGCAGATATCGTGGGTTGCTTCCCGAATACGCTGCACTTATATTGCCTACAGCGGATGCGAGATTTGTCTCAGCGGGCGCAAGGCAAACTACGCTGGCGCGTATCGTGCCCTCACGGCTTTCGCTCCAGACATCGCGCTCTCAGCGCTCCCAGCCTTTTCCTCCGTCTTTTCGTTCTCTCTCTTCAGGCAGTGCGTACGCGTGTGCTTTAATACAGGGAATAGCTTCGTTTTCTCTCAGCACGGTCATAGTGCCATAATTTTTACTGAAGGAAGTGGGGAAAAAAAATAGAACGGCCACTTTTTCATGTGTAGGACGATCAACAATTATACCAGAACGACGTGTTTAACAAAGACACTATTTTTTGCCAATGAATGCAGTTACCTCCTTTGCGCGTGGTGGCAATGGATTTAAAAGGCACGGGACATCTGATCTTGAGGCTTGTACGGTTCAGTGTAAGTTTGGTGCTTCCGAGCGAAGTTCAACGTTCTTTGATTCGTGCAAACCATTCTTAGGGCACAGCGTGCATGATTTAGATGTTTTGGTTCGAGCTTAGTCAGCGCAGTGCTCTGCTGCATGTGCAATTGTGTACGACAGATAGTAGTAGTGTTTAGCGCAAAATGGCTTGGTTATCTTTCACAACCATCAATGTCCACACCCGCTTTTCTTTAACAAAGAAGCAGAAAACTAAGTGAAACGGCCATTGATCGCTTCTTTATTTGCTACAGATGCGAATCCGCACTCCTTGCGACACCACAGATCATAGGGGAAATTTCGCTCACCAGCCGTCCAATATACTTTAAATTAAAAAAAATATGGGTAACTATGCTGCTGTGAAGGCGTGTAAGTTACACCTCCTCCATAAAACCTCGGACAGGCATCAACAAAATGCCTGTCTTTTGACGCATACAAGAAACTTTTTCCGTATCTGCACAATTCTTTTCAAACTGCACTTTGTAGAAAAAAAAAACAACTTTGCTCATTCTTATCACGATGCCTCAGCTCCTTTCCAATATCTCATTTTCGTAAGAGCTATCACCAATTTACAGGCCATAGCGAAAACGTGAAGACGTAGTACCAGCAGCAAGCATGGTGCTTCGAAGAAATGCAGAAATCGACCAGTGAAAACACCCCGCGCCGAAATGCGCGGCCACTGTTGGCATTGTCGGCATCTCAACACCCGGATCTACGTTGCTATCTCAAAACCAACCCGAACCGAAATCACCATAAGCGAATTTTTTTTGTCCACTGGAGTACCGATGTGTTTCCCGCGACCTGCAGTAAGCCCATTTGAATTCGTTACCGTCCTTCAATGCGCCGTACTTGACTGCGCTTCCCACCCGTTGGAGCTTATTCTGTATCTCTAGTTGACCATCGGTTACGAGCTCTATTGAATGCATGGCCTGTCCAAGCTCCACTTTTAGAGCGCAGGTCTGGAGCGTCAGCGCACCTCGGCATGCCTCGGCGTCCCTCGTGAGGAGGAAAGCGGAGGAGGAGGGCGCAGCGGGAGCATGAGGAGGAAAGCGGAGGAAGGCAGTACCCTGATATGGTAAGGAGGACAATGGAGTGCCGTCCGAGTAGAGCTCAACAGCGGCGACCACACATGTGGCGAGCCCTGTGGAAACAAAACGGTGGTGTGGGCCTCGGAACCACTGTGCAAGCGCTATTCCGGCTGTGCCCCCGGCATGTGGCCGCCGCCGCCAGAGAATGCGCTCCGTATGAGCTACGTGCTCCCGTGTTCACGCGTTCTCTATGAACAGTTGAGTGGCGCAACTGGCGCAAATGCTTCGCCGGCCGCTGCTGCTAAAAGAGCAGAGACTCAGCCCCACCGCCGGGACGACCTTGTCGTTCAGAAATAAATTGTTTGCCAGAATGCGTCGCTAAATTGAAACACCTAGGCTGCCGTCAACATTCCCATCAGGTACTATCGTAATTTCATTGAATTTGGTATTCTTAATGTTAACAACCGTATCAGCTCCCAACCGTTCGGTCTCTAATCCACACCGCTGTATGCTGTCTCTTAACGTTAGGTTTGAAATTTTTGCTTCCATAACACGTACAGAACGCAGTCTGTGAAAGTGGCTTGTGCAGTGGCAAAACGTTCACGTTGTATTGCACTGTTTCAAACTTTTTCCGGCTCCTAAAGCTAGCGGTGTATGAAAAATGTGGACCATTCCCATGGAAATGTGTAGTCTAAAGGATGTAGGTCAATGCCGAATATAGTGCCTAAAAATTTAAGCTTCCGTGAAGGGTTATGTGGTAGCTTGCTATGCGCATCAACTTTTCAATAATGTTACGCCCAACTCTTTCACGAATACATTATCTTTAGTCGACTTCAATAAAAACTAGAATCGCTTTCACTCTTTTTTGTTGTTGTTGTGCCGGTGGACGTGTTTGCTGGCATAAATTGACATTGATTCCACAGCTCAAAAAAATAAATAAAATAAAATAAAAACGAGATCACAAACCTTAATCTGTGGTTTTAAAATCCACACATTAGGATGACGATTAATTAAGAAATAATCTAATCAGGAATTAATCTAATCGATTAAGATGAGTTGATATTAAGATTAAACCGGTCCATCAATTTGTTCGGACACAAGCCGGCTGAAACACGGTGGGCATCATCGTTAAACACGACATGTTGTATTTTTTCTATAGTTGCTTCTAGAATAGCAAGACCGTGTTGCCGTTGTGGGTTGAATAGCCATAATTATGAGGTTGTTTATTCTTCAATTTGGCCCTATTTCACCCGATCTCATTTCAATGGTCACGTTCCAACCAAACGGGGTTCTGTTAGCAGTTCTGGGGTATTTTTTCTGTTCAGAATCTATCCTTAGTTTCTCGCTCATAGATCAGATTGCGAATATCGGAAAATTGAATATGAATGTGAACGCATGTCAGCATATCAACAAATTACGAACACGAACAAGAACTAGTAGGATTGTGCCAGCAGAAGCGTGGCAAAAAGCAGACGAAAAGTCACACTTTACTAAAACATCAAACAATCGTACCATGTAAGCCAACAGCAGAAACTGCATAGGCATTCTCTGCTGTAACCAATTCTGATGTTCGATGATCCAGTGTTCACACTAGAGAATGAATTAGAGGGTGTCGGCATGTCGTTCTGCTTGGAGTGCCCCTGGTGTAACAGGGCAGTAGCGAAGACATCGCACACGTGCGCCTCAAATAGCAGTCGACACCCATGAGCAACTTGCCTAGCCTCTCCCCCCCCCTCCCCAACAGACCCCCACCCGGTATGGCGAGTTCCAATTATCTCGTTGTGCGAAGAGAATAAACTTCAAAAGGCATTCCCTTTCGTAAAGGCTCGTGCTATTAACGTACAAATTGTGCATTTCAATCAATTTGGCACTGCTTACGAGTACTGAGCCTTCACTGATCCTTGAAGAGACGTTCTGCCGAAGACTTTGCGCTCACAGAGTTGACAAAATCAAATGCTTTCTTTGTAGCTCTTGTTCGATATCTGAATTACCACCGTCCTAGCAGCGTGTTGAGTAGTAAGCCAAAGTGTCATTGTCCAAATGAACAAACGTGCTCTCAGGTTACATAGGTAGTTGTTTCGAATCTGCTTCCTGTTTCTGGCAAGACAAAAAGAAGGGAGGGGGGATGCAGTGAGCTTGACAGGTATCTGACGCTGTCTTCTTCATAATTTTTTTCTTTTAATCTAATGTGATAATATGACGCACATGCTACATGCTACGCTACTGATACGAGAACTTATACAATAATACACATCGTAAATTATGTCGAGTGAAGAGTTATAAAAAAAGAAACGTTATTCCGCCAAAAATTACCCTACTTCCCAGAACGTAGCCAATACCAGCAAAGAATGATTTCTTGAATTCCACGGTTCTACGGAACGCATACAGCATAGACCGCCTGGCGTGCGGCTCCAGAAAATTACGCCGTGCATCGAATGTTATATTTTTCAATTGAATTCTGACGTCTTAAGATAAAAAAGCTCTAAGCCACCATTTTCTGCACGCGAGTATATATTTTGCAGTAAAAAGGTCTAGTATACCTCGTCAGTTGCCAACTTTATAAGGAATTTCTCAACAATACCAGCGCCCACATTACACTTATTCTGCTAAATTCTGTCACCGCCATGGTTGTTAGGTCTGGCGAAAATAGTTCCACTGGTCTCATAGCGCCGCGCATTCCAAGTAAAAAGCCGTATCCACACTTTAATTTCATTTCTCCGACTTCTAAGTGCCTTCAGCACTAAACTTTCGTGAAGTGTGCTGTATAATTTATGAACCAGCTCGCTTTGGGATAATTGTAGCAAGAACGGATATCATAGCGCGGCCCAGATAATTAAAAAGAAGATGTGTTATAGTTTATGACACACAGAGAGCGATGTCAAATGTCGCGATATAACCAATGGGCCTTCACGGATAATTTATATTGCCAAACACGAATGGCAGATCAGGTGAGCGTTTTTGTATGAGTTATATGCTAGAGAACGGCCACAGAGAAAGCTTTGTTCGAGGAACACGTGGGTGATTGCGTTCTGGTATAAATAACATAACCTGGCAGGTGCTTTGACTGCTAGGGACTCGCACTGCTGGAGAGAACAGGAAACTGAAACGCTTCGAGGTAACTCGAAAATAAAATGTCTAGTTCGTATCTAAGAGCGCGCCGTTGTGTTTACTCCGGTCAGCATTTTGTCCCACAGTAACAATGCCTGCCAAATATTTCGATGTGCTACTAGAACACATCGTAAGGTTACTTGTTTGCCATTGCGTACGGTTCATATCGATAAACGTGACGCGTTGTGTTCGACAGCAATTCTTTATCGTTGGTGCCTTTCAAACAACAGTCCTCGATTCATAACGTGGGCTTTCTTTTCAGCTCCTTGTTAAGATGTGTACGCATGTACTTCCAATGAAAGAAAGGCTGAAAGCTTTTGGAGGCGTGGTCTTGGAGTAGGTATTAGTCGCGGCAGTAGACGCATCCTTCAGTGACAGTCATGGGGTGCAGGAGGAATTCTCACTGCAAGTTGAAATATTCGCTGATGTTTGTACTCTGTGTTTCCTTCATACAAACATCTTATGGAGAAAGCGTAAGTTTGCAAGCCTTTCCAAGCAATCCAATGTTGACCGATAGGTAACTGAGATACCAGGCTTGATTGCGAGAGATAATAGGGAGCTATTTCTTTTCGCATGCTGTGAGATATATTTCTTCAGATTTTATTGTCATGAATGTCTTTAGCAGAAGAAGTTCTTTTGAAATAGTGGTTTCAATGCCTAATACGCTTTGTAACTTGAGATACTGATTTGGCTGCACATTCTTCAAGAGTGGAGCAAAACCCTAGGCACCGTAATTAATTTATTGTTTATATACCTCTAGCGAGAGGTGAGGTTCATCAGCCCTAACGTGAGCGGCGGGAGTATGATGAAGATTATAAAATAGTCTTTGCTTGGTGATTAGTAGTTGATAAGAGTCGACTTTAAATGGTTGATATAAGTTGTAAGGCTGACGATTGTAATTGTGATCAATGCTACTTAAACATGCATTTAAAGACTACTGCCAAGCTAACAGTGCTAATGTACCTCCCCTTGATTCGGCGCCCTTATATATTTTATTCGGTGGAGCCATTTTGATGGGTTGCAAAAACTCTTCCATACTATACGAGTTGTTACTATATAAATGAATCGCCAAATGACACTGAAGCCAGACGCTGGCATGTGTCACATCACAAAATATATGTGGGATCCCTTCGCTGTAGCCGGAAGTGGTCACATAAGAAATGGCAAATTGCTGCATCTTAACTACCTCATTGAAAATGACTAGCAAACTGTTTAGGTTGTGTTAGTATCACTGAAACCACAATACTTTGATATAATACATTATTGTTAAATTTATTTAGGAAGACGTGGGTTCCTATATGTGATGCAGGGTACTGATTTTCTCTTAAATAATACGAGGGTGAATCAGAAAATCTTTGCCCCTATTTTTTCTAAGCCAAAATAAGTTAAGTACAGGTAATTGCAAGTATGCGTACTATTCTACGTTCCTAATAAAGTGAAAATCTGACATCCACTCAATCGTAGCAATAGCTACGACAGAAACCCATACAGGTTCCTCGAAAGAAAAGCCTCGAAGTTGAAGAAAAATTCGTCCTGGTCCGGGACTCGAACCCGGAACCACCGCCGTTCCGGGGCAGCCACTGTGCCATGCAGATCGCATTGATGCAATGCTAAACATTCAGCTGCATGTTCTGATCAGAAAGATATTTACCATGTTAATGTTCCCGACCATAATCTGTATTTCGTCATAGACAACTTGGTTTGTACTCACTCTTCATAAAGATGTGCTACCACTTGAAGTGTTGCAAGCTTTCGGGCGCCTAATTTCGATAAAGAGGAAATAATTGGTAGCACTTTATCGTGTCACTTTCTCTTTCACAAACTTCTAACCGTATATTTTCGACATTCCACAGAAACTGGATGTCCGCCTTAACAGGAGGGGTGAGTAGAAATAAAAATGCACACCAATGTTTTCCATTTCGCTGAATTTGATATGGCGCTCATAGGTATTAGTGCAATGTTTCTAAAACGTGTGCTGGTATTCAACATGCTGAACTGTAACTTAAATCCTTGGCACACCAATATAATAGCCATTTGAAGCTCATAATTATGTTTCAAATTGTTTGTACCGCGATATTCGCTATGTTTTTAACACCAATTTTGCTATGCTACACGCCGTAGGTCTTCTACACCTACCATTACTTGGGACTAGACATTACATGTAAAAGTGTATACCTTGTTCCCACTGTAGTATCTAGCATCTCACGAAAGAAGCCTAAAGAACATTGCGTAAACAAAAAGACTGGTTTAGGGGCATCCAACTACAGGTTTTATGCAGCACAAGATTGTCCAGGAGATACGAAAGTTTTCTTAAACTAATGAAATGGTGAAGGCGTGACTGTTTATCAAAAATATGTTTAGATTAACAAACTAACAACCAAATTTAACGTATGCTCACTCAAACGAGTAAAAAAAAAGCATGTATACTGAAGTAGATTTCTGTACACATAGAATACTAAAAAACGAAGCCATGCTCAGCCATAAAGAAAAACCATGTTTTTCGGATTATTATGAATCAAAGTCTGCCTTTCTCTTAATTCGCCCTTCCATACACCGCACTGAACATGCTGATTGGTTCATAAGCGACGTGGTCGCACAGGGTTACCATCGTTTTGCGAAGAAAGACTCATCACATTTAACAGCATTGACATACGAGTATGTTTTCCGTGAAAATCTAAGCCTAAGCTTCAACGAAATTTAGAAATGTTCCTCGGTGGAGCTCCCGCATGTTTTAAATGAAAACATGGATATAATATGGCGGCCTATCATCATATGTTGACCGGTGTTCGCATTGTGTTCAGGTTGTGGAGTGTCAGAACCAATGGGAAGGGTTTACAATGGCAAAAGCATACGCAAGCCGCAGATTCCCTGGATCGTAAGTATAAAATTCTGACAAGCTCTGTTTGTTCGCCGTAACTAAAGAGACCGCTCTTTTCTGGAGGTTTGTTAAGACAATTATGTACGCGATTAGTGGGTAGTGTTTACTATACTCTGAGAAATATAAATGTTGCAGTCTCAGCGGTAATGTATGCACAAGACTGGTGAAGCGACACGATGCGCCAGAAGCTGCGCAATGAGTACATTTCCTTCATATTACCACAGTGAAAATGATGGTGTTCTTGATGAAGTGTTCAATGTTGTAATTTTTCAGATAGAGTCAATTCAATATGCTGCTTTATTGTTTTGTTTATTCGAAATATGGACAAATGTTACAGCGCCATTGATAGCGAAATGGGGCGTCGAAGACTACCCCAGCTGTCCATTTAGTCCTCCTCTGGCGGGCATGCGCTGTAGGCGCGTAGAACCAACCAGCAGTGCAAAATAAAGTGAACTGGCGCAAAAATAATATTTTGGCTTCTATTGATCTTTAAAATTTCGCGCTGAAGAACGCTAGAACGTTTTTAACGAGACTACTGGGCTGAGAATACCTTGGCTTTGTAATGCATACTTTAGCCTATAGAAAACCGAGAGGGGTCCGTGCCTACTTTACTGACAAATTATTACATTTTAGTTTTTGCATTTTACCAGAAAAAAAAGGCTTGGTATGGATAGCAGGTAGTAAATTCGTGGGCCAGTATTTCTCATCGTAGAGCTTGTTTTATCCTTATTGCTCTGATCCCAAACATACCATCCAATTTAGTCTAAGAGAGATAAAAAAGCACATCTGTATGACTTTTATCTTAATCACACATCGTAATCTTTTGGGCACAGTACAGAAATATATTACTGCCTATACGGCGACAAGTATGATAGCACCATTGACAGGCGATTAAATAAGGTAGGAATCGGCAAATAGATTAGGTAAGAATATCGTAAAATACAACAGATGTTTCTTTGGGACTGTTTTTTCCATGTCATGCGTTCACTTTCTTTTTGTGCCATGTCGTGAGGCTATCATTTCAATCTCAATAAAATCTGTATTTTGGTTGTGCAAAGTGCATGGCGTTGTAGTGACATGACAAGGTCGGGGAAATGACAAGTTCGCAGATAGCGAAACAGTTAATCCCATGATATGCGTCACCAATGAAAATTTACACTGTGAACAACCTACGTTACACTGTCTACATTATGAAAAAATCTATACTATGGCAAGTAAAAAAATATAACGTCCAGCTTTCTTTGCCTCATCCCCTCACTTTGCGGGTGCTGCCTTTTGGCTGCTTAATGCTGTTTTGGATATTTAGGCGGTCGTTGGCATAAAGTAATCGAGTAAGGATAATGCGTAACGGGGCAATCGCGGAGGGTGGCAGGCGATGTACGCAAGAGCTCACGCCTAGCATAAAACAAACGTCTGTTTATCTTCACGCTATCATCACCATTTCTTCTTCGTAACTTTGTCACCTTCATTTGCACCGTCGTCATTCATGCGTAGTAGTCATCAACACATCGTGGCCATTCTATTTATTATTTATTTTAATTTATTTATTTATTTATTTATTTATTAACACTGTCAGCCCATGAAGGGCCATTACAAGAGTGGAAAATACAAACACAATAATAATACCGGCGTTATTAGGCTTTCATCGTCATGACAACGTTGTTCTCCTGCCTACATTTTTTTGCTAGAAAGATTTTGTTGCTGTGTTGCAATCATTCTACTGCCGCTGGTCGCTCCGACGTCGCGATTTCGCTTTCGTTATTAGGTCATCCTCGTGGCTTCGTCGTTATGCTGACGTCGTCACTTTGCACTGCTCTTCTGCCACCGCGGTTCCTTGGTCATTATACCGTCGTTATCATTCTTTATTATTATCTATCATCATCATGCGCTTATCATTATGCCGTCGTCTCTATTTCCTCGTTGTAATTCCATCGCCTTCACGCCAGCATAGCCGAAAACACCAGGAACTCCTTGTCATTTCGTCACCACCAAGCAGTCATCGTTGTTGCGCCATCGTAATCATGCAGCCGTCGTCATTTCATCTTCACAATTTCGATGCCATAGCATGCTCTCATGAATCGGTCCTTGTCAATTTGGTGTCATCATGCTCTAAACCTCATTCTATCGCCGTTACAGAGTCGTCCCTATGTCGCTGAGGGCCTGCCGCCGTGGCCAGTCCTACGTAAATCAAAAGGGAGACTCGTATGTTGGAGTACCATTTGTTGATGTAGATCGATCGAGGTGTTTTTAAGTGAAAATGTTTCCAACTTGGTAGTGCGATTTGCATACGCTTATTGGTTGTTCAAGAAATCTAGTATTTTCACGAATAGGAATTAGGGTTTCCCCTAGAAAAACATCGCACGACGCATGGGAAGGACGTACAACCCAATATTTTTGTTCAAGGAGACGTTGACCCCTATCGCTGCTACCGTTTACACGTTTATTTACACATGTGAAATAAACAATATAAATATTTCCAAGCGTGGGGCCTGCTGGACCCGCCGAACGCATATGTGCTCAGATCAGAAAATTGATTAAATTTTTTGCAGGTTCAGATTGTGAATATAATGGGTGGCGGTGAGGGATATTTGTGTGCCGGAAGCATCATATCGCACAATGTTATATTAACGGCGGCTCACTGCGTTGATACTAAGTAAGTATCTCTTTCATTATCCATAAACACACACATCACTTAAGTGAATCTAAGATTTATAAGCTATACCTTCGTTTCTCTTTTTCCTGATCGAGACAATTACATCCACAAAAGGTCTACACTTTTGTGGTCTAGGGTTCGCAGTTCTCATTTCGTCAGGATTCTTGCAGCGAAACTATTAGCCTTTAGTTGGTCGAGATTTTCCGTGGCGTGCTCACCTGAAACCCGGAAGCTTGAAAAGGTGTTCGTGCTTGAGTTTCCGCGTAAAAGAACTGTGCTTTCTCGCATATTTGAATTACAGTATAACGCTAGGATGTCTGTAGGTTGTGTGTAAGTTCTGGTTTACGAATTTTGTAATAGGGTTTACTTTGAGACATTCAATTAGTTCAACAAAGCACTTACACAAGGCGGAGGGCCTACAAGAATGAGGACGTACGCTGCACTTTCGGCCATGCGGGTGCGCGCGCGTCTAACGTGTATTCGTGATGTATCTTGATGCGTGGGCGCTCTGCCCATTGCATCTGTCGCAAAGCGTGTTCCGCGCCCGTAGTCCACGTTACGGCAAACATTTTTGAACGACAGTACTGCCACAGCAGCTAGAAAAGGGAGTTTGTGTTTGAATTCCAAGATAACAGAATTGTGTTTACTCGTACATTTGTACTACAATCAGAACCTGTCATGTCGGCACCTTGCGTGTGTAAATAGTACTTAACGCACCTTCTGAAGCAATTTACTTCTGAAACTTATTTTGTTCAATAAGGGACTTCCGCTAGACGCAAGGCCTAGAAGAATGAGGATGTATGCTGCACCTCAGCACACGTGCGCACTCACGTGACGTTCGTCGCTTGTGGTGCAGGTATTTGCAAGGTCGATCTAAATACGTCGCGTAGCTTGGGACGAAAATTAGTTCAGAACAAATTGTCGCCGATGTCAGTAAGGGTGGTTATGAGAGCAGCGATTGAAGCGCGACAACGTATCAAGGGAACAAACATTGGGAAAGAAAGAAAGTGTTTTTAATTTAAGGCAGACGCAGTTAGATTCATTCGATGAAAATGAAATTCCTAATCAATTGTATACATGCTTGACGGGTAAACAAAGGACGACTGTATTTAATTTTATTATTATCAATAAATACCTTTTTGTGAGCGCCCATACTAGGAGGGGGCGCTGATGCCGCTATCACTTGCAGCTGCTGAAGTGTACAGAAAGGCGCGCTCGTAAAGTTCACCTGTTGCAATACGCCCCACTCTGACGTTGTGCTGTTTGGTTGCCGACGTTTGCGTGAATTTGAAGACGCGGGTAGCTCCGTCGCTTCTTAACCTGTTCCGTCAAAAGTAGTGAATTACGAGAGCCAGATAATTGTTCAGGTGTTTTCGTGCGACTGTGCTGGCTGACGGCCTTGGCGTCTTGTGATAGGGCCATCACTCGACACCTAAAACTTTCGTCGGCCTCCAATGAAAGTACGTTCTGTCCAGGGGTGCGATTTCGACACCCGTAGGGCTGGCCTATTCTTGCATCTCCTTGCGCGATGGAACCTCAAAACGGCCACCAATTCGAGTGGGGGACATTTGAATATACAGCTCTAATAGCAGGCCCCGAAAATAAACGTCGTGCCTTCGAGAACAAAATGACGTCACCACTGTTTTTAGAGATATGGCGTCACATTATTTTTTTCTCTTCCGCTGAAAGTGTTCTCTCGTGTCACAGATGGCGATAAGTCGCATGAAACGCCGATGAACCGCCATGTTTTGAACGTATGAGCTTCCATGCAAGCTTCGGTAGCTGGTATATTTACCTTGGCGCTTGTCTAACGTCTGCACCAGCTTCTCAGTACATCCACTTTTACAGGGTGGAACGCAGGTAAACTTAATCACGTTCGTAATCTCTTTTCATTTGAAAAAAGCATACATTCGCCCAAAATGGCGAAGCGTCGATTAGGATAGCAATTTAGTAGACAGCTATATCAAGTAATGATACTGGTTTTATCGGCTGTATAAACTCGTAAACATTCCCTCACTAACTAAATTAACAAGCATGGTGTCACGTGCGCACAGGCTAACATCAACACATCTCACGCGTTGCGCGCGGACACTCGCTGTCAAAAGGCTGGTGCCAGGTAGAGTGAACAAGAAGCTATTATCCTCCTGCGCAACTAGACTCTGTACAACCGGGTATCACTTTTTGGAAAGTGTAGGGTACAAGATGCTTTCGCATGGGCTTGTCTCATCGGTAAAGGCAAAAAGCACTGCTCCCTCAGATGCGGCACCTTTTGAAGTGCGCTGCAATGGCAGTCCGTAAGGGATTGTCATCGTAACGGGTTGCCATAATCATCTTCCGACGTTCCGCTTTCTGTTGTTCCCACAAAAAAGTTATTTCGCAATATTGTCACGTTGTAGTGACGGTGTAAAGCTGCAGTCGACTGAAATTCCAGAAACTGATAGTTTAATGTGCGAACTTCTGCCCAGAAAAACTTACAGCGCTCAGAGCTCAACGAACCACCGATCACGTTTGCCTATCGTGTGTATCTGATGCACAGGTAGGAAGAGTAAGATTTTCATGCGTGACTTCTTGGCAATTCCAGCATAATCACAGGTGCTCGCGCGATTTCTAGAACGTACCACACTATTCGCGTCACGCATGCGACCTGATTCCAAGGTTCGGCAACAGCATGAAGAACAGATAGAATAGGCGACCACAATAGAGAGTGCTCTGATACACGCGGACGCTCCTTCTGCTGAGCGATAACTTTACCATTTTTTAGCGGGTCAAAGAGCAGTTAGCTGAGAAAGGATAAACAATGTACGTGTGTTTATGCCCATGACATGGAAACCTACACACAATAAAGAAAACTGACAGCGCAAGCAAGAAAATGGCGAAAGGCTGCGCGCTCATGAGACATTCGTTAAATTGCTTGGCATTCTTATTCGAATGCGTTCTTACTTCTTTGTACTTGTTTTCTCCCACCAAAGGCCGTGGGTGCGAGTGCCTTACTCCTGTATTCGCGAAAGCGTGCGAGAAAACCCGACGTACCGAGAGACAGGATTTCCATGGAGGGCGACGGAATGTATTCATCCTTCGTGCATATTCGCCTCAATCGTCGAGCTTAACTATAAGGAATCAATGTTAGGGAATGTGTTATATGACGAGTGTTAAAGGTTAGCTACTGATGCTCTAAATTTTTTCAAAGCGGGTGTGACGTGCAAAACCCTTGTACATTTAAAGTTAGATCTAAAATTTTTATTGTTGAGGTCGAGTACGTTTGAGTGAAATAAATATTTATGTGAAGGATGTTGAACTTAGATATGAATGGTAAATATTTTTGTTTGTCTCGACTCAAGATAACCTTTTTTTTCTATAATAGGGATTTTACATACAACTTTGACATAACTTCGGTACTGGAGCGCCCGCGAATACAGGTTTTCCCAGCTTAAGGACGAAAGGGTTTTGCTGATTTGTACACAGTGCTTGCCGCCTATGCTAACGGTCTGCAACTCGTTGTTCTAGTGTGTTATCCCACTTTCCGGTATTTCTGCTAACGTCTTCTATGCACTAAACTTGTCATTGTTGCTTTCTATTAACCTTCTCTTCCCACATTTCTGCCTAGGCCCCCACCACAACAGCTTGAAATCTACTACAACACAACGAAGCCGAGCAGTGGACCTGTAACTCATGTTGTGCGCTTTATGATGCATCCGGATTATGACAAGTATAACGCTACGAAAAACGATATAGCGCTCCTGAAGGTAAAGTTTCTAATCGCGCGAAACGCGAATGTGGCGACTCAGTCCGGGTCGTAACAACGTTCTAGTTTTACAGCAAAGCTGTACACTGCTAGGGTTCCGTGTATTTATGTTCTCCTTGAAAAAAACGCTATCATCATCAATGGCTAACACCCCTGTAAGCATGCAAACACTGTAATCGTTCGTAGCCCTTTAAGGCAGAGGCTAGAAGCACTCAGCAATAGGAAGCGAACAGTGCGTAGATTCTTTGCAATCACGCATACACCATGAAAAACAGCATGTCTAAAACTGTCATTACCAATCGCTCATACCTCCGTAAGGCAGAAGCTACAAGCCCTCAGCAAAGTGCACCGAACAGTGCATACATCCTTTGTTTTGTTTTAAAGACGTATATACACTTGAAAATTAGAATTAAAATTGGAGAAAAAAATGGAGCTAGGCAGGTCATGTAATGCGTAGGTTAAATAACCGGTAGACCATTAGAGTTACAGAATGGGCGCAAAGAAAAGGGAAGAGCAGCCGAGGACGGCAGAATACTGGGTGGGGCGGTGAGATGAGGAAATTCCCGGAGCGCTAGTTGGTATCGGTTCGCGCAGGACAGGGGTATTTGGAGATCGCAGGGAGAGGCCTTCGTCCTGCGGTGGACATAAAATAGGCTGATGATGATGATACACTTGACAAGAAAGGGAAATCGAGGAGCAGGCTGGCAACTGCCACCGGAAGAGGCACAACGCCTGCCAACTCTTCAGAAAGGAGGGTGCAGAAACATAGAAAATCACGCATACGACATACAGAACAGCACACGTTTGAATACCGAACAACCTGAAAAAAAGCACTCGGACGCCATAATTAATGATAAGGCGCTCGTGATAGGAATGCGAAGCACGTAGTGCTGCCCGCAAACGTTCCCGGTAAAGATAGATGGAGTATGACATCTCTAGCCTTTCGTATATAAAATAACCAGCCTAGCAACAGATTTAAATGTTGTTGCAACACCGCTATGGGCGACGGCTTGCTGTCAAAACGGCCATTGCTCCCAATCCTACCCTTACTCAAACATAGCACTACACCCACTACTCTAAAGACATAAAGCATTGAATGTCGCCCACAGCAGTTGTTGTAGTGGTTTTTCAATGGCTTCACTGATCATAAACCTTCGCACAGTGGAATGGCTCATGCTTTTCTTTTTTCTTTTTGAGGATACGGTGTCCGACGTGCGCAGAGAACAAGAAAAAAAAATAAGATAACTAAATTACTGCAGAACTTCTCTCACGAAGAATACTGGCGTCAATGTGATTATCAGTGAAGGAATTTAGAAACACCATCAAAAGATGTCGTGAATGACACTTGCATGCAGACAGTTTTCTTATTGGTGCGTCCCATTGTACACTCTACGTTATCTGGCAGCGTAGCTGGGAAATTCGAGCGTAGCACAGTAATAGCAGCCGCATATGCGAGTCTGCTATATGCAGAAATATTACAGCCCAAATACATTGAGGAGAAGGTTCGTGTTGAAAAGAGCGGGCTTAAAAAAAAGGTTTCTTCACACTTCCCTTGCGAACTCCACAATTCTCCTAAGACTGTGGGGCTGAGATGTTCACAGCTGCGTATGCTATTCGCGGGTTGTGCTTCTTCACTAAGGCAGACGGGTGTTTCGGGACCCCTTTAAAGGAGAGAAGTATACGAGAAACGAACATCAAAATGTGAAATCCAGTGTCTCTTAAAGAGCGCTGTGTTCAACTGCTGCCGACACCACTGTGCAACAAGGGCTCTCTAGAATTTCTCCTTATTACAGCCATTAAACAAGGATCTTTTGCACCCAGGAAGGCCGCGCATGATTTAAAATCTGATGGCGACCTAATATGCTTTATGCGCGATCTAGGGTGGTGCCTTAAGAGCAGACGTTCACTCTTTAAATAGTTTACTTGTTTATCATGCTACAGCAACTTAACGGGGTCACCATAACGCTGTTCATACCCTGTTATTTCGGAGATTGTCACTTCAGCAATCTGTTGAGCTTCACTGCCTCAGTGGGCAGCGCTTTGGGAAATTAAATTTCGGATGATGACTTCGTTTCAACAAGTTTTTGTAAGCAAAGTAAACCAACCGACCGACCGACCTGTGAGAAGCCGACCTTGAGTTGGCTTCTGCATCGCCAGCATTAAAGGACAAGGTACAGCTGCTCAGAAAATCCGCGCACCCTTAAAAATTTTATGGTTTCCTTGTAGCAAACACAACCTGCGCTTCCTTAAAGTAGGGGGTATACTGTCTCAGTAAAGTAATGTTTCAACCAAACGTGTGCATATAGTGGATCATTCTTTGCACTCAAATACGGAAGCTTTCATGCGTGATGCCACATATAGTGCCTAGAATTGACGTAGTCGTTTTTGCAGCTGGTCCTTTTTTCCCTCCACAGGTGAGAGACAAGATTAGGTTTGATAGGTTTGTGAGGCCCATATGTCTAGCAAGAAGACGTTTTCGAACAGACGGTAAACAACTCATGTCTGGTGGTTGGGGAAGAATCAATAATCGTAAGTCATCGTTCTTGCATCACTATAATTTTTTAAAAGATACACGTGATTGCTTGAAGAGGCTTGGCAATGTTCTGCTTAAGGAATCTTCGAAATACAACGTTTATAGTGGCTTCTAAATAGCATCAAGCTCAATGTTTTTCATCAACTGTAAATCTTAAAATACTGACATGCATTAATCGCCTGCTGACTTTGAGCTAGGTTCTATTATATGCATGTTTCGTGGAAAATCTGTATTTTAAGCAAGGATATGTGCATTGACGTTGCCCTGGACGCACAAGAAACTGTCAGTATTAAAGGACAAAAGTAGCTAACAAGCAATTCGGAAGTTACGTGCCATCGAGGCCTTAACGCTGTGTTTTGTAGTATATTGTAGTATAGTATATTGCTTAGGTTGTACCATCCCGCCTGATGAAGAAAGCACATTGAAACTTTGTGTTACTAAGTGCTTTGTTATCGAATAGCACGACTAAGAGAAAGCGAGACAAAGAGAAATACACTAAGGTGTATTTAGATAAAGGTAGAAAGAGTGTCTGGAGCTATCGCGTGTCGTGCCCTGCTGCTCTGCAGTAGGAAAGAGGGGCACGAAGGAATGATAACCATGCCTGGCGATGACGATAGGAAGAATTGCGTATATACAATTTCACTACGTTGCTGCAAACTTAAAACGCAGGTCTCGGCCAGCAGACTTTAGAAAGCCAGGAGTGCTCTATGAACGAGACGAGTTTTTGACGTTCCCGCGCGGTCCTCGGCACAAACCTGAATCACGTGTGCGAGTTTTGTTGCATCCGACAGAGTTCGCGATTTTGACCAGTACCACTGCATACTACGCGTTGTATATAACCTGTGGTGTATGCCACAACATTGTGAATCCGGTGCGGCACACTTGTTTGGTTAAAGCTTGAGCAGAAAGGAATGTATCAGCTGACGTAAGAGAACTGCCGCGAAAATTTATTGTACCATCAAAAGGACAAACTTTTTGTCTCTTGCACTGTTCAGAATTTCTTTAGCCAAGCAGGGAGGGGAAGCTTGTTCGCACTTCCGAAGAAAGCGTTTGTCGACATATACAGGGTGAACATGTTTAAGTTATATGGAATCTTTAAAAACCGCCTGTGGCAGATGGAATACTTGTTGTTCTTGAGCTGGATTATTCCAAGAGGTGGACATTACTACCACGAGAAATTGAAATACATATTCAACTAATTAACACAGATTCACCGATAAACTTCTTTATTCTCAGAACTGGCGTTATTCTGGAAGTTCATTTTAAGCTGAAACGCCTTGCAAACTCAGCACCTACCATGGGTTAATTGCAAATTGTACCCTGACAAAATTCAGAATTAGTGGATTTTCTATAATTAAGTTAATATGTGTTTCAATTTCTCGTGAAATCAAAGTCCGCCTCACTAAATTCTTCACCTTAAGGACTACAGCTAGGTTATCTGAAAGAAGCTATTTTTAAAATTTTTATAAACCTTACAAGTGATCACCCTGTAAAGGGGTTAACGTCGTGACAGGTAGTAAAGCTTAATTTAGCTGTCATACCTTTATCGCTTCATAAATCATACGTGCGCTGGTTTTGTTTGCATGGAAGTTTTAGCATTCTTGTGAACCTAAGGGTTGAAAGTTTACAGAAGCACGCTTGTAACTAGCGAAAACATGTTTTTTTTCGAGGTACAAGTGGTTCTCCAGCAAGCGGCATGGCTTCACGAGTTGCGAGGGATGTTACTTAACGAAGTTGAAACTCCTATCTTTCGGCAGGAATACCTCCCGAATTCTCGAAAACATTGCTCTACATTACTTTTGAAGGCATCTCGCAAGACAAGTGCGACCGAATCTTGAGTCATGCAATAGGCGACTTGGGTGGTTTGGACTCGAAATTAGCACTGTGTGCGAAAACCAATTCAAGCACACTTTGTCCAGTAAGTATGTGGGATTTATTTATTTACTTTATCGCGACCACGTTTTCTTTTGACATTCATGTATGTTTCAATTACGTGTTATATATAAATCACTGAAGAATCAATACAATCACAAAGAAGGCCGGTCGGGTGCTCACAGGTGTGGCTATGCTAAACTCTTTCGCGTACCTGATGTTTTAGGGCGCAACTCTTTGACGCCCATTCCTGCGTTCCGCGTCGCCGTCGTGCCTCGCCGTAGGCCTCACCGTAAACAGGGTCATCATCCGCGCTCTGCGCTAGCTGCGCGCGCTCCGGCTGCCATCACTTGCGCGGGGTGCGAGTCTTGCTCTCCCCTTGTCCTCCAAAGCTGGATCACGTGTTCCCGCCTATCCCCTCGCCGCTTCCTCCGCGCAGCGCCGTTACGGTGACTCTCGTCGCTACCATCCACTGCACCCTCACCGTTCCTTTTCCCGCTGTCGCGGCACTTCCGCGGTGCCGGCGGTGGGCGCTCCTTGCCGCCTCGAGCGTGATCCACGGCTTTCCGCTCCTCCGTCTGCGCGTCGCCTGGCTGTAGGCTCTGAGCCATGTCTCTTGCTTTCCCGTTCGCGGGGCGCGTTCCTTAGTTGCCTTTGTCGCCACTGGCTGTGCTTGCACCTGCCTGTCCTTCTTTCGCCTCCACTCCTGTCCTAACCCTCCCCTTACCTGGCGCAGTGCCGTTGCGGTGACTCGAAAGATAAAGCGTTTCGTCCCCTTACTTTTACTTTCCACCCCAACCTTATGCAACCACATTGAGGCCTGTCTGTGAGTGAATGAGTTTTTGACCTCTACCTAATACCCCTGTTCTCCACCCGTTTCCTCATTCCACCTCCAAAGAAATAAATAATAATTGCTAATCCCCCTCCCCTCTCCGCGGCGGTGACGCATTATAAGATGGCGCGTCACCGAAGCGCCGTGCCGGTAGCGGCAAATCTCGGTGTGTGCTTCCCAACCCGAAACGCAGAACCGCTTCCGTTCGGCACTGCATGTCTGCATGTTCTGTATGCGGTTGCATGTTGGTGAAGTAAGGCAGCAGCTGCGCTGCAATATCGCATTACCAAGAAGCGTAATCATGGGCCAATTTTTCGCTCGGGGCTCGCGTCTTCTACTATCCGGCTTCTCTGCATAACACAGGTGGCGGAACGAATCAATGGCGCTGTTCCGTAGTAGTACCAAATATGACGGTAGTGCTCTAGGGTGCCTCGAGGTCCTCCTCGTCCACCTCGCCGTACAGGGTGGCGACAACCGCGTCGTAAGCTACGGCGTGCGCCATTCCCGTGCCCGCTTCGAGACCTGCGTTGCCGGCGCGCGTCTGTGAACAGCTTGTACGAAGCTTGCAGGGGGTTTTATGTTTACAAAAATATTGCGGAAAGGCGTTATTGGGTCTAGTAGTTAAGCAGGTAATATTTTCCTGGTTTGCAGTCTTAGAGCACTAATAAATAAGCCGCCTCATTTGTCATGTAATTTTGTAGTTTGATTTCGTTTCGAAATCCGTTATGACCCCTTGTTGGCGTGATCTTTTGTTTACCGCGCTGTTTGCTCTCGGAAAACATTCTCTGCCATGTGAAATATAAGTGAAAATTGGTTTCAATCGCACTCCCTCGTTAAAAGAACTCCTGTGGAATACGTTATATTCCCAGGAAGTGCCACAATGCTCACATTTAATATGGATGTGGTATTAGTAGGCTGGCATTTGTCGCACTTGATCTTTGCAACTCACATAAGTATTCCTTTCGGACCTCTCAGAAATGGAACAATACCCAACTATTCCTGAAGCGGTTTGAGCACAGTGGCACACAGCAGCCACTATAGCAGGGCTCGATTATGACTACATCTTGTGCTGTAAACAGTCCCTGCAATAATCGCACCACGACTGCCGTTGTTAGTTCGAAATCTTTTTGCATGCTCAACTGGTTACACACATTGCATTCATGACCGAAGTCGTTCTTGACGAAAAAACTGGGTGCCCTCCCACTCTGTGAAGGTGAATGACCAGCGAAGCTGTGTATGGGGGGGTCCCTTAATTGCGAAAGGCATCCCTACCGCGGGGCGGCCCAGTATTGCGCTATATTGGTTATCGGCCCACGTATGAGGAGTGCTTAAAGCCTGCTTCACCTCCACCGCGGGTCGGGCCGGCATTGCACTACCTTCGGCATCGGCACAGTTATGGGAAATGCTTAATGCCTGATTCACCTCCGCCGCGGATCGGCCCAGCTTTGCAGTATCTTCGGCATCGGCGCAGGTATGGGGAGTGCATTAAGCCTGCTTCAGCTCCGCCGCGGGTCGGCCCCGTATCGTACTATTTTCGGGATCTGCCCCCGTATGAAATATTTTTGGTCTATGAACGCACACGATCCGCCAGATCCCAGCCATGGACAGCTTCGCTGCAAAACTCACTTGACCTGCGCTGTTGCTTACTCACGGTTTGCCTGGTACTAGGCGCATGCCTATTCTACTAGTGCTGTGGTACCGCATTCGGTCATTTGGGTGTACCCTGGGTGCTCCTGGTGGGCGCTGAAGAGCCGGTCTTCTCATGTACCTCCACTGCAGTCGCACAGCCACCGTCCGGCAACCAAGGCACCCTAAAACTTGGTTTCACGAGGGCACGCTTGCTGCACATTGGCGCCTGTTTTTCAACGGCGAAAGTCCGGCCACTATATCAACCACTAGAGATCGTTCACTACGAAGACAGGCGAAAGCGTCCAAAACAACTATTTACATTAACGTATACACTGCACTTGTTTTGACCACTTTTCCGTATTGATTGAAATTTTGCATCAAGGTTGCGCTGCTTTATTAATTGTCAGTCTTATTGAAGTGTAACTGACACAGCTGTATGTTTTATTGTTATGACAGAGCGGTTTAAGAAGGTATTAACGCAAGAGCGTTAAGGGCCCCGTGGCGCAGAAGATCTGGCGCCGACGTCGCGCGTCCCGCGCCGTTTGAGCAAAAAGATTTTCGCACCACCCACATCAAGGCCCTCCATGTGGTGTCAGGAAGCTCCTGAACTAACTCAATTTCTCAACCTCAAATACATAGAAAAATCTTAAAGTACGAATTACACACAAAATACAGTCATAATAGTCGGATTGTAATTTGAGTAAACGAGAAATCATAATTCTGCTTCGCGAAAACTCAAACAAACCCCTTTTCCAGCGTTTCTACCTTCCATAGACGGGCCACGGCGTCCGCCATTTGGGCGCGCTGGCGCGCGATTATGTTCGAGTTCACGGAGCAGCACGCCCGTTTCCATGCAACAGTTCCAGATGGCGCTCTCCTCCGCCACATCTTTGCCTACGCAAGAGGCCCTGTTTCTATCAGAAATTGCGTTCTCGCATAGCGTTCGCCGCGAGTGTTTCCCAGTAAAGGTTACGGTTGCATACGCCGCAGTCACCGGGAAGCGTGAGAAGCAGTCGATCGGGGGCAGGGGCCGGGTGATGACGTCTGCGAAAATGAAAGGTGCAGCCCCGGGAATATTTTGATGCAGCTGAGGCAAAGCTACGTTGATCTCCTGCTCAATGGTACCGCGGAGCGGAGGCGCAGAACATGAGGAGGGCTCCTGCATATGCTGCGGCTTACCAAATGTCAGCAGTGATAGTTGGCGCGCAACCTCCTCACGGACGAACGCGTTCATTTCATCTTTGGCACAGTGTGATGATTGCGGCCACAGAGCGAGGATTCTTGTTGAGCAACATGTTGAAGGCGCTCTCTTTAATACCTTTCAATGCATGACTGATCCGATAAGGCTCCGGCACGGTCGAGTTCTCTTTCTCGCATAGCAGCAGGATGTCTTAAATGTAACTGGCAAAGGATTCAGCCGTCTGCGGAGAGCGTGGCCGCAAACGCTGCTCGGCGTGCAGCTTACGAACAGCGGGGCGATCAAATACACGGACAAGGGTGGTTTTGAATGCGGACCAGGTCGGGAAATGTGATTTGTGATAGTTATACCATAAGCTGTCGAAACCCGTGAGGCAGAAAACCACATTGTTCAGTTTGGTGGGCTCGTCCCACTAGTTATGCGCGCTGACTCTCTCGTATGTGCCGAGCCCGTCGCCTGCATCGGTATCGTACGCGCCAGTGAAGATGGCAGGGTCGCGGTGACGAGGTACACCAAGACACTCGGTCGGTGCAGGAGGAGGTGTTTGCTGGAAGGCGCCCTGAGGCATAGTAAATGGCAGGGTACGGGGTCGAAGTTCCAGGGTGGGAGGTTTGAAGGCACAGCACTCTTCGCCAACGCAATTACCCCACCGATGGCTGTCAGGGGTTGCTTGTAGCACCCCGCTCCTCCACCAAATGTTAATCTGTGTTTTTTTAATGTGACTAAGAGCAGTGCAGCGGTGACAGCCTAGACAAAGCATGGACTCCGAGGGCGAGCGGTATTCACGAGCAAAAGCGCTGAAAAATAGGACCCACTAGAAGGCGCTGGGGAGGACGACCCGCTATCGCGTTCCAATCCTTCTGTACATTCATTAAAATCATTGACCCTAGAAGACTTAACATTTCTAAGTTACAGATGTTCTTGTTTATTCATTTCAACTGGAAACTAATAAGTTTCTTTTACTGACTTGTTTTTATAAATGCCCAGACTTCTTCGTAAAATTCCTTGATGGCATTTGTGTGGTCTTTCCCATTCATTACCGCGTAGATTACTTCTCAGTGGTTGTAATTTCGGATACTAAGAGGACAATCGCGTACAGCACAATCGTGTTTATGTCCCAAAATCCTGTTTTCACATTTTGCGATCCTGCGCAAACGTGTTATTCAATCACGGTTGCAATTTCCCTCTTCCAATATTAACTGGTTATTTTGGCAACACATTAATATTCCGCCACACACTCACACACTCCATCGAACACTAAGACGTATGTACACAATGTGGACTTGCTGATGGTTCTAATGCTACAATGTTTCTGCGCTTCTACACGGTTGCTGGTCTGCCTGTTCCGCCCGTTTGTGCTAAATGAGGAAGCCCGGGATAAATTTTTGTTGCTTTCTTCTCTGCAGGGTGACTCCGGCGCACCGGTTACAATGGTACGAAAGAATGGGAAGTCCGTGCAAGTTGGCGTGAACAGCCTCGGAATATCTTGCGATCAGAGGGGGACACATGTATTTTCAGTTAGAGTCGACAAATTCATGCCATGGATCACGAAAACCCTCCGTCAGCCGAAAAGTTGGCGTACCCTACCTGCCGCATAGATAAGGTATACTCGTGATCACTATTTCAGGATAATATTGGAAATATTTCAATAAATTGCTTATCCTACGTTGTTTCATCCATACTGAGACGTTACTGATCTCTACGGCTCCTCCGTGTTCTGTCAAGTTTCCTGTTTGTGTAATTGGATATAACAAGAATAATAACTAATAAGGACGTATATAATCTGGACCGTACTGACCTACGGTAAGTGCCATACCACTCTATGGTAGGTGGCGTTCAACAGGTCTGCGAAAAGCCTGTTGTCATAGCTCATTTTTAACATACAAATAGCGGCTCCCGGCTACAAACTTAGAGTGGCGAGTGGCTGCGTTGTCATTTAATGGCACCGAAACTTAGTGATAAAAAAAAGAATTTTAGTAGTACAGTAAAACACGCTGGGGGGCTAGTTGGTGCATAGCTTTGAAAAGATGAAGCGCCAACAGTGACGGCACACTAGGAAGGAACAAAGACAGGGCAAGGCGCTACTTGCAACTGTTTATTGAAGTTAAAAGTGGCTGATTATATAGCCACGGGGAGAGGGGGACGAAAAATGAGGTACACTGATTATGTGAAAGCGCCCGCACGAGAACACTGAAGATATAAATGAAGGGAATACCGATTAATCAAAAGCTAAAGCTTATCTCAAAACATTCATTCATTTGTGTAAATATTTTGAGATGGGGTGCTTACACACCCGTCCCCTCTTTTCTTAATCTATTTGCCTCCAACGATTCACGCGCCACAGAATCTTTACTTTTAAACATGATTGTTGTATCATGAAGCCTAGATTCACATGTTTATTCTCATTCCCGCAGGCCTTGCAATGAAGCGGCAAATCTGAACCCTAACCAAGAAGGAAGAAGTATTTTAATCACTGGAAAATGTAGAGAGGTCGGTCGGATAATGGATCATCTGGCATGCTACTCTACGTACCGTCATCATCGTCATCATACGGCATACCGTCATCAGGTATGCCGTGGAGTTCCTCAGGGAGGAGTTCTCAGCCCAACATTATTTAATGTGGCACTGATTGGCCTGGTTAGCGAACTTCCACCTCACATCCACTTCAGTGCATATGCAGATGACATCTGCATCTGGGCTTCTGGTACAACACGCCCACAACTACGTGCGAAATTACAACGGGCTGTGCCATCTACTTCGCGATACATACAGCGTCAGGGTTTGCTCTGAGCTGCCGAAAAATGTGCTGTGGTTGCATTCACGCGCAAATGCATCTGCCGCTACCCGACCTCCATTAACGGTGTCATAATACCTTATGTATCCCACCACAGATTCTTCGGCATTATCATCGACCGCGGTTTGTCATGGTCGAGGCAAGTTAATATGTTAAAGCAAAAACTTAATCTGTTTTGACATGTTCTTCGCTTCGCAGTCGGCATGAAATGGGGCCCCACGGCAGGCTCATTACTAAGACTTTACCAGTCTCTTTTCGCAGGCTGCATTCGATACAGCCTTCCGATACTCTCAAACTTGAGCATTTCCTGCTTACGGATATTAGAGAGCGTTCAAGCGCAGGCACTCAAAATATGCCTCGGGTTGTCACGGCATGCCTCCAACAAAGGCACAATTGAGGAAGCCCGCGTATGCCCATCATCGATATACCTGTCCCACGAACCACTTCGTGTGTATTTATGCTTACTGACACGACACCGTTGCCATCCATTGACGTCGGTTCTACATGAGCGGCCGGACAGCAGTTTCACAAGTGCACTGCGCTGCCATCTACCCCACATAACATCAGGCTATGCCCTTCCACATCACTCCGTCAAACCACCGTGGGTGATGGTTCAAACTTCCGTATGAACCCTAACTATTTTTCAATGAAAGCTTATGCTCCCGCAGGCGTTCAATAATACATCGGCCAGCTTGGCCGATATACTCTTTCCCACACTTCAGGGGTATGCGGTATCCAAACCCTTCTTCACATTTCACAAAAGGGTTTGTACATTTAATAAAACACCCTACTTTCTTAGAGTCATCAGAACCAATCAGGCGGTGGAACTTAGCCAGTTTTCGGTGCGCGGAAAAAAAACAGGAATTTTCTATTTTATGGCGACGTGTTTAAGATTATGCGCCACTTTGTGAGAATGCGGTATCACCACTGGTTAAGCTTTCTCTTCGAATGTTTCACCTTCTTCACTGCTTCTTTTTCTTTATTTTTTCACATTATTCAATAACGCCTCTTCAACTGCGCTTAAAAGCAAACAAGGAAAGCCAGAGTTCCTCAGCTTCAAAATATCTTCGTCTAAGCTTGCTTGTGCCTTATGACAACATGATTTTTTTAGGGCGGATTCCAGGCACATAGTGGCAATCGCACGTTTAACAGTCTTGGAGTGTATAGAGTCATACTGCAACAATTCCTTCCAGGCACGGTGTCGGTACATCCAGCAGGAACCTTTGACAGTAAGGGCTATATCAAGATCTAACAACTGCAAGCTGTTATCCTTGGCTAGTTCTAAAGTAAAATCTAAGCCTTTGCCTTGCTGTTTAAAATCAGATGAAATGCCCGGCACAATATGCGAGTAAATCATGGGAGATCGTTTTGTTGTTAAAATTTTAAAAATCAACAAAAGTAAACAACTTGAGCACTTTGCCTCCGTCAAACACCTTGGATAGCGCTCTGTCGATGACCGCAAGGAAAATGTTGCAAAGTACGGGAGCCACTCATGAGCCAATACAAATTCCTTTCTTTTTCACTTAAAACTAGCCTTGAAAACAAACAGCTGTGGAACACAAATAAAACTTCAGGAGTGCTATGAAGTTATGCACAGAAATTCCCGCGGTATTCTGAAAGCATACCTGCCCGTTCTTCTCAATGCAGCTCAGTACTGCAGCTAACAATTCTTTTTGTGGAATAGAGTAAAAAATATCAACAACACCTATTGAAGGCAAGCATCCTGGCGATTTCGCCTCACGTAAAGAAGCTATGATGTCAAGAATATTCTTTACCATGAATGGGTCATCTATAACCAATATGTTAAGCTGCTTTAGAAGGTAACGGCTAACGGTATTTTGCACCCCCCCCCCATGAACCTCTTTCACTCACAATACATCTGAACGGTATATCATCTATGTGCATTTTTACAGTAACGAATACATTGAAACAGTTTTCCCTAAATTTCTGAACACCATTAGCGAGCTTTTCTCGTCCAAGGTCTTCACACAAAGATATGGCACGACACCTTTCCTTACTTGGCTTCAGTTTCGTTAACTTAAAAATTCCTCTGGATGGCTTTTAAAGATTTTTCATTAAACATGCCCGACAGCATGGCTACAGACTCTCCTTCTTCGTCTGCCTGCAGAAGTTCAAAGTCATTGTCCTTAAAAAAATTTACGATATGTTTTGTGGGGGTTCTTGGACGCATTCCTTTGTTAGACATCGTTCTGACCAGGCGGTCAACTCCTTCCAGTAGACACCTTTCCTTGTCCTCTGGTGCGGCTTTGCTGGAAATCCTTCTATTCAAGGAACGAAGCTCATGTGCCAGGATCCTCGGCTTGGAGCTGAACTTGGGGCCTTTCTTGAGGACGTCAGTGATGTCTTCCGAGATGAAGGCTCCCCCGAAAACTTGCAGCGCCGTGCTGCTGGCTTTGTTTGTTTCGCCTCCTTTGGGAAGAATGGGTAGGGTCTTATGCCATGAAAATTCCGTGTTCTGAGCTCCAAGCATCCGAAGGGACTGCAGGTTAGTGCTTGCAATGTTCACTGCATCGAGTGAAAAGCATACCAGGTTAAGTCAGTGGTGGAGCAGGCGGACCTGCCGCCACATCTCCGAACGTAGAATTCGGCTCATTCTTTTCACATGGCCAACCGACGGTTTAACGCAACCGAACAGAGCGGTGAATTCCGTCGGCACAAATCCCTTCCTAATGCAGTATCCTAGGGTTCTCGCTCGGCACGTCGCAAGGGCGATGTGGCAGACCTCCACCGAAGATCCGGTGCACTGGAAGGCACACATAGAAAGCGGCCCACTGCAGAAGAAAGGTATTGCAGTAAAACACGTTGTGGAGCTAGTTAGTGCTTAGGTTTCAAAATGACTCTAGGAAAGAACAAAGACAGGACAAGGTGCTACCTTTGACTTTAATAAACAGTGGCAAGTAGTGCCTTGTCCAGTCTTTGTTCCTTCCTAGTATGCCGTCACTGTTGGCGCTTCATCTTTTGAAAGGGACTTTATTCCGGGTAATATTTTTCACTTCATCAGCCTTGATTATCATAAGCAAATTTAAGCCCACAGCAGAGCAAAGCCTTTTCCCACTGATCCCCAATTACCCCTGTGTTGCGCTAGCTGGCCCCTTGCGTCTCTGGTCTACAACAGTCGCATAGTTAAGAGATAATTTGGTATAGGTAATGTACCTTTATGAGATAACTTTATCATAGCAAAAAATAATCGAACAGAAGATCACGCAATGACACGTTGGTATTAGACCTTATTTCGCTTGGATGTCTCAGCGTCTTTTGCGACCTGTTCACGGCACTTAGGTTCCTACGAGCCCTTACCCTGTCTACTGAAGGAAAAGGCCTTCAACGCGATCATGGTGTTCCCGCTTTCAACTTGCACGGCGATGAAATTAATTGCACAATAGTTATGAAATGTACGCCCAATATTCTGCACTCCACGTGCCATTCATCCACTACACGGGGTCGATGACGCGTGAGAACTGGTATCGTCAATATATGAAGAGGCTAGCCAAAAACCGTATTTGATCATATGCAATTTGCATTCTGACACATACGTAAACAAGCCCTAATATCATCTCGGTGCCTGAATAATAGAAGATGCCTTCGAAACGTTCAGGCCAAGAATAAGTTAGCGTCATCGAATAAACTAAAGAGAAGAATCAGTCACAAGTAAAGCTTTACCGTTACGTGGTTTTAGGTATTATTGATCCTTTAGTAGGTATGATGGACTTGAAGATGCATTAAACGTGTCCCTAATGATACGGCGAAGCTGCTGGTGCAATAAGAAGTGCACGACAACGCAAGTTGTACGTGTTCACTGTGTCTTGAACAAGCAGCTACTTCACCGAGTTGATATTTGGCTGTACTAAAGGGCAGGTTAGGGGTAATGCAGAGCAGGTCATCACTGGCACTACGACCACTGGCGCTATCTCGACGCATGTCGCGAACTGCCATACAGTCCTATTTTGGAGCTGCGACTCTTCCAGGCCAGTGCATCGACAAGAACCTGCGGCAGCTCATGATTTCGCACTACGGCATTACTGTGGCTGCACCTCGACCACAACCTACGTTGCCGGTGCAGCCTGGTATACCTCTCCTGGTTAGCAGAAACACACTACCACCGAATGCCACTGTGACAACTAACACTACTAATGCCAGTGTCACCGTTGTACGCCGTTTAACGAAACCGTCTTCTCCAGCGTTGTTATCCTTTATGGATTGAACTCTTGAAACACGCAAAAACCGGCCAATATGCGTGAGGACGCAACGCACAAGACAACGCGTGCCTCTTGCACATCTTTCAACCATGCTTCGCAGTAGCAGAGGGTCCCAGTAGCGGCGCGAGTATCGCCTTCGAAGACAGCGAAGAAGAGAACGGTTCACGAGCATGTAGCGTGTGAATAGGACACGCTAGCGCCCTCGACCTTAGTTGCCGCAGTAGATGCCATTCTCGTGATCGGGCGACGCCATGGCAGGCCGGCCTAAGGAAACCTTGGCCATGGCAGCTACTTCTTCGCTCTGCCTCCCACAGGGCGACTGGCTGTGCTCAGCTTCGGGCCGTTCCATGCTGTCAGTACTATGCGGGGCGGAGTGACCAGTAAGGCGCTGAACACTGAATAATCAACTCAAATGTTGACAATTGCTGGGACCAGCTAACCGTCTACGGAAACAGTGATAGCGGTGGTAGTTCCGTGAGCGCTGACGGAAAAAGGCGTCAGCGCCACCTCTTTATATGTGGCAAAGGTGGATAATATTTGCCCATTAGCTGGCCGGCAACCTACGGTACAGAGGCCTCACCCCTGGAGGTCACCGTTCTCAGTTTCTCCAGTTCGGGCTTGTGCCGCTGGCTGCCGTGGAATCAAAGGCGGGTCAGGTGCGGCTTAGGCACTTAGGACAATGATGACCGCGACTGACGCCACGAAGGTGTAGGAGAAATGGAATTTGCGAGGTACTCCTCGCTTTCATGGAATCGCTGACCATAGCGTGGAAAGCACTTGTCGAGATGGAATTGACGCAGTTTAATCAGTCGGTTTAGCATTCGTGGCCCAGGCGTTCAGATTTTTCACAGTGGCAGCACAGGGGACGATTATCAGGAGAACGCACTGATGTCGACTTCCCCGGGTGAGCATAGATGTCTGGTTGCAGAGCTGGCCGTTGATTTGAACTTGAGAAATGTCTAGGGCATTCCACAGGCGAGGGCGAGAAACGGGCCGTGAATGGCGTAGAGATCAGCAAAATATGACTGTATTTGGTTACGCTTGTGGTCACTTCACAAACACGAATACGTTACTTCGACGCAGCAATGTTACAAAATCATCAATATCCGTGTATGGAATTATCGGTATCGACAAGGCATCCGTGTACAGGAGCGAGCAAGTTGCTGTCAACAATGGTGCCAAGGGATCAATTATATGTCCTATTTAATCCCCAAATGACGTCTGTAAGGCCAGTTGTACTTGGCGATCCCGCTTCCTGAACATATCGTATTTCCTCCTACACAAACTGTCGTGTAGCTTTGTTGAGGGATTCTATGCTGTTTCCTGGCACAAGTGAGCATACAGCGACCATGGCGGTCTAGCTTTCATAGTCTGAGAACCACTACCGAAACATCCTCATCATGAATGTCACCTCACGGTTGAAATCAGTCGTGGTTGTAGCTATGTTGCGCACGATGCCTGGGAAAAGTTGTGCTATAGCGCCTCGCATCACTAGAAGCACCTTTCTTTTCTTGTGGTATTACTGTGTTAACCCGCCGGAGCAATCGCAACGTGTCTTCCACAGATATGGCCACAGTCTCGCTCGGTCTTTGATTCCTCTGCGAACGTGCCTGTCCGGCTGGTTCTTTTTGAACGGTAATATCATAGGCGTCACGAAGATGCTGCTGGAACAATTGCCAACTCATCAATGAATCTCCTTCATTCTCGTACTAGACTCGTGCCGAGTGTTCAACGGAGAAATAAACAACCCTTCGACTTACGGCGGTCATCCAAGTCATTAGAAACACTGACCCATTTTAACCAGTCTTCTAAATATTCCTAAGCATCGCCATCGATCGGTTTAGCCTTCGACGCACTCCGACAATTCAAAGTGTTTATTCAGCAGGAATTCACTCGGTTTGAATTGTCGTTGTTGACATTTTTTTCTCGAAGAGCTTGCCAGTGGGCCCTAACACGGTGGAACGTATTGGAGCTAGCGGCTCCGTGGATTAATTTGTGGCGTCCCTGACGTACTGTCATTGTTAGATACAGGCACTAGTCCGGCGGGCATATTACGTTGATTAACTTCGCAACCTCCGCCTGTTTGTCGCGAGGGCATGTTGGAACGCGGCCCACTTAGAGCGACCGGCTGTTTAGTATTCCGCAACTGCAATCACTACCTTCTTCGCCCACGTCATCTCGTCCTTTATAATGCAATATAATTTGCACTATAGGTTCCAAAAACATGGCGTCTTGCACTCACAATGCGCAATTAACATCGGTGCATATCTGCTGAATACAGACGTACATACGTACATAACCGTAGCAGAACATCCCGTAAAATAATGCGTAACTGAACAGTAAAAAAAACATAAGTGCATGCCGTGCTTCATTTAACAATCAATATATAGGTACAGGTCTTGCGTAAACTTTTAAAAGTTGATCTTTGTCTAACTTTTGCATTAAATATATGCCACATTTTCGATTTTTTACTAGTGCCAGGCTGCACTGATCGAGATTTATGCTGGTGTTTGATGCGTATCCTGATTGATGCAGTAATCTTTACGTATTTTTTAAAAAATAAGTGGCGCATGCTTCGCAGAACTTTACCACTTTGAATTCCGACCTCTTTCAGAACTGCCAAAAAAGTTCGCACGCGCAAGCGCTGGCGCAGACATAGCAACTTCTCTCACGTTATAAATACCACACAATCTGCTTTGCGTTGGAAAACTATGTAGTGAAGAATGACAAGGTGGCTGCAAAAAATCATTCATTCACTAAATAAACGAAGCCATGAATCACTAACTTTCATCAATTAAATATCAATCAATCACATGAAATGTTTCATGATGAGGACGAAAAATATGGAGTGCACGAGAAAAGAATAAACTTTTCACAAATGTGCTGAAGTTTTGCATGTGGCCAAATCCGTTGTCTGGACGTATTCGTCGCCTTTATGCACCATGAGCAACCTCATGTTCTCCTCAGGTGCGAGCCCATTGGTCCACAGAAGTTGCACAAAGACCTCTGAATAGTACACCTGTCCAGTGTTGGTGAGTCACTTTATGTAAAAAGTAACGCATTAACAGCCAATATTACACATCTAAGAAACGCAGCGCTCAGGAAGCGCAAAATTGGTGCCAGTGAAATTCAGAGATCAAACGGATGAGCAAAACATGAAAACATTTGAGATGGCCCTATCCTAGCAGAGGAATTCTGCAGGTCCCTTTTCCCACAGCGGCTAGAATGCCCCCTCCCCCTCTTTTTTTCAGGGATGCTACGTGTTGTGTTAGTGCGCATGCGTCAGTCTGCTTGTGCGCCGTGCTGTAGGTGCTATTAGTCCGCGTGTGTGTAAAGGCACTTGACGTCACCTCTATCGTTATTACTGATGATAAAAAAGGCAGCCAACTTAAGTTCAGGCTGACTTTCCCTTTGTACGTGCTACTGACAATAAAACCTTTTACACGTGTAAGCCCAAGCGTTGCGCGCTGTCCTCTGGGGTCACAACAGCGGCAAGGAGGGTATGATTGCCATCAAATTTAGGCAATTTTACCGGTAGCCCTGCGGTACCTCAATGGAAGGCGGAGACGCAGCCGTCCATAATTGATTAGAACAGTTCGTTGAAGAAGGGGAGGAAGATTGCGAGTTCTACGTTACCATTTCGAACATTACCTCCGAGCCACCCAGGTGAGCACCGAGTTGAAGGTGTCTGTTTTTGTAACAGCCATGGCAAAGAAAGAGTATCAGAAACACTGCAGAACCTCCTGGCTCCCGAAAAACGAGAAAACGAGTAGTATCAAGAAAACAATAAGGTTGTTAAGGGTCACTGTATGCGCCCCCCGAAAAAGCAAGGTTGTCGCGGAACGGTTCAAGTATAACCGCAGAGTACAGCAAGAAAAGAAGCCCGTGGCAGCAACTTCGACGGAATTGAAACAGGTCGCAAAGTCGTGCGAATCCGGTGACTTTCTAGAAAGTCACCTCTGCGAACCTCTGCGAGGCCGCGTTGTCGCTGCATTAAGAAACAAGGTTACTCAAGCCAAACTCTTGAAGAACAGCAAATTCTCGTTCGTAGACGCACGCGACGTCGCTAAGAACATAGAGCTGGCCTGCGCTGACATGAAGAAAAATACAGCCGAACTCGTTTAGGGAAACAGAAAAAACTAATACGGTCAGACGGCATGTTCAATGCGAAGTGTTTGATTCAATGACGCCTGATAAAACACAGGACCAAACACATGAGCAAGCAGGATCGCCATGTACAAGGGTGTTTCAGATCTAGTCAGGACCACGTCGGCAATACTTGTCCACCATAAATATCGGTGCCGTGCTTGCCACCGAACAGGGCCTCTAGCTAGATGTTGTCAAACCTTATTGAAAGTTTGAAGACAGCCGAGAAAACACGGAGGAAACACGCTGTGTAGGCGACGTACTGCTACATAATATATTTTTCTGTGGCGGTAACGATCGTAGGTACACGGTGACATAAAGCGGTGGGCCACAATGTGCAAATGCAAATTGACACAGAAGCGTCTTTTTCTACCGCTCCAGAAAGCGTTTATGATAAATACTGGCCTGATAGTCCTTTGGCGCCGTGCACCTTCCGTTTGAAAACGTATGGTGGCGTTTCCTTAAAAGTGGTAGGTAAATGTAACGTGTTCGTCGAGCACCATGAACAGAATGTGAATGTGCCACTTATGCTGGCGGACGACGACGAAGTGTCCTCTTGGTAGAACGCTTCTATCTCTGTTCTCTGGTTTCTGGCGAAATCCGGAATTTGCTGCTGCCTCGGCTGCCGGTCTTGTGGCCATGGACGCGGAGCCTTCCAGAGGCACTCCTTGCCAGAGGTCTTCGAGGCCGTCCTTCACGAGGAAGAGAGGAAGAGTGCTCAGTGACACCGAGGGCACTGAGCTGTACTCCGTGTCGGATGAAGATTCATTGGATGACAGCTTCATCTCTGTCCACAAAAAGAGGGCCAAAATGAGGACTGTCAACGCGAATACATCAACGCAAGCGAGCACGGCGACTCTGAAGTCAAGGCCTGAACGCTGGCCTCACATCAACGTGCTCGAACCCGAGGAACCCTCAAGCAACGTCCGATTGCTGAACAGGCAAGAATTATCTGTTTTCTTGGAAGTGGTCATGCCGAATGAAATTAAGGACACTCGGATAAATACACGCAAAACTGTCCTCGCAATTGATGTTTCCAAAAGAAGTGCGCTCGAAAAATTGAAGCAAATCTCGGAGCTAGGACGAATCAAAGTGCGTTCTTATATCCCGATGGACGATGCATCCACACCAGGTGTAATTTATGACATCGATGTCGCCATTCCCAACGCGGACTCACCTATCCTCGGCAAACCAGCAAGTGAGAGTGTTTTCATCACACATGTGAGCTGCATTGGAATTAGATGCTGCGTCAAACTGATTTTCAAAGCAGATTGCATACCATCTCACGTCAAAGCCAGTCACTTCCGACACCCTGTTCGGCCCTTCGTACAAAAGCCTCTTCAATGCCATGAGTGCTTTAGGCTTGGACATATCAAGGGCTTCTGCCCAAACTCGTTACTGTGTCCCCGGTGTGCTGAACCTCACGCGGAGGACACTTGCGTGGCTACTCTCCTAAAGTGCGGCAACTGTAATGGTTGCCATGCTGCCCCGTCTAGGGACCGCCCTCGCATCAAGAAAGAGGTCGCTGTTCTCAAGCAAATGGTTCGGGACAGCTCGACACACAGGGAAGCAGCTGAAACGATCCGGCGTCGGCGTGGGCGTCACCGAACCTCCTAAAATAGGCAGAGACGCAAAAGCAGTGGGGCCCTTCCATTATGGCACCCACATTCTGCAATACGGCCAAAAATGAGCTGAACAGCACAAGAAAGTCAGCTGAAAGGAATCTTTCTCTGGAAGAATGGCCTGCGCTTCCAAGCCAGCACCATCCCACAGAACCACAGATTCTCAAGCCCGCTCGGGAGCCTACTCCTGACACTGATGACACGCCCAAAGCAGATCGTCAAGTCATTTCAATGCTGCCTCCCCTCAAAGATGCCATTCGAGTGATTTTGTCGAACCTTGGGACCACGTCTGCTCGAAGTGCACTGAAAGGACTCGACGCCTTAAGCCCAGTGCTTGAGTCTCTCGAGTAGAGGCATGGCCAAACATCGCCTATCCTTTCGAGAAGTCAAGGCAGTGTCAGTCATCCATTGGAACACAAGAGGACTGACCCGCCGCGGTTGCTCAGTGGCTATGGTGTTGGGCTGCTGAGTACGAGGTCGCGGGATCGAATCCCGGCCACGGCGGCCGCATTTCGATGGGGGTGAAATGCGAAAACACCCGTTTACTTAGATTTAGGTGCACGTTAAAGAAACCCAGGCGGTCAAAATTTCCGGAGTCCCCCACTAGGGCGTGCCTCATAATCAGAAAGTGGTTTTGGCACGTAAAACCCCATAATATTAGAAGAGGACTCATGTCACGCCTTTCAGACTTTCTTCAGTATATACATCCTAATTTGTCCCCAATAATTGTCATATGTGGGCCTAACGGGTCAAAACCGTTCAGATTATCGGGACACGAAGCTGTTATATCCGCAACAACTGATGCATGCAGCAGAGTCATTGTTATTCGTCGAGAACTGACCAGTGTTCGCCATCCGATTCCGCCTCATGATAAGAATCAGTATGTTTGTCTAACAATTAAAATGGTCAAACTAATGGTTACACTAGTAGGCGTTTATATATTGCCTTCAAGTAATTTTGATCCCGAAAGATTAACGCGCATCTTGTCGGTGTGCCCTGCTCCATATGTCATCATCGGGGATATTACTGGGCACCATATGGTATGGGGAAGCAAAGGACAAATGCAAGAGGGCAAAGATTTCCAAACTTCGCCTGCAACCATGGTCTTTCACTCCTGTATGACGGCAGCCCAACGTTTATACCATGACAGGAAGTATAGCAGCTGTCTTAACTTAGCCTTCGTCTCCAGCTCTTTCACAAGATGTTTTAATTGGTTTTCGGATAGCGAGACACATGAGAGTGATCACACTCCCACGTACCTTGTCATCAAAGGTATGTCCCGATCCTTCCCACGGAGCACCATTCAATTAATTGACAGCACTAATTTTAATTCTACCATGGAAGATGTTTGTCGAGAGGGCTTGTCCTCTGGATTAGAGGAAACAATCAAGTCTGCAATGCGAGACGCCACGCGCACGGTCGCGGTTTCGTCGAAGCACACGGAATTGGATATATAGTTGGAGCGACTTCGTGCACTCCGTCGTCGTGCGGAGCGGCGTTACCGGCGTACAAAATCAATCGAAGACCTTAGGACAGCCAGACGACTACAAAAGAAAATTCAACGACGCATGGCTAGATTTACATCTCAACGTTTGACAATGTTTTGCCAGTCACTAGACCCGCGAATCTTTCCCACATATGGAGAACCATAGTGGTCTGCGTTCCCTCCCTGAACAACGGTTTCCATTGAAAGCGCTGGCGCTCTTCTAGAGGCGATTGGATTCTGGTGTTGTAGAAGACTTTTGTGCAAGGATCACTGGCCAAGCAACCGGTCCAGGCTCTCCAGTCCCCAGTCACATCCTTGTTTCATGTGGCGGCCGCATGAATCTTCCTTTGACAGTGGACAAACTAGAAGCGGCTCTTGCCCTATGTAGGTGTTCCTCATCCCCGGGACTAGATGGAATATCCTATCGTGCCTTGAACAACCTTAGTTATGGCGTACGGAGTGAACTGTTACATCTATACAACGTATCTTGGCAAGACGGAACGGTTTCCGATGAATGGAAGACAAGCCGCTTGGTCCCTCTTTTGAAGCAAGGCCACTTGAACTCACCTCATACTGCCCAACAGCGCTGGCCAGCTGTGCGGGAAAGATAATGGAAAAGATGAACCTTGCCCGCATGGAGTGGTATCTGTAACACTGCAACATGTTACCAAATTGCATGGCTGGTTTTCGTCGAGATCACTCATCAGTAGACAGTGTTGTTGATCTCGCTACGTATGTCCAGCATCAAAAGTCGCGCAAAAGATTATCTGCAGCTTTGTCCTTGGATGTCAAGGGGGCGTACAATAGCGTATCTCACTAGGCTATCCTTGATGCTCTTGAGATGGTTGGCCTAGGTGGTCGAGTTTTCCAATGGTTTTCTAATTACCTTTCTTTGAGGTCGTTTTTTTGTGTGTACCGGCGATAGTAATACCGCACGACACTACACCTCCCGAGGTGTTCCTCAAGGCGGCGTACTAAGCCCTACCCTATTCAACCTCACACTCATTGGTGTCGTTGGTCATCTGCCAGCGGCGATCAAGATATCAATGTACGCAGGCGACATATGGATAGGGACTTCAGGTGTGACACGTCCTCAGATACGTGCAAGACTTCAAAAAGCTGCTACTCTGACAGCTATATACCTCCGCAACCATGGTCTTGAAATCTCGTCAGACAAATGTGCACTGATGGCACTGACTCGCAAACCAATGACACCGTACGCCATCTCAATAATCAGATGATGTTTTATGAGAATACACATATACCTTGACATAATAATTGATAGAGAAATCTCATGGAGCCCGCACGTGACCTACTTGAAACAGCGTGTGACAGCAATCTCCCAGCTTTTCAAGTTTCTGGGTGGAAAGACTTGGGGAATGTCAGCGCATGCAATGTTGGAATTGTACAGGGCTCTTATTTCGGGCTTCTTGAGATACAGTTTGCCCATACTGACCAACACTTGCCAGACAAATCTTCGTGCTCTACAGGCTATTCTTTTTTTTTATTGCGATAAGGCTTGCCCTTAAGGCATAATTCTTGGACTGTATATGTGTATTATATGTGTGCTGTGAGGCCTCTGTTGTGTATGAATTGGAGCATTGTTTTGTGGAATCTGTTGTCATGTATCCAGCGGTCATAGCTGGTTGTCACACTGTAGCGGAGGCCGGCTTCCAGTAGGAGACGCGAGCGTTCCGATTGTAAACCCGTACATGTCCATATTAGGTGGTATGCATCTGATTCCACCACAGGAACGGAGCTACAGGCTATTCAAGCTCCGCCTCTCAGTGTTTGTCTTGGTTTGCCAAAATGCACATCGACAGTAGCGACAATTGCGATCACCCGGGACCAACCCATACAAACACACATTGCGGTGGAAATGTTGATTGCACATTAGGCTCTTCGCCCGTTCCCGATCCCACCATTTGGCAACACTACCGTCAAAAAGCCGCAGGCATCATTTCGTACTACGATTTCGGATTATTACACCTGCCTTCCATTAGGCTTCACCCCCGCCACTAAGCCATCGATTCCTCCATTGCGTTTGGCTCTACCTGCAGTGCACCTCACCGTACCAGAAATCAGGAAAAAGTCTGAGCTGTCATCACCTACTCTTAAACAACTAACTCTGCTCCTTTTGCACGAGAGGTACGCCGTCCACGTACATATTTATACTGATCGATCGGCAACTCTCCAGTGTTCCTCTGGAGCCGTGGTTTTCCTAGCGAAAGCCACCACCATCAGTTTCAAGATATGTCACCCAACAACACCGATGGCTGTGGAACTTGCAGCTCTTCGCGCTGCACTTTGTCTCGTCAGCCAAGAACAACCTCGAAGATGGTCAATATTCAGTGACTCGAAGGCACCGCTACAGTCTTTGCTATCAGCCTTGCGGCGTGGACTACACAAAAAAACTGGTACTCGAGATTAAAGAACCTAATCCATACCTTGACTGAGAAATGCCACCACGTAACATTTCAGTGGCTTCCAAGTAAATGCGATGTCATAGGGAACGAACACGCTGATAACGCTGCTCGGTCAGCTCCTCAAGGCGACGAAGAGGAGCCGATACCATTATGAAGCACAGATCCCGCTAGAAAACTTCGAATGCTCAGCCATGATATCAATCACATTCTCCTTGTGGAACGCAGGAAGTTTTCGAAACAAGCGGCTGTACAACTTAGATTCCTCTCTATGCCTTTGTATTCCAGCTGGACTCTGCCGTGGCGAAGCTACCCTGTTTGTCTAATATGGCTAGGAGTGGCCTTCACCAAGTGTTTTGCTTTCCGAATCGGATGGGCCGACGACGCCTCGGGTGATGACTGTGGTAACGAGGAGACTCTTCCACACGTTCCCTGTGACGGTCGCTATAACTGACAGAGACGATCGCTCGCAATCGCGATAGCGCGCTTTGACCGAAGACCTCTAACAGAGGAACTTATTTTAAAATGCCGCTATCACAAGCCATCGCAGCAGAGGGCGACGAGATCACTGTTGCCGTTTTTAAAGGCGACAAAATTGGACAAGCGGCTGTAGGCTGAACAGATGTTTATAGTGCTGCATGTGATACTGCGCTGTGCGGTGACAGTATGCGCCGACAGTGGCCTGCTGGGATTCTATGTCTATGCTCCTTTCTATCTTTATCTCTACTTTGTCATCACTTTACTTCCCCCTCCCCTCTCACCCCAGTGTAGGGTAGGAAACCGGATCTTCCACTATGGTTACCCTCCCTGCCTTTCCCCTTTCTTCTGTCTCTCTCTCTATCTCTCTCTGCCACTTATGCAAATACGAACAAAAAGAAAATGCGGAACTTTGTTGTTTGGCCGAGATTGGTTGGAGGCGTCAAAGCTAGGCGGGATGTTCGTGTGCGGTATTGGTCTCAATAATGCAGCCACACTGATTGAAAAATTTGTCGAGGTGTTTGAGCCAGCATTGGGATTAATAAGTGGCAGTCCGGTGAAGTTGATGTTGAAGTACAGCACATTGCTGGTTTTCTGCATGGTGAGACCGCTGCCTTTCGCGTTGCGAGACGCCTATGCACAAGAGTTGCAGTCATTAATAGCGTAGTCCTAGTTCCAGTTCAATAGAGCAACTGGGCAACGCCTCTGGTAGTCTGCAAACGCAATGGCAAAGTCCACATTTGCGGCGATTACAAAGCGATTGCGTAGCCTCATGTCCGGACTGACGATTACCCGTTACCCGTCATTGAATACATCTCCATAACCTTGTACGGATGCAAATACTTTAGTATATTGGATCCTTCTATAGTTTATGAGCAACTAAGCTACACCAGGCAAGCTAAATCAACACACTATCAGACAAGTTGACAAAGCATGACGCGAGGTACCATGAAACGAAGCGTTGTGGTGGTTCATTTGTGCCTCATGTCACAGAAAAGAATATCAAATTTTTTTTACTGTGATATCTGAATCTGTGATTGCACAGCATTTTTATTTGCTTTTTGGCGCATTACACGCACAGACTTTTTCTTAGATAAATAGGTTCATTTGAGACTTTTACGTATTGGTAAATATCTTCTTGCGAGGTTTTCTGTATACATGCAGTGAACTTTGTTTCCAGTGACAATTTTTGCCATTTAGCTAGATGTATCTTCGCATTTGTTTATTTCATTGTATCTTCCCATTTTTGATGTACGAGGGGGAGTCAAATGAAAGTGAGCCAACCCATCCCGCGCAATAATGTTGCGGTTCATTATTTGCGAGGCATGCGCGTAGCACACAGGCATCTCATTTAGGAAAGTGGCACACATGTGTGAGAATAAATGTTCTTTCATGCTCTCTTACACCGTGTTGAACATGATTGTGTGTATTAATGCACGCTCCAAAAGTTTAACAGCATGGTGTCGTGAGGTATTGGACAGGTGAAGGTGTTGGACAGCTGAAGGTGACAGCTGAAGCTGAAGTAATTAGTCGCCGTATGGCTGCCGCGTACGTTGAACACTATCTGATTGGGCAGCGTGAAGCATTGGAGCACACGGTTCAAAGAAGAACGTGAAAGTTACAAATAAGATCCAAGACCGCGGACTGCCAACATGCAATCGACCCCAACAATTCTTGCAAAGGTTGATGAGCTGATTAGACAAGAATGCAGGATAAGCAACGATGAACTGGCAGAGTGTGTGAACGTCAGCCACGGTTCGGTTCGCACAATTATTCAAGAAAATGTCCGTTATCGGCTGGAGTGTGCGCAATGCATGCCCAAAATTTTGAACCACTATCAGAAGACGGGGAGGCTCGGCGCTGCGTTGATTCATCTGATCCTGTATCGCAATCGTTGTGATGACTTCTTGACTGCATTTGTGACAGGCGACGAGTAATGGTGCCACTACTATGAGCCTGAAACACGACGGCAAGGCTTACAGTGGAATAAATCGTCACTTACAGCGCATACATAGACGGAGGACAAAAAAGGACGAGGTAGACAAGCGCTGACTTCCAACAGTTGGAAGTCAGCGGTTGTCTACGTCGTCCTTTTTTGTCCTCCGTCTATGTATGCGCTGTAAGTGACGATTTATACCATGGAATACCAACTAGCCCGTAGTCAAACCTTGCTTACAGTGGAAACATTCGATTTCACCACTACAAAAAACGCAAAGGTCGACATTTCCGCTGGAAGGGTACTTTCTTTTCGATCGTCAGGGTCCATTATTTAGTGAATTTGCTAAACCTAGAGAGACTATCAATCGTTTCCGATATTGTGAAATGCCGGATCGGCTGCGTGGCGCAATCAAGAAAAAAACGATGTGGAAAATTGAAGAATGGAGCCACCTTGCTCCACGACAATGCCCGTCCCTACGTCACTGATGTGGCTAGCATAAAACTGCCAAAGTTCAAGTGGCAAGCGCTGCAACGCCCGACGTACAGCTCAGACCTGCCGCCTTGCAACTTCCACATTTGGGCAACTAAAAAACAGCTCAGGGGAACGACATTCGTGTCACACGATGATGTGAAAGAGTCAGTTACAGATTTTCGAAACAGCAACCCAGGGAATTCTCTTAGACGAGAATCACGGGACTCGTTAGTCAGTGGGACAAATGTCTAAATGGTTATAGATACTGCTTTTAAATGAAGTCTTCCGTTTGACGTATATTCGCATTGCCTCACTTTCATTTGACTCGCCGTCTTATATTTTGCAGAACTTCTGCTTTTTATATGTGCGCTCTTTGAGACTATAATTGCGGTGCAATTACAATACACGGGTGGTGACAGCTGTTCCTGCACAATACATCAGAGCAAAGAAGAACACCATTGAGATTTTGGTCTGGCCTTTGCATTTGTACAAGAATGTAGGCAAAGTTCTTGAATGACTAAGTTTCAATAAATATCGGTCATAGATCTATACCTTGTTCATTTCATGGCCTTTGCATTTTTCATATCAGCGGCATGTACTGCTTTTCTTGTTTCGAACTGAGATAGTTCTAAAGTTCGAGTGATATTTTCTGTACTTACTAAATATACAAAAAACCATGAAACATTAATATCAATTATTTCGGGTACAACTTTTGGGACATACAAATATATACTTTCATGAAAAAATATACATATTTTACTTGTCTTCACAGCGCGTACCATTCATATTCGTTTGCAGCATCTTTGCCAATGCCAATGCAGTTATTATTGATGTATTCCATAACGAGGAGGCCGAGCTTGAATGTGACAACCCCATCCCCTTAAACTAAATTTATGGCTACGCCACTGATTGGCTCGTACGCATTTGAAGGTATTAGACAGGAATTGGCACTTACATGGTGGTCCATACGCAGCGGTGTGAGATTGGGGGTAGGCAACACACCTCGTATAGGAAAGTCTGAAGAAATCTACGTGTATTACAGACATTCCTCAGAGGACAATTATTATACGCATTTTGTGTTATTGTTTCCAAAATACACGCAAAAAAAGCGCAGGCGATGGAGGCGTGCCCAAGTGAATTAGTATCATGCTGCTTCTTTGTCTGACGGTATTGCTGATTGGGAACAAAATTCAATCAAGCCCGAAAGCAGCCTTCTATTGAGGTACAGTTCCCAGATATGTACCAGGTGCTAGGCTGCTTTTATATTCTTCCGGTCGCACTGAAATCAACGTCAAATTGTGAGAAAATTAAATTCATGCTTTGGGCGTTGCAAACTTCCCTATAACAACACCCGAGAATGTTTTATCTTATTGCGGTAGCAATCACATGAACACTCCAAGCGAATGTCTGCCGTCACCGTCGTCGTGATGTATCGTATAAAGTCATAACACGATAGTATCGTCGCAGAGTGCCGTGAGCTGTATGCCCGAGTGGAAGCTTGCAAGGGTCCGGTGACAATCGTGGCTCAAACTCGCGCGCGCGATGGGGGAAGATTGAGCGGAAGCGCGCCGTCTTCTGTAGCGCGAGAGCCACGGACGGCGGGGGGGGGGGGGGTCGCGACGAACTGGGGCATTCTACTCCCGCGGCTACGGCGTGGCCGCGCAGGCACCGTATTTTGCAGGCAATCTACGACGTGGACAAAGTACATGCCCGCGATCTGTGACGTGGACGAAATACGCGGAGTGCCGGTAGCTTCCGATGCGCTGTGCTTTCAACGTTTTGTTCGCGTTGCAGTGACAGACAGCACGGAGGTCGATTCGCTGGCTGCTACTGCCGCACTTACTAACTCCAGCGTTTTGACAGCGACTTCTCGCAGTCATCGAGCGAGATGTGTTGTTGTTTACCTGTGCACGCCTGACACCGTGGTTATTAATTAGCAAGCGTAGGTTTGTAAGTTTATACGGCCGATAAAACTAACACGCTTACTTTGTATATCTGCTTACTAATTTGGTACCGCTGTTTATGCTTCGTCGTCCGAGGAAAACTACGACTTCTCCCGTATATATTTTTACATTACTCGAATATGAATATTTTTTTCTGTAATAGCAAGCCATTCGTTTTGCTTGCATTCCTACAGCCGCAAGTGCTGCTGCAATTTGGGAGCAACACTTGCGGCTGGAGGAATGCAAGCGTAAACGAGCTTTCTTACCTTTGCATACCAGCCAACGTTCACCCAAACATTCACCCAAGCGGCGTCACGTATCCGCCCTGCCGGCACCGCTGGAGCGTGCGTTTCTGACCTCTTCAGCGAATCTGGCCTATCCGTGGCTACTACGCATGCGTGACCAACGTCACCTGGGGACCATCACCTTGAGATTGTCTGCTGATACGACAGGGCTTCAAAAAGTGGTGCTGGAGTCTGTCCGGCTTCTCTTGGCAGCAGCACTTGCGGCTTTCTGATCTTTGCGAGCTTTCTTACCTTTGCAGGCTGGTGGTGTTTTTTTTTGCCACATATTCATTACTAGATTGCCGCAACTGCTGCTGCCAGTGTTTACCTGTCTCAGTGATACCTTGTATCTCTTAAGATGCCAACTGTTCCAGAACTAGGTAAGAGAATTCAGTTGCTTGAGGCATGGTCTGAAGGCAAACTCGAAGAAGCAGTTGAAAAACTGGTTGAGAATATGAAGCAGGGAATTTCATCAACTGAGCCGGTAATTCGTGCAACGAAGGCCGAAATGAGCAACTTGGTCTGAAGTGTCGAAATGCTGTATTCTCTCGTCGAGAAAGTGAAGTCAGAGAATGAGCGCCTACAAACTGTTCATGAAACTCTGCAATCACAGAAAGAAATCTAACAGCAAAAGTGTCGGAACTTGAGCAGTACTCTCGGCTAAACAATGTTGAACTGAAGAACATACCGTGTACACGGCGAGAGGACTGCGCGGTAATTATAAGAGCTGTAAGGGCAAAAATTGGTTCTCCCATCACGGATAGAGACATTGACGTCATTCATCGAGTTCCAGGAAAGGTTGGAACGCCTGAGAAAAATGTCATTGCGCGCTTCTGCTCACGAGCTTCGAAGCTTAGAAGCAAGATTTCGTCGCTAAGGCACGAAAGACTAGACTGAACACTAATGACCTCTGCTTTGGTGGATCTAAAATTCGCCCCCGTTTATGTAAACGACCAGGTGACACTAAAAAAAAAGAGGCTGTTCGCTAAAGCGTTGAAGTTAAAGCGGAAACGTGGATGGATCTATATGTGGATGGCTAATTGCCATATCAAGACGAGAAAGTCGGCTGACAGCCGAGTATTCCGTATCTCTAAGGACACAGACCTTTCCGTGTTTAGTCAGGCGACCTAATTTCTCTCTGGTAATCAACAATCGCAAGCTAAACTTCATAACACTTTAATATGTATTACTCGACAAAACGTTTTCAACGTTTTTTTCAAGGCCCAGGTTTATCGGCTATTCATTTTAATGCACTTTAATGCAGAGAACATTGTGACGACATTCATGCTTGCCCAGCATGCCTTGACCACCAATTTTCCTTCATCTATGTGCCTGAGACGTGGCGATTACCTGACGATAAAAACATGCTTTTTACCACATTACTCACCAGAGTACTGTCACCGAAAATCAAACAGTAACGGTGGTTCTGCTATTTTTGTATCGTCTTCTATAAAATACAAACATGGGAACGACCTCTCCCTCCTAGCCGACAACACTGAATCTGTTTGGATTGAAATTGGTGACCAACATACGCAGTCTGATGCGGAAAAAACTTAGCTTGAATACATCGCTCGCCATCATCGTCAGCCTTAGAGTTCTACTCAGCACTATACGAAAGCCTAGACAAGATATATTGCGAAAGAAGAAACGTTGTTATTCTAGGAGATATAAACATTAACCTTCTGGATGAATCCAATCATAACACGGTTGAATACTCGAATGGCTTTGCAGGCTTTGGTTATCAACAGCTGCTTACAGCGCCGACAAGATGTATCACAGGCGGCGCAAGCACGCTTGTTGGACATATTTTAAAATTCTGGGGTTTTACGTGCCAAAACCCCTTTCTGATTATAAGGCACGCCGTAGTGGAGGACTCTGGAAATTTTGACCACCTGGGGTTCTTTAAGTTGCACCTAAATCTATGTACACGGGTGTTTTCGCATTTCGCCCCCATTGAAATGCAACCACCGTGGCCGGCATTCGATCCCGCAACCTCGTGCTCAGCAGCCCAACACCATAGGCACTGAGCAACCACGGCGGGTTCTAACCTAATTTGTTTTGTTCTTTCTAATTAAAACAGGAGGTCCCCTTACAGCCTTGAGCTTTGGGACCTCCTTCTTCTTCTTCTTCTTTCATTGGCCGATGTAACATTGCGGAGGTATTCCTCAGATAGTACAAAACAATTTATTGTAGCACTCTCACATTTCTGATCAAGTTCTGTTCTGCAAGTGCGAGCACATTCACGCAGAAAATTGGGTGGCAAATGTCTCCGAATGTGTGATGCTATCTAGGCTCTTGCGATAGTAGAGCTGCCAGTATTTGGCACAGTGTTCTGTTACCTTCTGAACAACCTAAGAAAGCATCTTGCAGTGCCTAGTTTGCTCATTGAATATAATTTTCTGCTAAATGTATCTCGACAATTATGCCTACAGAAAAAGTGATTTTTTGTAACTGTTAGGTTCCTTTGCGAAAGCAGCACAGTAGAAACAGCGATTTCGCGCTGCAGTGTCTTTCAGGATGACATGTCTAGATCATTGTTCATCGAGACATGGGAATGAGTGTGACATTAGAGTGTGGCTGGCATTTCAAGTGCTGTGAGAAATGCTGCAGCATACGGCTGTTGCAATTTCTTGACACCTGCTTCTAAATCACGTGCTACGTATTTCATAGTTCTAATTACGTCTTTAAGAGCAAGTGTCGATGGCCTTGCTGTAATTGGTCGCATATCGCTTCTAACTGAAATCGCATGTCCTGCTTGTTTCATGACGTCATTGTGGCTGGAAACGGCAGACGTAATTGTTTCGTATATAGATTATATAAAGGAAGATATTAAGATATTTGGCTGCCGAAATACATATACGATAATTCTTGTGCCTTGAAGAAGACGTGTTTTATTTCATTTCCATTTATGTATATCTTTTTGCCTCTAGCGCTGCCATTTATAAGACCCATTAGAACAACACTATTATTGCATTGGCTAATCTGCAATGAGCACGCTGCGCCTAATTATTATGCTTGATATTATGCGTATGCGAGCGAAGTCATGGCGCAAATTATTATTCGTGCTTTTATACTATCTCGCAGCGTAGTGTGGTTGTTCATTTCAGAACATGCGGAACAGGCTGTGTGTGGGAAACAGATGAACGATTCTATTCCAAGGATACATAATTTTGTAGGTAAACTTTCCTAAAAATTTGATTTGACTTGTTGCTGTAAGCATTGCTCAAATTGTAGGGGCGCCATTGTTTCCCTGTTTTGCAAATGAACAATTCTCGGATTTCGGATGTTGTGAGGAGTTGGATGGTTGCGGTTCTTCTCTTGCTTGCAAGACGTAAGTAACATATATCATACAAACCCATATTTACGTCGCATTTCTTGCTTTTCTTAGCCAACCTATTTTTTGCATAATGTTACGGTGCGTGCATTCATTAGAAGCCATCACCAATATTTCCCAAAGGTCCATGCTATTGGCAATCCACGTCATTGTAAGTTTTGTACAATGCTACCCATCGCAAAAAAACTTCCTACAAAGCTTTGGGCACTGAACTTAAGTTAGTGAAACGAAATAGTGTAATGGAATATTCACACCCGTTCCGCAAGCCAATGGTCTCTTCAGCATGTTTCTTTCAGCAATGTTATTCTAGATGATTTGCCTCATCACGGCAGCTGCCAAGTTTTGATTTGATCAGCGCATATAAAAAAGCGAAAGCGCCCAAGATGCAGTAGTGTTATGCTGGACAAGGACGATGATCATATGGGAGTGTGAAAGCCAGAGGCAAATCAACATCGAATGTAATAACCAAGAAATCGTAGAATCGCAACTTGCTTGCTTGAAGGGCAACGTCTATTCAGGCTTCTGACGTTAGGCGGTTTGTTTTACGCGTTATGTTGCGAGGAGTAAGCTTAACTTAGCTATTTATGTGTTTTTTGCCCTTTTAAACAGGCAGTGTAGTGAGAAACACTTGATACGTAGGATCTGGATGTCAGTTATACAGCATTATATAAATGCCATACGTCCGTAAAACATTACTCGCATTTTTTGAAAAATCAGAATGTCTGGTGACTTATTAAAATCAAGAGATTTTTCCAGGTCCTTAGGAAGTATAGGTGGCTTTCGTACGGCCTTTCATTATTGTACAATTGCATTCACCGCTGTCACTTTGATCGTCAATCCTGCGTATTCCTTATTTCGTTTGCTTTTATTTTTACAATGCAGGATAGAACGCTAGAGTGCAAAACCTCAGGTCCACCTCTCTGCTGGTCCTTAATATAAACTGTCTGGGTCACATTCTGCGATAAGAGCATGTTGATAGGCTCTGTGGTTATTTGGCTGCACATGGGAGTATAAAGCTAAAGGCAAAGGTAAACGAAACTATTTCCTCTGTGAATGCTTTCCTTTGCAATACGTCGAACTACTTACTACCACGCAACATCGAATTTCGCAAACTCATATGTACCAGCTATAAGTGACTTGGTCAAGACAACAAATCACTGCATACGGAAGTTTTGAGGCACACGCATAGCTATGCGTATTTGGCCGGTATTTTCAAAAAGAAATACCAAAGGTGGTTGTTAATAATTTGTTCAAACATTCCACCCGTCCTAATTTACTGCTCATCTTTAGCTTGTCCAATCGGCAAACATGAATGGCAGTCGATTGACACGTGTGAAACACTGAAGGTGCCACATTTGAATTTTGTTCCGTATGATAGCTTAGTGCTATAGCGTAACAGAACCTCTCGAGACATTGCGGTTGATGTCTCTCACCTTGACGCGAGGTTCTTCGAACGGCATCATGTAGTTCTCATATTTGAGGTAATAATATTTATGGGCACCAAAGCTATTGGTAAGCTTTGCGGGACACGGTATAATATAAAGAACACGTACATAAAGAAATCATGCACAACGCATTCGCAATTCTATTGAGTACTAGACTGCTTCTCCAAGTTGTAACCAGGCCATTGCATGCTAAATACATATACAGGACCGCTCAAGCATGTACAATATCTTAATAAAATAGAGAATATAAGGACAAAGGGGACTATTGCCCCAAAGTATATCATCAAGAAAATGACAATTTTGCCCGAAGAGCGAAGCATTAGCGACGACAGCAAGGTTTAGTGTTGCGTTCGAAATGATTCGCTGGAGGCTTCTGCTCAGTCATTCAGCGTGAGGATGTCTGCTCCACAGCCAATAAATGTTTTTCCAACCTAACTTCCTAATAAATATGTCTTCGTTTTTGAGGGCTTTTCTTGATTTATTACTCCTGAAGTCATCCTTATATTCACACATGTACTTATGGTTTTCTCGCGGACGGCATTTCACTCACTAAGAACATCAAGTAAGCTCTCAGCGCAAAACCCACCTGCATGCTTTGGAATTTACTCGAAAGTTATTGTTGATTCTATCTATGGTGTTTTTCTTATCAGCGGACGTTGTGTTCTCTCATTGCATGAGCGACATGAATTGTGACGCACTTTCTCGAAGGTACGCGGGCATCAGCGATTACTCTGGAAGCTTAGACTAGTCATGGATAAAAGACGACGCGCTGCACCCGCCGATCAGAATTTGATGGTCGCCCAATCTGCTCGCCAGTAATGTAGTGCTTCGGGTGTCACTTGCTTTTGTCATCAGAGGTCCGCCTAATGAAATTAGTTTCGTGATTCATAATTTTGCTATATTGCGTTCTTAAGCGACACAACAACGTGATACCTGGTTGCCGTTCTTTTTATGCATCGGACGCCCACGAAAAGCCTTTACCCACGCCCGAAACGTGAACGCAGCACCAACGTCGCGAAACACCAGATAATTAGCCGCAGGTTGCAAGGACTGCTACCAGAGTACGGAGTTCTTCCCGAGAACACCATAGAAATCAAGGCGAAGTCAGCAACTACAATGGTAGTCGCCGCGTCCTCCATCGTGCTGGAACAGTCCAGGAACGCATTGATGCTCAGCGGATCCTCCCTGCAACCCCCGGAAAGTTGGCTGGGAACATACGAAAGGGTCGCTTCGTTCAGCAATTGGAACTACGAAGACAAGCTTCCACATGGGAATTTTTCCTGGGAGGATGCCGCTAAGACGTGGTCTGAAAGTCGATAGTCAACGCTCATGACAGGGGAACTATTTCACATCACCTTCTTGAACACCGTTAGAAGCATCGTGCTAATAGGGAGGGCCGAAACTGTGCTAGAAGGCCTGCTGCAACTACCGAACGCGAACATCGCGATTTTCAGAGGAGATGACGCGGCTGTTTATAGGTGTCTACCCCGTCATGTCAGAAGAAAAAAAAGAATTTGAGGACACCTAAGCTATACTTATGAGTTGTGGATGTGAAAGCATTATCGTCCACTTTAATGCCGATGAGCCCTCCTTCGTGTCTTGAGCTCCTCGCAGGCAAGCGAGCGCGTTGAGACACTTGGCACGTTTTGATTTGGCCTTACGGAGGCGTAGTTAAAACACAGTCGAGAGCTGGGGCGGACAAGAAACTCAAGGAAAACTCAAGGATTCCAAGAAAGAGAGAAAGAGCGAGAGATATAAGCTGTAGCAGCGAAGCCCTCTCTTCTCACGCAAAACATGGTGTGCCATGACGCACCAGACGTGCCCTTTCGCCCAATCTGCTCCGTCGACGTATGCTGGCGCTGGGGCGTCGCAGCTACCGGGAAATTCACTGTGTCACGCTCGTGATGTAGTGTGACGTGACGCTGCTCCACCTCCTCTTGATTTGCTCCACCGTCACATGTTCAATGAAGCACGCACTAGGTACACTTCAAGGGTTAACATCTCACTCAGAAGGCGACAAAGAACTATATGACACCGCGCCAGATTATTAGTAGAAGCATCATATATATATATATATATATATATATATATATATATATATATATGCTGAAACAGGCAATGGGAAGCCCAACAAAGCAAACGCCAAAAATAAAAAGAGATCAGCCTCATCATATTGCTCTCGGCCATTTATAAAACGTGAACCAGATATTAATTTTTTTTCAGAGCGTCACGGAAGTTGTGCTTACGCAATTACGCTTATGACAATGGATTTCACATGCCTCGATTACTTCACATGTCAGCTTGTCCCTGTCTTTCTTAAACACTGTACACTCCCCGAAGACCAGTTTACACGTACAATTTCTGCAGTCTAATGAAAGAACGGCACACCTTTATTAAGCCAGGACCATGGAGCCACCGAGTCGTCCGCGTAGCGTGCATATCTCGCACGCCGAAGGCGCGGGTTTGATTCCCGCTCAGACCGAAATGAACCAAATTTCCTTTTCAAAGCCACTATTTGCGTTGTTTGCGGGAATTTTTCGGAGAAAATTGATGTCAATGCTAGGAGGGTTTCTTCACAAGACTTTTATGCTTTGAGCCGTCGGCCTTCCAGAACGAAGACTTAGCAAGAACGTGAGGCAACGTGATCATCGGCGGGTCTAAACGCAAGCCGCCCAAGATTGTTGCTACATTTGTTTCAGAGGTCACAACCATTGAGAAGACGCTTGATATGCAGACTAGGCAATACAATCGCCGAGTGGTTTTCCCTGTGTGCTTGCGAAGTCTCTGTTTTAGTAGCGCTTCTTCCGCCAAGAACGTTTACCAACACGCCCAACTGACTGCTATCCTAAGCATATAATGCTTTCGAATTAAAAGTTCCCTTCTTGAATCGGGGTGTCAAGCAAAATTTCTTCGCTAGGTAGATACACAATCCATCCAAGCCCGCTGCTCTATTTTTATTCACGAGGCCACAACCACAGAGAGGACGCTCGATGCAACCTAGGCAATATAACCGCCGAAAGCTGACAGCAAACTACACCGATGTTCAAGCACTCAGCACCGACGACCTGCGCAAGACCATTAGAGTGGTCATTTGCGAAGTAATGCCAGAGCTCTTTCCAATATTCCCCACTCTGGTAGCCTCAATCGCTGGCATCGTCAAAGAAACTCAGTGATCACTCATTGCTCTAAAGGCGCAGCCGGAATCGTTGCAGTCCCAGCCGGAAGCAGACTTACGCCCCCTACGCCCGCCACCAGGGTATGCCCCGCGCCCGCGGCAGGGACCCGCAACGCTGCAAGTCCGTCATCTACCGCCGCTCAGCAGCACGCCCGACCGCCGTCCATGTCCGCTTCCCCCAAAAAAGCAGGTCTATGGCGCGCTTCAGGACATGGTGCGCGCTAATATCACTTTGGAGAAGTCGGCCACGTGTACCGCCGATACCCTTACTTCGGCATGGGACTCCGAGGTTTCGTCATCAACGCACGGCGTCCACATCAAGGTGAGCGGCCTCATGGTATCGCCGACTACCTTGCTGCAACGACCTTCGCGTTTGCTATAACTAAGGCGCTACCTGGGGCTGCAGCGCCAGTCTTACCGTGGCCAAGCCCGGGATCGGTCCGTAAGTCCATATCCCGCAAGCGCAAAGCAGCAACTCATTAAGGTACGGTTGCTGTTCGTCGAAATGCAGAATATCCTCCACCACCGCCGACGACGTTTCAACATCCTACTTGATGACGTAGCAACGAAATGCCCCTGTTAAAACAAAGCCTGAAAGGCAAGCCTACGCCACGTGCGCAAGACCTTACGATGAGACGTAGGAACATCGGCGCAATACGATGCAGACATGGTCCGACGTCGTGAGCTACCCATAACGCAACACAAAAAAGTACTGACCTCTACATGCTTCTCTACTTCCATGAAGTCACAATTGTAGTGGATACATGAGCCGACTATTCCGTCATGAGCAGATACTTCGCCGCTAAGTTAACGAAAGTAAAGACTGGATGGGAAGGCCTCGTAATCCGGACAGCTGGAGGACACCTGATAACGCTGACTGGAACCTGCACGGCAAAGATTAGATTGCATACCAAAACTTACCATTCGACGTTTGTTATCTTGCTATAATGCTCTCGGAAGGGAATCTTCGGCTTGGACTTCCGAAGTCAACACGGTGCAGCTGTTGACTTAAGATCGAAGTCGATAGCGCTGTCCACGAACCAAGTGATACCACCTTATATGGGTCTGAGTTGCCGTGCCTTGAATGTGCTCTATAGATCAAGTGACTATTCCACCCCGCGCCAGCATTATGATTTCCTTCGGAACAGAAGGCATGGGAGACACGGAAGGCATCATAAAGAGTAACCAACAACAGCTGGTGGGCTGAAATCGGCGTTGCAAAGGACAACGTGCAAACACGCGGGGAAAAAGCGCAGGTAATGGTGACAAACTTCAGTTATGAAATTGAACACCATAACAAGGGCATGCATATTGCATGCATGTGAGAAGTTACAGACGCCGGCAATACGTGGCTACCATTGGATTCAGACTAACCAACAATGACGGTCCATGTTACTGAACCTGCCTTCAACTATAATCCGCGTCTGCCAAGGCATCAGAAAGCACTGCTGAAAGGTCTCTTCCAGCAGTACGAGGACGGCTTCTCGTCGACGTCAAGGATTCTTCAAACACCAGTAGGTAAGCATTATATAATAACCTAAGAATACGCTTGACCACTCCGCCAGAGTCTTTACAAATTTTTGACATATCGCCGACAGAAGACATCGCAGCTGAAGGCGACGCAGGGACTACTTCGGTTTATGAAGGATACGGGCTTGGACAAGCGGCTGTGACAGTGATGTCGCGTACCACGCAAGAGTGACGGAATGTAACTGACGATGTGTTTGCTGTGTTATGTGCTCTCTCTCTCTCTCTCCTCCTCCCATCTTTCATCCCCCCCATCCCGCTCCCATGTGTAGGGTAGCAAACCGGTTACGCTACACTGGTTAACCTCCCTGCCTTCCTTCTCCACTTTTTCCTTCCTTCTTGACGTGAAAACGTGAAGCTATAACACAAGTCGACGAAATGCTGCGCAGTGACCTCATCCAGCCATCTAAAATCCTGCGGGCGTCGACTGTAGTCTTGTGGAATAAATAGTTGGAACTTAGCGTTCTTGCATAGATTACGGTCGCATCAACAAGATAACCAAGAAGGACGTATACCACCTCCCACGGATAGACGACGCGTTGGACCGGCTCTGCAATGCAAAGTATTTTCGTCGATGGCTCTCCAGACGGCCTATTGGAAAATCGATGTCGACACGAGGGCTCGAGAAAATACCACCTTTATCACGCCAAACCACCTATATTAATGCAATGTCATGTCAGTTGGTAGTTTCTCGACACCTGCAACATTCCAGCGTGTAATGCCCCAATATTTGCTGGCTTGAAATGGCTGACCTGTTTATTGCACCTCCATGACGTCGTCGTCGCTGCCTCACATGTTGACGATCACCTTTAGTTCCTTGCAGCAGTATGAGAGGTCATGTTATCTTTGCTGATTTGACTACGGAGAAACACCGCTTCGCTTACGAACTTCTGTTCCTGGGCGACGCCATCACCACATCAGAAGTACTTGCTTATCCGCAGAAAGCAGCCGCCATTGCGAAATTTACGCAGCCCATTGACAACAAATCAGTGCGTAGGTTTCTTGATCCGTGTGCCTAATAAAGGTGCTTTGTCAAGAAGTTATTCCGCATTGCCGCGCCTATGACTTTTAACGCGGTGGCATTGAGGGCTCCGTGTCGCATATTTCCAATTGCTAGTAGGTACAGCGGGGCGTGGCACTTGCGGAGACGACGGACGCTTGCGCGCATGAGCGAGTAAGAGCGGGCGCGAGAGACGAAAAGTTCCCTGAGAAATTTACTGAGGAAAAACATTTATAATTCGGGACTTACGGAACCATTACGGGACCAAAAGAACTGCTTTCACCCTTCAAATCTTTCACCTGTCGCAACTGCAAGCGCACTATTGGAACATCAGAACCTTTCTAGGATGTTCCCAAGCGTATTCTTATGGCTTCTTTCTTTTCTCCCGTTTTATTGTCACAGAAATCGGCCCCGAGGGACTAGGCGCGGAAGGAAAATGTATTACACCAAGTGGCACTGAAAATGCTTCACCGAGCGCAACTGCTTCGGGTGAGTTTACACGAGAATGGCTTTCTTTAGTGTAGCTGCCCGTCCACCTTGTTATATTCCTACATTTAAGGATGTCTAATTAATAATAGGAGTTAGGTTTGTTGCCCACCCACCAATTGAATCCAACAGCAGGAGGTTAAACAAAAGGGGCTGTCTAGGTCTTTGTTCGAGACATCGGATGTGAGCCCCCCCCCTCCATTGCCATATCGTATATCACTCTTTAAAGAAGAATAAAAAGAGCGTATGTAAAAAGGTTTCCTGGCGTCAACGTTTTTTGATTGGTTATGTAGCCTGCTTACGCATTTTTATAGTGCTTAAATGTTTCATGTTTTAATACCAAGGAAATAATGAAGGTAATCCACTTAGGCACAATGGTACTATCTGCCACTGCAAAGAACTTGAATATACAAATAATTTGCTATTTCTTCTAAAGCATATTCCGCACTAACCGCAATATCTAAAGGTTGTTCATCTATCGCCACTAAATGTAGAGTCCACGTTTTTTATAAGATATTTAGTTTCTATATTTTCACTGATGATAGTAAAACTCAATGTTGGGTCAATGTGCAATCTTGTAAGCACATTTCAACCTCGTTGAAATTATAACTAAATATTCATATCACGACATATTTTGACATTAGTGCGACTAGCACTCCGCCAATTTAACGGCACAACTAATTCACACGCTCGAAACGTCTCATGTGCGAGTATGCAGCGGGAGAATCTTATGCTCACTGATGAAGGTGATTTAGTGGCTTCCCCGTTGAAACAGGGTGGTTACAGGTAGTTGCCTAGCTTTCTTGAGATAAATGGGTAATCCATACATGATTATCACTCTTGCTCTTTGACTGTATTGCCAGCATCCTTTCTCTCGTCGTTAAAGGACTCACCCCTCTACAATCGCGACCATGACGATGTTGGTTGGCATCCCCTTTAAAATGAGGCAGAGGTAAATAGTTGCCTAACTTGCTTCATCTAATAAGGACTTCCTACATCAATCGCTATCTAGCCTTTTGCCTACCTGATCGCGATCTTTGGTATTTAAAACCTCGTTCACTAATGGCACCATTGCCTGCACTTGCAAATGGCTATGGTTTTATGTAGCTTTTCTTGAATTTTATCCAACCCATACTCTGATCGGGTCTTGCTTTTGTGATCTGCTCAGCAGGCAATAAATTCATTTTCAATTTATCCCAACACTTCTGGATGGTGAGCGCTCCCTACAGGTCTTGCTTGGAAAACACATTGGCACTCCACTAGGATGTACTGAGTCGTTTCCGCTTTCTTTTCAGCGCAAATGCTTCATCTTGGGGCGCAAATTTTCAGTGTTACGTTTTTTTTGCTTAGGTAGCCCGCTGAGGCATCAAATAGCAAGGCACTCCCCTTTGCGTGATGATACAGATTTTCCCTCTTGATTTTTTCTTTATGTACTTTGAATCTCCCTGGTTGTTTTTGCTTGCTTCCTTTGCATCTAGTTTGATGTCTCTGCTTCTCATTTTGTTCTTCTTCGTGAATCCTTATTGCCTATGTAAACTTTACTTGGTCGCCAACTTTAGTGGCCTCTACCTCCAGTCTACGTCTACGTTTTGGAGTAAAGTCATTCAGAGTCTTCCGTCGGATCAGTCCAGAGGGCCCGTATGCTTGTGCCATCCATTTCTTTTATCTAGGTTCACTAGTATTACTTCAAAACTAACCTTGCTCGGAGCCCCTCTCAATTCAACATAAAAACCTTAAGCCGTGCCTCATTGTACTCTCCCGTGTTTCGTTTTATTGTGGTCCCCCAAAACCATGCGGCCTACTACCGTCAGGATCAGCTCCAACGTTCCCGATTTAAAACGCAGATTTGGATTTGTGAACGTTACTGCTGGTACCATTACACTTTGTATATCACTTCGCTCCGCTTCGTTTTTATTCGTAGCCCTATAGTGTTCTATGTTTGTATATTAGTGAATCCCGCTTTCCTTTCAAACTCTGATTATCATGGTGGTTGCTTGAGTCGGTTTTTCCTTCGGTTAGATGCACACCCATGTATATATAGTGATTTGTAGCGAGTGTCATTTTCTGCTGAAATGATACCACCTCTGTACTCGTCTATTATTGTAATTATATTCGAATTCTATGTGTTAAACAAAAGGCCTATATTTCTCTTTTCGTTGCTACTTATACTGAAAATTCTCTATAAAGCCATTGCATTGCCCTCTAGTACACTGTGTCCCCTATGTTGCAGCTTTAAACCAACATGCATGTAAGATAGATAAATACCTGACTGACTGCTTTCGAGTCGTCCTCGTAGGCCATCATGGTGACACCGGATTCATCAGTTCTCAACGTCATTCCTTCTTCGTCATTATATGCCAGCTATGCTGTCGTTAAAAATTGTGCTTATGCCGCGGTTGCCATGCAACCAGCGTCGTCATCACACAGCCTGTATCATGCATCTGTTATCATACAATAATCGTCAGGCCGTGATGGTTGTGCCATCATCGTGATTCCAGCTTCGTCATCGGGTTGTCATCAAACCGTCGTCAGCAAGCGATCATCATCATACACACCCATGGAGAGTGTATAAGCGCGTGTCTGTGTATCTGTTTCTTTCTTCGTCCTCGTCCAGTCGCGCTTCTTTCTTCGTCCTCGTCCAGTCGCGCTTATACACTCTCCATGGATTCTAACCAACTAGCCCGCCAGCGTGTTTTAATCATGCACACATCGCCTATTCATCTGTCCTCATGTCGTGGCCGTCAGGCTGTCGTCGTTATTCTTCGTCATCACTTAATAATGTTATCTCATTCTCGTCATGCCGTCATCGTCATACTGATTTTGTACTTTTATCGACGTCATTTTCTCTTCACGAATATTATTATCACTGCGTCGGCGTCTAACAGCCGTCGTCAGGCTGCAATGTTAGTGGACGACTCCGGCAACCGAGAGTCATCGCAAAGGGATATGTTACAAAGGCGAAGCAACGAAAGTCTCCGAATGACCATTACAGATCTTAAATAAGCTTGGCTCAATTATTACGGTGTGTCGCTGCATCGCTTATATGAAAATCGCATTATCAACGGCAGTCCCATTGTCAGATGAATTCTACGTAATTTCTAAAAGCTAAGGTTTCCTTTGCGAACCTCGACTGGTTTCGGGGCCTTCGGAGCTGCGGCTTGGCTGTTCCCTTGCTGAGTATGCGAACTAATCACAGCATTTCACGCCCGCCGTCCATACCACTGGCTTCCCTGTACAACCAGAAGATGGCCCACGCCTCCGTGCATCCAGGGCAGTGGAGGCAAAAAAAGAAGCAAAAAGAACCAGGACCACGGAGGCAAAAGAAAAAATAAAAGAACGAGAAAGCTTGCCTTCGCGCATCGACAGCTGTACGGTCATGCGGAAGTATGTGGTTCCTGCGGACAGAAAGGATTCTGATTGCATTCGGTACGTACGCGTATGTTGTTTCTGGTGTGTGCGTGAGTGTGTGCACTCGTGCTTCACCTCTTTATGCGCTCACGCAAAACTTCGCTCTATACGGGCTCCAACTTGTTAGACCTGCTCCATTTATTAAGTTTTCTTTTTAGTTTACGCAGACCTGTATGGTCTTGAGAGCATTATATCAGGGGAGGTTTTGCAATGACGTTAAATCTAATACATTAATCAGAATCGTAATTGCAGATGAAGTCTTTCAAGACAACGTAGTCGGCCATCACAGCGATCCGGAAGGAAAGATAGTTCCAACCTTTGGCTACAAGAAAAACAAAGTACTGCTGAAAAGTGGTTGCAGCAGCTTTTTTGGTGAACTGCGTTCAGTTAGTTGCGGCGTGAAGCACAATGCATTGGGCGGTTTCTAGTGCTTTCAGAAACAGGACGCAAAGATAGTTGTACAGACATAGCCGTGCTGTCGTGCAGCGTGAGACACGCGTCATAAGTTGAAGTTGCTTAGAACGAATTTAGCGGCGCGGCTTGTAATTATTTTCAGGAATTCAGTTAGGTTTACTTATTGCGGGTCTAATAATCGGTGGACATATCCTAATTTAGGTAATCGTAAAGACTTGTGAGCGAGGAGTTTTACTAAAGGTAGTGCGAGCGAGATCTTACAGCGAGTGAATACTTTAATTTGATTAGGTGTGAAGAGCAGCATAGACCATGCGTACATAATGACACGTGTATTCTATGCAGATGACGACGACGATGGGAGCACTAACGGACTCCGCCTAGTGGGTCAGAGTGAGATTGGGTGATGATGAAAAAGACGTGTCTCTGCTCTGTTTGTTTTTGAACAGATTGTCCTGTTGTTCATCAAGAAAGTCTCCCTGTGTTCTGTCCGCGTTGTACCGCGACACTGGTGGAGGTGCGGGGTACTGACCGCGTCTGATGCGTCGGAGTCCTTCTGGGAGTCGTTCATCTAGCCCGGACGCACTGTCACCAGTTACGACCCCCGTGCATTGCTTTAGTCGTCGACTGCTGGGCCTTCCCCCGGAGTTCTGCGCTCTTCAACCACCTCTCTCCAGGAGCTGAACACATCTCGTAATGGCCAAAACCACTCCGCCAGAAGTACCCCAAACCAGTCGGTTTCCCAATCCACAACAGGTAACTGTTCTGCATCCGTTGGTTCCCGATCGCTGTCACGGTGCAGTCTTCGAAGAGATTGAAGACTGGCTGGACAAGTATGAACGCGTCGCACAGATTAATCAGTGCACTGAGCAGCAAAAGCTCTCCCACGTCTATTTCGCCCTTGACGACATTGGCCGTACTCGGTTCGAGAACCGCGAGGGTAGCCTCACGAGCTAGCATGACTTTCGGCAGAGGATCACGGAAACTTTTGCGAGTGCCGACCGACGCGACCGCGCCCAGCAAATGATGGAGCTACGCGTGCAACAACCTAATGAGTCGGTCACAATGTTCGCCGAGGACATGGCGCGCCTCTTTCGTAGAGCCGACCCGAACATGACCGAAGATAGGAAGTTGCGCTACCTCATGCGAGTCTTAAAAGAGCAGTTGTTTGCGGGGCTTGTCACTCCGCCAGTCACTGTCGCTGAGTTTATCAAAGAGGCTACGGCTATTGAGTGGGCCATTCATCAAAGGTGCAGGCAATACGATCGACTGTCCACCAGCACTACAATCAATGTCGCCGCAGTGACTGCCGAGTATCAGAACTCCTTGCGTAAGTTGGTCAGAGAGCTCATCAGAGAGTGAATTCAAAAGATCATGACACCGACACTAGATAGAACCGTTGCGTCAATCACCGAAGTGGTGCGTGACGAAATCCGCAGGCGTTCCCGGTAGCCAATCTTCAAGACCACCAGCGACCCCTGAGTTACGCCGCCGCTTTTCGATGTCCATCACCGGTTGCAACCACATCGCCGCACCACCAACTCGCGACAGCCGCTCCTTGGTTGCCACCACAAGAGGAGGCTTCGAGGCACGCAGCCGTTATGTCGCTTCAGTCATACCGCCAGCCGTCGTTTGGCGCATCTTGTTCACCGCCGCAAAACGACGCTACGGGACGGCCGCAACTTTGGAGAACCAACGTATGGCGCATTGTCGATAGGCGCCCACTCTGTTTTCACTGCGGAGGTGCCGGCCATATTTCGCGTCATTGCTGGCATCGTGATACATCACTTCGACCTCTTCGTACGTGGTCCTATGGTCGACGTGCAAATGACGACGCCATGCTACGCCACGACGACGCTGCTTTTCAGGGACCCACAATAGCGCACCCGAATGACGAATCCGTGCCCAATGATCGGTCTGATTTCAGCCGTCGATCGCGCTCCCCAACCCCTGCACGTCAGATGGCTTCATCTACTGGACGTACTTTTGCGGGCCTCCGAGGACGAAGGTCGCCCAGCCCCCGTCAGGGAAATTGAAGGCGGTGACCTCTGGAGGCAAGGTTGCAGGCCCGCCGCAAGACACTAAAAAGCCCGAACATTCGCGCTGCAGAACGACGTGAATCCGATAAACACTGAAGAAATTGTGAGCGCCGACATTGATGTTTTCGTGGATGGGCAGCCGGTGAGACCGTTAGTCGACACTGGTGCGGACTTCTCTATACTGAGTCAGGAACTCGTCCTCCGCCTGAAGAAAGTAAAGACGCCATGAATGGGACCTCACATAAGGACGGCATGCAGCCAATTACCGATGCCTAGTGAAAGATGTACTGCTAGAGTTAACATTGGGGATTCTTCTTATGTGGCCGCTTTCATCGCCCTTCCCGTATGCTGCAAAGATTTGATTATTAGAATTGACTTCCTAAAAGAATATGGTGCCGTAATTAACATCCCCGACCGCATGGTGACATTTTATAAGAGCTCCGGTTTAGTCCATTGCTTATCGCCGCAACACAACTCATTTCATCTAACAGAAGACGACGTCGTCACCCTCCCTCGATCGTGTGCCCTTGTTTCGGTAGCATTTGACATACCGTTTCGTTGCGAAAGAGTTGCTGACCAAATAACCACGTTGCTGTTTACTCATGGTATCTCGGTCACACGACGAATCGTGAATGTCACCGACGGGCGCACAAACCTGTGGCTAACAAATTTTAGCACAGAGCGACGGCACCTTCCCAAGGGCATGGCTATGGCTTATTTTGACGCCATTGCGGATGTTCCCGGCTGCTGTTCACTACTCGAAGAAGCGCCTACGCAAGACCCAGCTCCTGTATTTGACGTTAGCACTGCTTTGTTGCAGCACGAACGAGAGCGCCTTCTTACGCATTTGGCCAAGTTCAACGACTGCTTTGCGTCGACGTCCTGCGTCGGTCGGACGCCTGTAGCAAGGCAACGAATAATTACAGAGGATACGGCAAGACCAATTCACCAAAACCTATATCGTGTGGCTCCTAGAGAACGTGAAGCCATACAACAACAAGTGACAAAAGTGCTTGAAGATGACGTGATCCAACCATCAACGAGTCCCTGGGCATCTCCTGTGGTTCTGGTCAAGAAACAAGACGGCAGCTTGCGTTTCTGTGTGGGTTACCGAAAGATAAATAAGGTGACAAAGAAAGACGTGTACCCGTTTCCCCGTATAGATGATTCACTCGACAGGCTTCGACAGGCACGTTACTTCTCTTCAATGGACTTAAAAAGCGGATATTGGCAAATCGAAGTAGAGCCGAGAGATCGTGAAAAAACTGCTTTCATGACGCCAGACGGCCTATACGAATTTGAAGCCTTGCCTTTCGGCTTATGTTCTGCGCCTGCCACGTTCCAACGCCTCATGGATACTGTACTTTCGTGTCTGAAGTGGAAAACCTGCTTAGTGTATCTCGACGACGTCATCGTGTTCTCCGCAACGTTTGAAAAACACCTCGAAGGGCTTGAAGCGGTTCCGCAGTCCATACGGTCCACCGGCCTCACCCTGAAGACGCAGAAGTGCCGGTTTGGCTTCGCGGAACTGCAGTTTCTCGGTCACGTCGTCAGCCACGCAGGTGTCCGGGCGGATCCTGAAAAAATTGTAGCCATCGCACAGTTTCCCGTACCATCCGATTAAAAGGCTTTCAGGCGCTTCCTCGGCCTTCGTGCCTATTACTGGCGGTTTATTGCAGACTTTGCGCGCATGGCGTCGCCGTTAACTCGCCTGACGAGAGACGACGTTACTTTTGTAGGGGGTGACGACGAGCAAGGTGCATTCAACGACTTGCGGCAACGTCTCCAGACACATCTAGTGCTTGCTCACTTTGATGAGACCGCTCCTACATTGCTCCACACTGATGCCAGCAATGTTGGCTTGAGAGCTGTTCCTGTGCAGCGGCAAGACCACACAGAAAGAGTGCTTGCCTATGCAAGTAGAACACTCTCACGTACAGAGGCTAATTATTCCCCAACTGAGAAAGAATACCTCGCCATGGTAAGGGCGGTTATGAAATTTCGCCCATATTTGTATGGCCGCCACTTCACAGTTATAAGCGACCACCATTCACTATGTTGGTTGACAAACCTTAAAGGTCCTTCTGGACGACTGGCGCGTTGGAGACTAAGGCTGCAAGAGTTTGACATGACTGTGCCGTACAAGTCGGGGAAACGGCATACGGATGCTGACTGCTTGTCTCGATTGCCGACAGAGTGAACTGCTCCACCCGAAGAAGAAGACTCAGCATTTGTTTTTGTTATGGACACATCCGCCATCGCGCAACAAGAACGGAACGACCCTGAGTTGCTTGAACTAATCAATTACTTGGAAGGAAGATCTGCGAAACCACCTAGAGTTTTCGCAAGAGGACTTTTGTCAGTTCGTTTACGGGACAAGGCCAAGGCAAGGTGCCAAGCGTGTTTACAGGAGGTATTCAGAGACCTGGATTGGGAAGAATTGGGGATAAGAGTTAATGGAGAATACCTTAGTAACTTGCGATTCGCTGATGATATTGCCTTGCTTAGTAACTCAGGGGACCAACTGCAATGCATGCTCACTGACCTGGAGAGGCAAAGCCGAAGGGTGGGTCTAACAATTAATCTGCAGAAAACTAAAGTAATGTTTAACAGTCTCGGAAGAGAACCGCAGTTTACAATAGGTAGTGAGCCACTGGAAGTGGTAAGGGAATACATCTACTTAGGACAGGTAGTCACTGCGGATCCGGATCATGAGACTGAAATAATCAGAAGAATAAGAATGGGCTGCAGTGCGTTTGGCAGGCATTCTCAGATCATGAACAGCAGGTTGCCATTATCCCTCAAGAGAAAAGTTTATAACAGCTGTGTCTTACCAGTACTCACGTATCGGGCAGAAACCTGGAGGCTTACGAAAAGGGTTCTAATTAAATTGAGGACGACGCAACGAGCTATGGAAAGAACAATGATAGGTGTAACGTTAAGGGATAAGAAAAGAGCAGATTGGGTGAGGGAATAAACGCGAGTTAATGATATCTTAGTTGACATCAAGAAAAAGAAATGGGGGGGGGGCATGGGCAGGACACGTAATGAGGAGGGAAGATAACCGATTGTCATCAAGAGTGACGGAATGGATCCCAAGGGAAGGGAAGCGTAGCAGAGGGCGGCAGAAAGTTAGGCGGGCGGATGAGATTAATAAGTTTGCAGGGACAACATGACAGGGCCACAATTAGTACATGACCGGGGTAGTTGGAGAAGTATGGGAGAGACCTTTGCCCTGCAGTGAGCAGAACCAGGCTGCTGCTGCTGCTGATGATGATGATGATATCTTTTACATAAAACTTTTCTTCGACCGCCTGCCCCTATCTGCTTGTCATTCCTGCAGCTCTTCGTACGGAAGTACTTCAAGCTTGCCACAACAAGGGGACTTCTGGTCACTTAGGCTACACGCGAACATTATCCAGAATGCAGCGAAGGTGCTACTGGCCGAGAGTTACCACCGCCGTGAAACATCACGTTCGCAGTTGTCCCGACTGCCGGAGGCCAAAGTCGCCTCCGACGAAACCAGCCGGCCTCCTACAACCCATCCAGGTCCCTCGAAGACCATTTGATCAAATCGGAATGGATATTTTGGGCCCACTTCCTACTTCTACTGCAGGCGATCTTTTTGTTATCGTCGCAACCGACTATCTCACACGTTACGCTGAAGCAAAGGCAATCCAGAGCAGCACAGCAGCCGAGGTAGCGCGCTTTTTCATTGAGCATGTGGTGTGAGCATGCGGCGCCAACCTTCGCAATAACAGACCGAGGAACCGCATTTGCGGCTGCACATTTAGGTCACGTCTTGCTACTAACAGGAACTTCCTATCGAAAGTCAACCACCTACCATCCACAAACCAATGGGTCAACAGAGCGCCTAAACAAAACCACTGAAGACATGCTATCAGTGTACGTGGATGTCGAACATTAAAATTGGGACGACAACCTACCGTATATCACCTTTGCATATAACACGGCGAAACAAGAGACGACGCGCATGACTCCGTTCACCCTTGTTCACGGACGAGATGTACGAACGATGCTGAATGTGATGCTTCCACACGACTTTGACGACACTGATACGGACGCCGATGTGTTTACGCAACGCGCAGAAGAAGCTCGGCAGCTCGCGCGCTTGCGGATCTGCCAGCAGCAAGACTACGACGCAGGCCGCTACGATCTTCACGGTAGAATAGTTACGTATGAAGTCGGCGACTGAGTATGGGTTTGGACACCCATACAGAAACGAAGCCTCTCCGAGAAACTGTTAAGGCGGTACTTCGGACCATGACGGGTATTGCGGTGACTCAGTGATGTCACCTACGAGGTCGTTCCCAATAATCTCAACTGTACGCGGCCCCGCACACACCGTCCTGAACTTGTACACGTTGTCCGCATGAAGCCATATGTGAGCGAATAACTATGCTAGCGGCCTTTACTTCCGCAACTCACATTTCTTGTCTAGCATCGGGACGATGCTCTCGTAGGGAGGGAGAAATGGCGCGTGTATTCTATGCAGATGACGACGACGATGGGAGCACTAACGCACTCGCCTAGTGGGTCAAAGTGAGATTGGGTGATGACGAAGAAGACGCGTCTCTGCTCTGTTTGTTTTCGAACAAATTGTCCATTTGCTCGTGAAGAACGTCTCCCTGTGTTCTGTCCGCGTTGTACCTCGACAATACCTATTGTTCTAACTTGGCTACAAAGAGGTTTGCTGAATATGAGCACATATCCAACGCTCCCCAGTGACGATAAATAACCAGCATGGTCCTGTGCTCAACGTTTGCACCAAAGGGGTTTATTCAAGAGCGGCACATATGCAGCGGCAAATGCCCTGAGGTCCAAGCTGCCATGAAAGATATTCATCAAAGCGCGTCACACATACACTGGATCGTACCCAGTAGTTCAAGTTGTTTAAGACGGTAATTGAACAATGGCACATACCCACTGCCACATGCGCAATTATTCAAGTTGGCATTAAAGAGGTTTACTGAAGAGCAGCATATACCCAGAAGTACACACCCACTGACAAAAGCCGCACTGGCGGTTGGTTTCGAACCCGAATCATACAGCAGCCTGTTGCTCTACCCATCTAAACATGAGCTACCTAGTCACACAAGTCAGAGGAGACGGTGATAGGTGCGAAGTGCAGATGTACACAGAGGCAAACCACAAATCGGGCGCAGCTCGCGTAGATCTCTAATAGCATTATAGTTCCGTTTTCTATTTAGGTAAATGTCGTACTTAAATTGTAAAATACCTTGGTGGTCGGTGTCTAAGGGCTTCGTTTTACATAGTAGTTGCTAATACATTGCGAATTATGAAAAATTGTATACCCATCTTATTCATGTAAGGAATGATTTCGCTTCTGGTGCTTTCTTTTAGGTTTGCACCCTAGGTTATTTGCTCGTACTTTGCTCAGATTTTTTCCCAGTTTGTTGCAATTGATGTGTAAGTATATATATATATATATATATATATATATATATATATATATACTTGTGTTTTTCTTTTCCTATTTTTTCATTCGTTTTACATATTTCGGCACAACGTGTCTCGTATCGATTTTACTTATCGACCAGTATATTGATCTCACTATGTTGCTTAATTTAGCAGCCATATAGTAATTACATTTACGACCTTAGCTTCTCCATCATGCAGTCTTTGACAATCAAATCTTCTTTTGTATTTGATATAGATTGCTACATGCAAGTGCATTTCATTGTATGAACGAAGGGCGTGGGCGCCATCAATTGAGAAAAGAGGAGGGAGAAAGAAGTGGGCTCACGCTGTGAATCTTACCGGTCAGCGCTGCAACCGCTATTGTAAATACAACCTGTCAATAGTTACTCGTCTTACTGACTCGTCCTTCGCGTAACGTTGTGGGGGAAGTGCGGTGGGCCATATCCTAAAAGGCATCGCGGACGACGTCTTTAATTTGTGCGTCTATAACGACGTTTATACCGTCGACGCCATCGTCAAAGAATGCCACCACTTCGAAGTAACCTAAAGCCGCCGCGTCGCCCCGCAGTTTTTCCGCCTCCGAAACACCCCTGCCTCGTCCTCCTGCTCCGCTCTTACCGCGAAACGACCATTTCAAGAGAACGTCACACGTATTGTTCGCCGTGAGATTGGAGCGGTAGGTCCGGCGCCCCTTCATCCCCGACCCCCTGACTGTACCTTTGACCAAGCGGCCCCCACTATTTCCGGTATTCAAGCAGTTGCGCGGCAAGAAATTGCTAACCTTGGCACCTCTACCACCTGCTCGGTCTCCCTACCTGATTCGGCACCCATTCGCATGACCACAACCTGTAATGACCAGTATTTCGTTCCCAGACCTCCCAAGCCTGCTGAATGGTGAACCCTAGACGACAAACCACTCTGCTTCCGCTGGAACCGCGTTGGTCATGTATCCCGCCACTGCCACACCACCTGAATGCCGCCCTACTGGAGCCCTGATCCTCACCCATACGCCGACGCTCGCCGTTATTCACCTCGCCGTCTGTAGCCTACTTTTGATGCCGCTGACAATCTCCGTGCGATCGCCGTCTGTCCCCGTCACCCCAGCCTCGCCGCTTTTGCATGCCAAACGGATGGACAGAAAAGTAGGGTATGTAGTTCTTGAAGGTAGCGCTGCATCACGTTCGTCCTGTCCAAATCCTCAGTTGACGCTCCTCACCAACACGAACCTAGTTGAAGTAGACGTAGATGGTGCTCCGGTGATAGCATTAATTGATACTGGAGCCCAAGTGTCAATAATGAGCGCTAACCTATGTCGTCGCCTCAAAATGTTCTTACGCCTGCCATCACTAGAGCTTCGATTGTTCGATTGTTTGAACGATGCGCGTGGGCGCCATCACTCCAGAAAAGAGGAGGAAGAACGAACTGGGCTCGCGCTCTGAATCTAACCGGTCAGCGCTGCAACTGCTGTGGTAAATATAACATGTAAATAGTTGCTCGTCTTACTGACTCGTTCTTCGCGTAACAATATCGAAACAAGTAACCACTTTGAAGCAATAAACTTCGAAATTTTGAGACTGGTAATGGAATTATATATTTGCTTACACACCACTGAAAAACTTTATTTTCAGGTCCGAAAAAAGGAACAATCAATGTAGGTGTCGTTGTCAGTGCAGAATATGCGTCTTCATTTACGGAAATGCCTTCTCACGAAAACAAGCAACTCATTGAACACTTGCGCTTCTTATTTGCGTCTGTAAGTATACTTCAAATATTTGGAAGGTCAATTTGAGCAGTGTATGAACATAAACGGATATCACTTTCTTTGTGCATAAATCATTTTGCTGCGGTAATTTCGACCTCTGCGAAACAAAAATCTGCGTTCCAGGTGAAGTAAATTATAGAGCCGCAAGCATTGCCTAGAATTTTCTATTTATGTTATATTACAATACATTATTCCTGTGCATATCAAACCTTTCTTCTCGCAATTCCTACAAGGTCAGGCGAACTAGCCCTGCTTCTTCATGAATTCAGTGGCAAGAAAGGCAGACACCTTGGACAGAGCGTGTTTATTTATTATTTTATTTGGAAGGTAAAGAAATGCGAAATACGGTGTTGAAATATATATGTTAGCATATATATATCTATAAAAAGTGCTAGAATACATGCAAGACTTTAGACCTCAGCTACGTTGAAGCATAAGGGTATTCCCGTCTCCGTGAACTGAGCCATTCCACGACAATATGACCAGCCCCAAATTGAATTCTCTGTAATTGTATTTTAAATCTTTGCGCATATTTAGTAGATGTCAAGTAATGCATTTCAGCATTCTTTTTCCCAAAACAATCATTTTGCGTGCCGGAGCGCCTTTTAGTTTCTATGCCTAAAGGAAAAACCTAATGTAAAATCAAAATTTGCAGAAACCTAAGCCCTGTATTTAGGAAAAGCAGGAATATTGCCTGAATAATATAGACAAAAGAGAATGTTGGAATTTTGTCTGCATAACATAGAAGAATTGCGCTTTAGGAAGTACGCTGCTCGGCAATCCCAACTCTGTTTTTCTTATAATCTTATTCTGGGAGTGAAATGTAGTTTTGCCCATAATTAAGAACATAATTCAAGGTTTGTATTTCTTTATAGTTGTTTAATGGAACATATTTGGGAATACTTCGTCCAAATATTCGCTAAATATTTTGACAATGAACAACCACAAATTTTTCAAGGAGTATTATCCTGAATTTTCAAAAACTGCATTTCGGTGATGTTTCAGTTGTGAATGCCACCTTAAGTTCATCAGCTAAATGTAAAGATGAAAGGATCGTTTGCATTAAATGAAAGGGTACCCAAAATTCTTTTGCATAACATCCAATCAATGTAAGCCTTAACTTAGATGAGAAGACGTCTTCTTTAAACGTTTGGTCTCTTCTTCACAAGACGCAGCTTACTGAGCAGTGGGACGTTAGTGGACGTTATTTTGCCAAGGTGTAGCATTTTATGTATATACGGTAATTTTCTTCAGGGACCTTCGCAGAAATGTTAGGCTGACGTGCCACTGTTTATTTTGCCACGAAGAAGTTCTAACGACCGTGCCATATCACAGGCATTCCCTTGATTCTGGGGAATCATACAATGTGCAGTGTTTACGCGGAGAATGCTTTTACTGAGATTAGCCTTACTAACCTACTTCATCCTACATTGCCTCTATTATCCTAACTGGACTATTGCGCTACTCTTTATTAATGTCTTTTTGTTTTCTCGTGCGCGGTGCGAAATTGCAACCCTTTAACGTGTCTTTCACAAACACAGACACAATTATTCTCGGATTATATTATAAAAGTTACGGAGCTTCGCCTTCAAAGATGAGTCAACCGAACACTTTAGGTTTTATAATCGCGTCTTGAACTACTTAATTTAATATATCTTATTTTTTAGGTGCTTGATTACCGTTAGCTGGGACACTCTGTATGACTCACTTCGGCAGAAGAAATACAGTGGGCCTAGTCACTACTACAATGAAAATCGCAATAACGTCGACAAACATCTTCAGAATGATTCTACCAGATTTCTTTTGTCAATGGTATGCGCTATGTAAAACCAGCTCCCACTAAAATAAAACAAGGGCCTTGAATTCTGCGCACAACCTCACTTCCGTTAATCGTATTTCTCCGGAAATGCAGTTTAAAATCCATTATAAGCCATCGACGTACTGGCAGCGCTAAAGCATTTTGCTTGGGAAAGCGTTTCGAAAATCGAGAACTGAAAGGACGACAGTTGGAGGCTGCACGGTTGAAAAGTATTTATGGGTAGTCTATGAAATATTAACTCCTTCTGAAATAGTGTAATCTGAAATTTCTTCCAATCGTTGATGAATTTTTCACTGCGTACCTAAATTATTTCAAACGGATACGGGGCACTCTGTTTCTGACTTGTATATCATGTGGAAGTTGCTTTAGGTTGTTGGTAAATTTTCTTTTAAATAATTCAAATTAAATCGGAAATTGCTAACTTTTCAATATACAATGTCTGTAAACATCTGTTCGTGAAATAGCACTTTTTAAATAGAAAATAAATAAGGCTTGGGATTCTAAGCGTAGCTAATATTAGACCTTATGAAGTCGAGAGACTTGCAAATATTATTATTAGAACGTGTGACCTATGAAATACTAATTCAGTCTCCTTCTGGATGAGAACATGTAAGTTGCTATTTGTGGTATTTATTTCAGGCATATGTGACTTTTTTCGGGGAAATATAGAAACACGCTGATCGTCTCATCATACGCCAGTGCGGAGTCCCAAATATTTCCTTTTCGCCCATAAACATGCTCTTTAGAAAACATTCAATGTTTACAGGAAATATTAACATGATGGTAAAGGTCTTCCGTATACGCAATAAGAATTTGAACAATAATAAATATCCTGTTTTATAAACGTAAGAAATATATCTATGTTACATTGCTCAAACAACTTGGCCTGAACTCTAGCGCAAAGTGATAATTTAGATAATGTTTATTGCGATAGCAATTACACGGACAATCCAGGCGCATTGATGCCGTCGCTTTCACCGGGAAGTTTCGTATCAAGTCCAAGGGCGATAAATTAGTGGCCGCGCGCCATATGCTGCATGCACGAGTGAAACGTGCGAGATTGAGCCGGCGAACGCTGCTCAATAGAGAGCTATTTGCGGAGAGAACTTGGAGTGGCACCCTCTCGCGAGTGACGTCACGGTCAGGACGCCGCTTGCTCCGGTTCCCTCGGCTTCCATGCGCGCTCGTTCCCTTTGTGTATGCTTGGAATATGGAGTATGGCGCCATAATTATTGAAGGATATGTCAGCTTCTTTCTGCTGCTAGGCCTGAACCACAGTTATTTCTTCAAAAGCTGGGCCGCTGGACCCGCTGGTTGGCTGAGCTGTAACTCTAATCTAGCGTATAAGAGATGCACGAAGGTATATCCCCTCGCTCTCCTTCCGTGATTCCACACTCCATTTTGACAGCGAGTTTCCGCACTCATCGAGCGAGATGTGTTCATGTTTACCTGTGCATGCATTCCAATGTGCTTGTTAATTTAGTTAAAAGATGTTAGCGGGCCAGTTGGTTTGAATCTATCATATAAAGTGTAAGTGCGACTGAACGAGGACGTAGAAACAAACACACAGAGAGGGCGCTGTCACTGTGTGCCTGTTTCTTTTTACGTACTCGTCCAGTCGTACTTGTACATTCTATCATTGTAAATTTACATAGTTATTGAATGTTCACAAGCTTGTACGGCCGATAAAAGAACTATCTTTACTTCGTATAGCTATCTTCTAATTTACTATTGCAATCGGGGATTCGCCTTTCGGGAGAAAGTGCGACTTTTTGGGAACAGTTTCTTGAAGCTTATTCTAATAGAAAGTGGCTTCTATGCAGATTATCACGCGATATAACATTGTATTCGACACATCACACTGACGATTATTAATGAGCGACACGAAAATGTCTCTTGAACGTCGTCAACCACTGTATGGCAAAAGTTAACATTCATTTTAAGAAGAACATTATTATAAATAGAGACAGAGGAATTACGCAAACGAGTCGATCCTGCACTGGCAGGCCAAAGTGTTCTTTACGGTGATGTGGTGGCGGGAAAAACGTGCATATAGCTCGCTGTAACTCTTACCTAACCATCAGTGCAAATGTTCGTTGGAAAAAGTAGTTGTTAGAAAACAGAAATAAATTGCCCTTAACGCATAGAACCTAAATACATGGTTGAAACGAAAATGACATAAAACTTCTTGATGAGGTAGAACGTGGAGTACGTTGCCCCGCGAGAACACATGAACCATAGGTGCATAATTAAAATACGACAAGAATCAGCCACATATACTTAGGAACAGATACAAATATATTGAGTACAACCACATCTACTAACATGCCCAAAAAATATCTCATCTTCATAGGTTCCTAGCATTGAAGCCATAAGATTGCCGCACATATATGGTGAGAACGTTGAATGTAGGACATGACACAGTTGTACAGTTGAAACACGTAACAATATTTTGTATTGAACAACGTGTTGCAGCCTTCAGAATTATCAAAATTTCAGTCGTTGTGCAAGAAAAATGTTCCGAGATTTTTGATGGAGGGAAATGTCTCTCTACTAGTGTGCACCAAACGTGAGTACAGTTGGCACCACAGTCTATTCTATTCAAGAGAACGGAGTAGGTGTAGACCACAATGAGCCAAACGAAATCACAAAAAATTTTTAATTATTCATCTATGCGCCTCAGCAAATATTTGGAGTCCCTCAGTTTAAAGGTATTTTGCCCAGCCAGTGTTAACGGACAGTCTCTTGTCTAGTCTTCATATTACGCCTACTTAGAGAGCGGGCGACCTTTCCCCCTCCGCAACTAGAAGCTGAAATATTTTTCTCACCTAAAGCGAAGAAAAATGCCATCACTGCTCGCCACTTCATTAGATTTGAGCATATAGTGTAGGAAGATAACGCTTTATCTGTAAGAGGCGTTGGCACAAGAGAGATTAGGAAACTTTTTTTCTTATTCGGGATTATATACTCGAGAACTCAGCCCATTTGTGGGCCTAATGTCTGGTCACAAGAAATAATAAGGGCTTTAACTTGGCACTGGCTGCGTGGGAAGTCACAATTCCGTAGATTTAAACTTCAGAAGGCATTTTCTTTTTATTTTGAGCACAATACAAACAAATAGAAACATGTACATTGCCACATCTTAGTTTAGGGCAGTGCAATTTCGCTCATGCAGCGGCCTTCGCCCGACGTTCGTTCCAACAATTATATCATCACCATCTCCTATGTAACTGTAGTACGGGTTCCTTCTTTACTGACCAGCTAAAGTAGCTGCAACGAAGCTGATATCATTTCTGAACTACCACATGGTTACTACCTCTGTCTTACTTGAATCCACTTGGCACACCGTTGCATGTAATTTCTGTGGTACTAACAATAAATTTATTCACAACCAACCAGCACGTAGTTCATGGTACCACACTAGGCGTAGTGATTTACTGCAGTGACGACGAACAGGGATATCGACCATTCAGTGAATGTTGCGGATGGTGGGATACCACTTCCTGAAGCACCGAAGACAGCCATGACCAGCTTCCAGCAACTAGTGTGGGCAGAGTAAAAGTGGTACAGTGCGCGATGACGCAGCCCTAGCATGGATCGGTAACGTAGTGAGTGTAATGGGTTCCTAAAGGCAACAGTCCACCGCGATGCAAGACAGCTGCCGATGATGAAAACAGTAAACGCAACGTGCTCAAGATGGGTGTACCCGACAGCCCAATGCCAGTGCCGACGCGTGTGAATATGGTCCTGCCGAAGCGCACGCAAACCACTTCAAGAATACGACCGAATCTCACATTGCTCTTTTTGCCAAAATGCATGATTCGTGGGGTGCCTGCCATGAGCGGCAGGATGTCCAGCAGCTTTTTTCGGCCGTAGTGAAATAGAATCGCCAAAGACAGATACATGGCTGCCGAGATATCTGAAGAATACAACAAGCATCTCCTACGTTGTAAAAACGCCAATAAGACCTGAAGCCCCATCGTAATTCTGGGTGAAATATTATATAATAAATTATGCGAAAAAAGTGAATAATGAATATGAAAAAGGCACTGAATTGAGACGTAATGAACATCTAGGCTTTAATTCCTTTGAACGACCATGTGCCTTTATAATTTTTTTTACGGTCGAAACTTGATTGGCACTTCGCTTTCGCAGAAAATAATTTACGAATTTATGAATTCCGCGGAGGACTACAACTACACATAGGCAACTCAACATTCCTGCGTCTTTCAGCAGGCATTCGCCTCTGTACAAAGAGCAGCCTTCGCAACTCAGACTTTCGCAATCTTGGTATCTATCAAAACGTGTAGTCCTTGTTCTGTTCCCAGCTTTGCACTTTCGCTTGAGTCTTCTTTCCAGTTGCTTGCCTCGTCTTTCTTCTCATTGATTCTCTCTGCATCTATATATGTTTTTCGTTGAGGAGCAGAGCCAGTGCAGACTGCTGGGTGCACTGTGGCCTGCTTGGCTGAACCAACATGTTTTTGTTCCTCATTTGGCTGCTAGTGTTGTATTGTACCTCATACAGTAGCTGTTTCTTTAGTAATTTTTCTACTTTTTTATTTCTCATGCGATTTTTTTTACCGTACAACTTTTGACAGTAGGGAGATATTTTATATATATTTCGTAATTGTTTTATAGTTCGTATTTTTTTCCTGTAAACCAGCAACCAGACCATTGTTGTGTCTGGACAGGGTAAATTAGTTATTGATTAAATTTATAATAGTAATATTATTAGTAATGAAGTAAGATATACAATAGAATCTTGCAGTCCACATTCAGCGTGTGCTTGGGCCGACACAGCGCGGTTAAATTTGTAGGCTTGTTAACAAAGAAACCCGGTTAGCAAGAGGGAAATTTTTCCCTGATTGCGGATCAGTGTGTCTTAGTAGAGATGCTGCTAGTACACCCTCTGGCAGCCTGATCAAAAAATTTAATATGAAGAATTGCCGAGTGCAATCACTGCCCTAAATTAGCGTGAATGCGACCTGTGTCCAAACCAGCTGGAGTTCAGGAGCCCTGTAATATGTGCAAATAAGATGGTGTTCTAGCTTGGGCAGCGATGCACTTCGCACTAAATAATGCAAAATTATAAGAGGCTAGTTGTTTTCTCCAGAAAACATTTAACTTTGTGTCCATGCCAAGGGATATGCTAAGTTGTCACCGCAGAAAACTTGCGCGAATGAGAAAGCATTAGGAGTGTGTGAAAGTGGTTGACATCCTTTATCGGAAGCGTGCTTTTTTCTCCAACAACAAGGAGTGCAGCTACTCCATGTTACATGTACAATTAAGTGCATTGCTATTAGTTCATGAAATCAGTCACCTATATTTTTCATCCAAGCATGAGATTCTCAAGTGAAGAAGAAAACAGAACGATTAGAAAAGAAATGTCATCATTGTAATGTGCACTCTGTGTTTTCCATGAAAATTACTGAACATTTTGGATCGACATCAAGGTCAACGCCAACCTTCAGCAGACTGACACTGGTATTCTCGACTTGAAGGTCGCAGTCACTGACGTCATTGTGCTCAAGGTAAGTTTATGGGACAGTCTTTTTATTGTCCACTAGAAAAGCGCTTTCAAAGTAAGTAAGGTGGTTCTATATATGTGTAATTATTGTTACACTCTTTAGCGAAAAATTTGGTAGAACTTAAGCAGCGCAATTAAATGGTGTTTCTTGGGGTAAGCAATGATAGCGGAAAATAAGAGTTGTTGTAATCTAAGCAGTGGTATTTTACTAATTGTGTCGCATTAGCAAAAGTATTGTCAAGTGTTTGTTTCCACAGCCATAAAAGACAGGCGCTAATTGCTATAGAAAGGTAATAGGAGATCTGGATACAGAAAACAGATGGAACTTCCCTGAACGGGAACAGTTGAAGATTGGTGAAGCAATATATAGCTTGCGGCGTGCTATGCATGGTAAGGATATGTAGGCGTGTTATGCTGTTCTAGTTGGCATCACTTGTATATCTGTGAGGAGTACGACCATAAAGATCAACTTATTTACATTGCCGAACATATACAATGTTCATCATTTCATCAGTGTGACCATCATACAATTCTGTGGGTATGTTAGACAGTTCTCGATCATAATGGTTCCGCTTAATTTGTGTGCGATATGTCTGGTGCGGCGTGCCCAACGCGGTAACGTCGTCCAAGGCAGCGGAAGGGGCGGGGGGTGGATGGTTGTGCATGCATGCGCAATTCCTTCAGGAGTGGCGCATGCTTCCATTTTGTGTCCCCTTTAATCACCGTTCACCCTTTCTGGCGATGGGTTTATCAGCGGGCATCCTGTAGTATTACTATTACCATACTACACTATATATGATACTATACTATACTATACTGTGCCTGCACTCTGGAAGACGAGCAAGATCGTGGCATTATTGAAACCAGGCAAACCAACGCCTGCGATGCTTCCATACAAACCTGTAGCACTTGCCAGTTGCATAGGAAAAACAATGGAACACATGGTGTTGACATGCCTGGAGTGGTTTTTCGAGAAGCGTAATATATATCAAGACACGATGACAGGTTTTCGAAAGGGTAAGTCGTCAATCGACAGGGTTATTGACCCAGTAACAACTGTCGAACATCAGAAAGGTCGCCGTCAATTTATGGCTGCTGTCTTTCTTGATAGCAAGGGTGCTTTTGACAATTTGCTACATGATGCAATTTTAAATGCCCTTTTACGGCATTTTAAATGCCCTAAATGCGGCCACCAATTTTAAATTGGTGGCCATATGAATCAGTGAATAGCCAGTTATCTTCAAGAGAGAACCACACTCATAACAACTCTAGACAGTGAAACAAGGAACCACTCCGTCTATCCTGGGGTGTCTCAAGGAGGTGTACTGGGTTCAACTTTATTTGATGTCGTTCTCGTTGAACTCATCAAAGAACTCGCAGGCACAGTCTCGGTCTCTGTTTACGCAGATGACATCCGCATATGGACCACGAGCTTAACGCGGTTGCAAGTGCACACGTAGCTGCAGCGTGCGTGGTCAATAACGTCGACATACCTAAGCAGTCGCGGACTATAGCTCTCACCGACAAAAAGTGTGACCATGGCATTTACATGGACGTCAATAGCCTGCTCCTTCATTATGAATTATGAGAATATTACACCTTCGGTAATCCGCAACAAGTTTCTCGGAGTCATCGTTGACCATAACTTATATTGGTCGAAGCACATCTCTGCATTAAGTAAAAAGCTGGACAGCTTTACACAAATTATTCGACATATGGATGGAAAATCGTGAGGCCCATCCAAATCATCTCGTCTGCAGCTCTACCAGGCACTTTTGCTTGGCTACCTCCGCTACAGTGCGCCTGTGCTTTCTGGAATCAGTACACCTGCCGTACGAACACTTGAAAGTGATCAGGCGCGGTTACTGATAATTTGCCTAGGACTACCACAATGAGCGTCTACTTAAGGCACTATTGCAGAGGCACGCGAGTGCCCAGCTCGAGTTTATCTGCAATGTTAGTCATTGCTAGTGCATCTAAGGCTAGTGACTAGACACTGAACTCATTCACTGGCAAACGTCACATGCATACGGCCTGTCGCCGCTTACCCAGAAGCCGTGTTGTTGCAGCAAGACTTTTTGCCGTAAGACTTGGAACCTCATGACGTACCAGAAATTCCACTCTGGATGATGGCAAAGCCAACGGCGAGACTCGAAAATGCCGCCTGCGGGGCTCAAGCATTTCGCGTCATCCCACATTGTTTACGTGTATGGATGTAGCGAACATGTTTTTGCAGATGGTTCTGTGACACAGACCTCTTCCGAGGCAGTTTAGACTGTACCTCGAGTGGGTTCGCGAAACGGTTTATGATAGGACACAGAACGTCGTCTCCAGTAGCTGAGTTGACCGGAGTTCGAGAAACAGACCATTGCATACTGCAACAATGCCTCGAAAAATGGACAGTGTTCTGTGACTGAAAACCAGCACTGCAACTCATCAGCAAATGCAGAAATCACAGAACCGCATATAGCCCTCTGGTTTGTGGTATCGCGTCTCAGCTTGCTGAGGCGTCTCAGTTCGGGCATACCATCGCGCTGTACTGGATTCGTAGCAATTATGGAATTGCGGGAAACGAACAGCCAGAAGCGGAAGCAAGAAAGGCGCACACTGACGGCACGATTACAAAACTTAATTTTTCCAGGTAAGACATCCATTAAAACCTCTATGGTATGACAATGGGAAAACCAGAACATCAGCAAGAGCACCTCCGTAGACTTCCACTTCGGTTTCAGAGAGGCCACGAAACACCTATCCATCAATTACGGCTCGGTGTGGCGTACACTCACCGATATCTTCACAAGATTGGACCAGAACGGGCCCTGACTCGAGAAAATAGCTCACGTATTTTGCGTGCACCCTCAATATGCGGCCGAGTGAAGAACACTTTAATCTAGTGTTGACTGCTTGGACTCCCGCCGCTTTTCGGAAGAAAAGATTTTAGGCGCAGGGGGAAGTGTTGACCATGTCCAACGTGCCATAAAGTCACTCTTGAACTTTCTATGTGAGACTGGTTCAGACAATCGCCTCTAGAACTTGTCATAGGTGCAGACAGTGCGAAATGTGTTGGCGAGATAACTTTTTCTGTGGACAAAAATACTCTTACGAGTGTCGTGTCTTGAGCGCGCTTCCGATTATTGGACAACGTGTATATAGTAGCTAACTGTACAATAACATAATCGCCTGCTACCTACCTTTCCCGGTTTCTCCCACTTCCCCTTACCCAAGTAAGGAGTAGCAGGCTAGAGACACGATCTCCAGGCTGTCCTTTTCTCCTTTGTCTTCATTAAAATCTCCTCCTTCTCCTTTTTGTATAGGCCTAAGTGTTCCTGCCCTAGGTTTAACGCATACTTTCTATGTGTGGCGTATGGGGAACGGGAAGAGCGGACGGTCACCTAGAATGATTTTCATTAATTCAATTCATTCAATTCAGTTTATTTGGACATACATAGGTGGTACAGGATGTCCACGAGGCGCGGCAAATGGAGGCAACCATGCCGCCTGACAGGGCCTTCCCCTCGGGATCACACATTATGACAGCAGGTCGGCATGACAAAATACTGTACTACATTGTGAGATCAATGAAATCAGTGGAAATTCAGAAATACAATGCTGTGTCACATATGACTAATTATCCTATGAGTTGATATTATCATTGATTACATTGACTGACTACATTGATTACATCATTCAAATTTCCGGAAACAATGATCTAGATAATCATTCAGATTGCACTTGCTCGAGATAAAAGAAAGGTACAATTCTAAACAAAAGAGGCAGGAGCAGAAAGCATCATTTTCATTTTTTTCTTAAATTGAGAAGAGGCTTTGCAATCATTTATGCAGTTGATCATTAAAGGATAAGTGTTACAGAGTGTAACTATTTGATTGTCTATGATCTGAGTACCATAATTTGTGCGTGACTTCGACCAAACCATAGGTAGAGTGCGCAAGTTATGGGTAAAGTTCCTGTTTAAGTACTTAGTGCAGAAGGATGTAAAATCATGCTTAATGTTATGAAAAATAAGTACAGCCATTGAGAAAGTGTAAAGTTGATAGTATGGCAGTACCTTAACTGCGTCGTACAGGGATTCTTTTATAATAGGTGCGGAACGGAATACCGTCTTCAACGCCCTGAACTGAAGCGAAAGAAATGCGGTCTGAATCCGATATGTTACATGTACCCCAAACTAGCTGACAGTACATAAAATAGGAGTGAACTATGTAAAAATAAATCTGCTGTCTCAAACGCAGAGGTAAAAGATATTTTGCGCATTGCAACAAACCGATAGACCAAGATGCTTTCAAACGAACCTGATCCACGTGATCTGTCCATGTTAAGTCATATTTTAAATAGACGCCCAGGAAGCGGCAAGAATTTGTTGGCAATAGGTTGGTATTATAGATCTGTAGTTGGACGTGATGATTCGAGGGCTTGTTTTTGGGGCGGAAAATAATATATTGTTATTGAGCTGGTTATTGCTATAGCGGGGAGTGGGTCGTTTGTCACTGTACTCCGGATGGCAGCTATCAACCAGGCACGCAATGGGCTGAAACACCACACTCTTGCCCTTCTTAGTCAAAAACTTTCTCACACTGTCTATGCAATTTTTCCACTGGTTCGTCCTATAATGCTACGCATTGAAAATCTACCCACACCACCAGCAGTGGCATATCTTTCCTGATACAGATCTGTCAGTACTTCTCCCTTAAACGCCCTTAAAAATCCAGTCAGGAAAGACACGCATCCTCGTTCATTTTCTCACAAGAACGGTGAAAGTTATGCTTACGAGACTTCGGGCCGGAGTGGCCTTCTCACTGTCGCATTTACCTTGAAATAGGCGCACTTTGCGTTGGTCACGACGAGCCCATATTATCCCGTTCCAGTGACGGAGGCAGATGTGTGGACATGTCGGCGTGTACTCCAAATACAAGGTGGCTGCTGCTGCAGTGGCAGTACCAGCTATGATCGCTGGGTACATGGTAACAGGTACAACAAGACTGCTTGAATTGATATAAAAACAAGCCCTTACAGCGCAAATTAATTAGGCCTCAATCTACATGCTTAAAACAATCGTTCAGCGCAATGAAAAGGAGTGTGCAAATTAACAATTTCTTCATTTAACCTGCAACAGATCTTACACAGCGCAAATGCAAATAAAGGGTGCGCTATGCCCGGCTTTACGTCACCGTTTTACAGTAAATAATTACTTAATGATTATATTTTGCGCCTTTAGGTATGTTGTATCCTCATGTGTTCTTGGCTCCTATTATTTCCAATATATATAAACGATCATAAGCTATGGCCTCCTCACTTAACCTGTTCGGTAAAAGCAGCATTATCTACCACACATATAAATCTTTCGGAAGTCATTCTCTTTCGGAAGCCATTCGGAAGACAGTAAAAGTTACGATGAACTGCCCTACAGTAAGGGAAAAACATAGAATGTGTCTCTTACCAACGCCCTGAAAAGTTTGTTTCCAACAAGCCTGTCGAGTGGTGAAAAGGCTTTCTCTGAAATTTTCTAGGTGCAAGCATCAATCGTGGGCCCTACTTTTGGTCCTTTACTCAATATAGGTGCACCTTTTGCGCTGCTCAGCAGAGACGTTGAACCTAATTAAACGAAATAAATACTCCTGCTGTAGATGTGCGTGGTGGTGTTGGGCTTTGTAAAACTGAATACTTACTATTTTAATCAATTTCTATACAAAAATGTTCATATTCATTCACTTTGGTCATACCGTATATGAAGCACAGCTAACACATTTTAACGCGCAGATAGATTGTGCTTCTCTCGCATAGTCTACGACAGGGTTAACTTATTCATGTGCTAGAAACTGTTCTAAATGTTACACTTGCATTCATCTCACATAGCAATGTCAGTTAGCCCAGCAATTCCCAAGTAATATTGCGTTTCACTGCAGCCATTCCACAGGTACGTTTAGTGCGAAGGACCGCGCTCTCTGCAAATTCATTCTCAATATGGCGCCAAATGTCGGTTTTAAAATGTGCTTAGTTTAGAGCTCTTCACGGAAAATTAAAATAATTTTTCTCATTTGCACTGCATCGGGCTATTGCAAATGGAAACGCTATTTCGTACAGCGTAGCACTGACGCCGAGCGGCGAGAGATTTTGCAGGAACATGCACGCACTCTAAAGATTTCTCTCACTGTTACACATTTACATTGAATTTTGTATATGGGTACACTTCCTGCCTCTGTATTCCATGTTAAATTTTTGTCTTGTATAAACTTTACCCCGTCTACTCAGTGTATTTTATTGGGACTGTTAGGTGATATAGTAAATCAGTACTAACTACGCAGCATTTACTCATTGAAGCACTCGGGAAAATTATTGGGTTTTATAACAAATTAGGCCTTGAATGGGAATAAATTTGTTATGCTACGTAGATTCTTATGTAATACTGATGCAAGAACGCTAAAGTTAACCCCAAGATCTCTGAAACTAGTAAGGTTAATGAGTATTAGCTGGTTTCAAAGGCGCAGGTACAGCATGCATAACAACAAAATATTGGAATGGGCTAGTGGCGGCCAATGAGCAGTTGAATAGTAGGAAAGAATTTGCTTACTCAGTTCTAAAATTAACGTCTGCGAGTTTTAATTATGCACCCAAGAACTGTAAAGTGTGCTCTGTATATATTGAAATTTCTAGACTGTAGCGATATAATTGAATCTCATGATCATATATGATTAGGTGAGAATATTACATGTATTTGTTGCCAATGTTTCGTGAACATCAGCACCTCTGCTACATCACCATCTGATGGTAACTTTTGAATTGTGCAAGGCTTCACAATGAAGAATACGCAAGCAAAGAAAATGGAACACATGCAACATTCCCTTTTCGAATCTACATATAGCGAAGCTTTCCTTAAATGCACAAGGAGCACCGAAACACGCGCTTGTGCTGATTCGATGTGAGGGCAAAGTGAAACCGAATGCTTTGATGGAGTTGGCGAAGAAAGCATGCACCTTCGATCAAAAGCAGCACTATAGTAATTGCGAGAGGGAATTTGGCTTTCTGCGCCATTTGCTTCGGGTATGAGACCTCCCCGTGGAGGCGCAGATGCGAGAGTCCGCGCGGTTTCCAGGTCGCACAACGCATGCGTAACGTTAGGCAATCTCCAAGAGCTGGCCTCTTTTCCGTCTCATCGCGGCTTTCCGAACCACGGCCCCCTTGCTCTGCGCACCAGCAACCAACGATTGGAAAGCGCAGGCCAACTTTCCCCGTCTACTTCCCACTGGTACGGTCGAAGTATGGTCAGCGCTCCTAGATAGCGACACCGTCGCGCCGCCGACTGTGAGCAATTCGGCGGATTCGTAAGGACCTGGCTTGTGAAACACAATTAGCCATTTTGGTCCATGATTCCTTGATTTTTGTCCATGAACGTTGATTCTAATCTTCAAACTGGCGATATGTTCGTACATTTTGCGAAAGTCTTCGACAAGGTTCCTAAAAAGAGCTGGCTACAAAAATTTATTGGTTAAACTTATATCCTAACGTGTTGCAGTGGATAAAAGGATTTCTGGCAAACCGTACGCAATTTGCTCACGTTAATAATCAGGCCTCTAAATCTCTTCCAGTAATATCAGGCATCCCGCAAGGGTCAGTCTTTGGTCCCCTTGTATATTTAATATATATTAACGACCTACCCACTCAAGTCTCCTGTAACGTCCGTATCTTTGCCGATGGCTTTGTTATCTATCGCACAGTCATGAACCCATCTGATCAACTAGCTCTCCAAAGTGACTTAAATTGCGTCCAGGAATGGTGTAACCAACGGCTCATGTAACTAAACTCCGATTTACACGTCACGATAGCGTGAACACACTCTTATAAATGCCTAGGCGTAACGTTGTCCAACGATGTAACCCGGAACGCGCATGTCACGAAAGTGATATATCTGCTAACAGAAGCATTGCATTCTTAAAACGGCATCTACGTCAAGTGCCACCAAACCTAAAATTGATTGCCTACAAGTCACTCGTACGCTCAAAGCTGGAATATACCTCTCACAACTGGAGCCCTAACCAAAAATATCTAACAAACTCTCTAGAATCAGTACAAGATCATGCCACAAGATTCATTCATTCATGCTATTCATATAATGCCAGTGTATCAACTTTAAAAGCAGAATCCGGTCTAACAATCCTGGCTTAAGAACATACAACCCGTATAGCTAGTATGTACTTATTCCATAATTTCTTTTACAGCTCACCTCAACATCCACCCTACATCAGTGCTCCTGCACGCATATCACACCGCATTGGTCATTGCCTTCGAGTTGCCCGGCCACGTGCGCACACTACCACTTTTGCCTCATAATTCTTTCCACACTTAACCTGGGACTAGAATGGCCTTCCAGACGGCATCCCCGCAATAACCTCCCCATCCACGTTTTTGAACTGTGTAATTACCATACTTACCAGTGAGAAAACGTGTGCTTAAACATCTTTTCCTTGTGTATTTAATTTCTTTTATACACTGTATGCTACGCACCCCTTATGCATATGTAGCGCCAATCGTGGCGGCCTTTAAGGTAATAAAGTGAAGCGAAGGGAACGCACAACGAGCCGCAGCAACAGACAGTCACGGTAAGCAATAGAGGCGCAGGGGGGTCGCAAATAAATATCCGCTTGGATATGCCTACTAGACAAGCGAAATACCTTTATTTAGGAGCAGAGAGGTTTGCCAGAGCAGAAGTATACATTCGCTTGCACGTCATGTTGCAATGAAAGTGAAGAGGTAAGGAGTGTTCCACGCTTCTAGAGAATGTAGGTTGTTTGTATGGTAATCAGAACCTTCTCTGTATGCTTTGCAGTGTAATGACGAGCATTTGTTGTATCTTCTTTCAGGAATATACAGAATTTTTAAACAGAATGCATGCCGACAACATTAACTTAATAGACGCATTCACACCGGATCCATTGTTAACCTTTACGAAGAGAAACATTCATGCCTTTTCTGGAACGGATGCAGTGTTATACCTGAGCAGGTACAAACTAACATTGTTCATAATTTATTTGCATATCTGACACATGAATCAGCAGTGAGAAACATACTCACGCGTGAGCGATGTTACCTCTTTTTAAAATTTTTCGCCTGTTGGAAATTATAATTGCTAAGATTCATTCATGCTACCACAATGGGAACCCCCCCCCCCCACAACAAACCAGTGAGAAGCTTTTATACAGCAAAGGCATTTGCCAGACCCAATGATATATGTGAAGGACAAATGAGACATCCACCCAAATATAGCTAAGTTCTACAAAGGAAATTCGGACCAGGACGAATTTTGCTTCGACTGCGAAGCTTTTTTTTTTAAACCTCTATGGGTTTCTTTTGTAGCACTTAGCTTAATTTGGGTGGATGTCTCATTTTCTCTTTATTAATTACTTCTCTCCACCCTGTGGCTTTCTGCATAACTCTTACGTCAATGATATATGTGTATATACAGGGTGTCCCAGCTAACTCTAGCCAGAGCTGAAAATATCCGAATGCCACGTAGCTGTACGGAACCAAGGCAGTTTTGTTTGCCATCGCTTGGAGACACTCAAAATAATTTTTTTAAATTCCGTCTAATTAGGTAATTAGTATCAATTACATACTTAATTATTCAACTTCTCAAATGTTATAATTAGATTAAAAGTGTCAGTGAGAGAATTGTAGACGGACATGAAAACCTCCCGCCCAAACTATTCGTTGCTCAATACGTGGTGCATAAAAGCGTTTTTTTCGTGATTTAGACTCCTTCTAAAGTTTCATGACCTTCGCAACTTACAGCCGGAGGTTCGCCCGTCAGCCTCGAGGAAAAACCAAGTATATTCAAGTGAAAGGTAATTCCTGTTTGTTTATAAACGTACTTTCAAAATGCACTCAACATTAGGAGTAACTGCCGTATAAAACATAAAACTGTCCCAAGTATAAAAAAAATGTTTTTGCAATGAATTTCAGAAAAATGTTAACCTTCAAGTGACATAAACCAGTGCTTTCAAATTCATATACAAAACCTCTTGCTTCTTTTATGACATGTTTCTCACTAGATTATAGATATCCTATCACAACTGCAATAGAACCGATCCGACCACGACTGTCCACGGTAACGCGTTACCATTTAATTAGTATAATGGTACAACGTATTTTCGCCGTCTAAATGAGTTATGTATGAGGCATGTACTGCATCGAGACTACTTTCACACTTCCCTAAGAACACTCGGCGCCAACTAGCGCCGCTGAAGCGAATCCTGCCCGTAACCTTGGAAATGCAATGCGCACTGGCGGATGCGAACACTGAGAAACGCGCCATGCGGCAACCGGGTTCCCCTCTCACATTTTGTTGTGGACATGCGGCGCCATCTAGTACCAGTACCCAGAAATTCGCGCTGGGCGTCTGAGACAAGAAGCGTGATGCGCTGGTGCTTGCAAACTGTGGGAAATGCTCCCTCGCTGGCCTCACATTCAGCTGCACATAATCATTGTGGCACATTCCCAGTGAATCCATGGCGCAGCTCAATAAAGCGTAGGCGTGAAAGGCGTTCATTGAAAGGGGCGTACATTCAGTGCATTTGTGGCACAGCCTGCTAATGCGTCGGGTTGCTGTTCTTCAGGGGGCTTTGTGACGTGTGTTCTATGACGCAAGTTGGCGCAAAACACGTTCATTTAAGAGCGCCGAACATATACAGGCACATACACAGTGACCCAACTTGGCATCAAAAAGGTCGATTCGAGACTAGCCCAGACCGAGTGGCACATACCAAGTTCTAGAAATCGGCGTCACAGAGCCTTCGTACAGCGGTACCTACCCAGTCCCCCGCCTACAGTGACCCATCTCAATGGGAGAAAGTTTTCGTCTTTCCCGCCGTCATGGGTGACTGACAGCATGTGGATAAGCACCGCTTTTCGACGAAACTCTTGGACGCTGAATGGAAGCACTGACTGGGAGACTGGGAACTAGTACGTGTGTACAGCTCTTCAATTAACCTATCTCAACACCACTAGGTGTGCCACAGGGAATGTGCCACAGAGAATGTTCCGCTCTAGACAGACAAAAAAGATCGCTTAAAAATTTCCGGTGTGGAGCGTAAATGAACGTAGGTCACAAGGGTTGCTCAAGGACGTCAACGCGGCACATTAGCAGGCTATGCCAGAACTGCACTGTATATTTCAAGTTGGTTTACCCCCAAATTTAAAGTGGCTCACATTCAAATTTCAAGTTGGCCCACCAGCAAATTTCACTTTTCCCAGCCCCATATGTCCACTTGGCCCAGCCCCAAGTTTCAATTTGCCCTTCCCCAAATTTAAGTTGGTCCACACCCAAATTTTAATTTCGCGAATGTCGAAATTTCGTGTTGACCTACCACCGAATTTAACTTGGACCACCCCTCAATTTATGTTGGCCCACCTCTAATTCATGCTGGCCCACCTCACATATAAAGTTGCCCCCCCCCCAATTTCAAGGTGGTTCACCCCCAAATCACAAGGTGGCCCACCCCCAAATGTCAAGTTAGCCCACCTCCCAATATCAAGTTAGCCCACTCCCAAACTTCCAGTTGGCCCATGCCGAAATTTCATTTGGCTGACACCGAAAATTTTAGTTGACCCACCCGCGAATTTCGGTTGGCCCACACCTGCTATGAGTTTACCCAATAATATACCAGGGCCCTATGTACAGGGTGTTCAAAATTAAGCGTCATGGTTTTCTTAAAATTAGGCACGGGAGGTAGGTCACGCGAGCACCACCTGTGCAAATAAGTTATGGGGCCAGGGTGACACAAAATGAATGAAGATTATCGCTGTCAGAAGCCAAATTAACTGAAATTGAATAAACTTTTTGTTGACTGCAGTAAGCGGGTATGTGTCTATTGAAAAATTAGAGGTAGTCGCGTTTCTACAAAGTATCGGTTGGAAGAATTCTTCACGTATGTCTGTGCTACCCCCCCCCCCGAGATATCCCACTCCAAATTTGCGTTTTCATTCGCATGATTACGCATGCAAGAGAGTTCCGATCGGCGGAAAGCTCATCCCTTATGTGACGCGGCAGCTGCGTGTGGCGTTTAGTCTAACAACGGGACAGAGGCATTGGCAAAGATAACTGTACCCTTCTCCTCTCGGCTGACGAAATAAAACAAAATCGAAGAGCCCGGAACCGCTGTCGTAACGCGCGACCACGCAGCCTGGAACGATGGTTGCTGCTGCCATGCCGAGATAATGGTGCATGCGGAAAAGCCGGAGGGCAGTGCGCGTGCGTAATAATGACTAGAAGAACGCGCATGGTCCTTCTCTGGGCTCCGCAAATGAAGTGATTGCTGATTTGCAAGCACTGTAAGTTTTATTGAAATCAAGATCAACAACTGCACGGCACACCGGGCTGTCATATCTTGATTTCTTGGTTTAATCTAACGCGGCCTCCATCGTGTTAGACTAAACGCCGCACGCAACAGCCGCGTCCCATCAGGGCGGAGCTTCGCACCGATCCTTACTCTCTTGCATGCGTAATCATTTGAAGTACAATTAAAATTTGGAGCCGGTTATCTCGCAGCAGAGACATGCTAGAAGGATTATTCCAAGTGAAATTGTGTAGAAACATGAATGCCTCTAACTTATGAATACAGTCATGCACACTTATTGGGGCAGCCAATAAATAGTTAATTATTCAACTTTAGTTAATTGTGCTGCTTACAGCGATAAGTATCATCACACTTTGTGTCTCCTTGCCAAATCAGTTTTTTGTACAGGTGGTATTCGCGTGCCTTCGAATGCCTAATTTCAAGAAAACCATAATGCTTAATTTTGAACACAGGTATACCTATGGGTATTGTCATTTGATATTATTTTGCTGCTTTAAATTGCTTTTAAGTTTATTTAGTTGCTTTAAAGTTAACGTAATGTAGAATTGTAAATGGTAAACCATGCTATAATGCTCAATGGGAACGTCACTGTTATGATGCGACGAGGATGAAGCCAAAGCATGATTCGTTCGATGCCAGAATCGTGAGAAGTGTACGAAGGGCAAAGCATGACCCATACTGGAATAGCTGGTCTTTTGAAGAAGACAGGAAATAATATTTGAAATTCACTTTTTAAATATAGCACATTTCCAGTTCTTAGGCTATATTGCTCAAGGAGGTGGCATTTTTTGCGCGAGAAATCAAAATTAATGTTAAGCTAATTCAGTGTCTTAATAATTACCTGATGATTAACTGATGTATACACAAATTGTAGCGAAGTAGATCACAAGGTGGATTGCATTCGAAACAATTCTCTGGAGGACACCAGCTTTCATGTATTATTTCCTGAACTAATATAATATAATTTGACATGCATTAGATATGATTTGATAATATCATGAGATATTATTTGCAGCTACTTTTATGCTTTAGTTTATAAACGTAAGTGGAACTACCGCGTACTTCTTCCTGCAAGTTTGACGGTTCCAACTTTCCGTTAATTCTTCAATGATACATATTGATTTTCGTTCAAGAGAACCCCACATTTCCTGGGTAGACCAGCTAATGGACTAAAATACTGTTATCTGCCACTGCCAATTAAAAAAAATGTACTTAAAACCTTTCCAAAAACACCAGTTACGAAGCACCAATTAGGAAGGCGTATAGTCCTGTATACCCCTTCTTTCGCAGTGGCTCATAACCTGTCTTGGGGAGGGGCCAAGAATAGACACGTGCTTAGTCCCATACATCAACTGGCCCCTAAACAATCGCTAATAAAAGCATAGAGCAAATGCAGCGAAATTAGGAAACATAAAAGAAACAGTAGAACATTATGCGGTGTTCGAATACGGGGTCTGTGTGCTTAAGAAATTCGCAGAGACAATGACATATGTACATTTTAACTAGTGATTTATTTTTATTATGGTGAACAAATGAACGCAGAGCTGTGCTACGTTGTTGGAAATTGGTAATATGCCTATGATGATACCATTGGCCAGAAATAGAATGGCACTTACAGAATTTAAGAAAATCAAAGTGAACATTGACTATTATACATACATTTGTTAGAATGTCTGTGAGCGTTACACAAACATGTGAGTTGGCAAACTATGTGCTTGCGGCGTCAAATGAATCGCGAATAGCGGAGTCTGTCGCCGAAGCATAACTAAAGGCATACTGCGGGCCATCTAGTCATGACAATTGACATGTGCGCGCATTCGATTGGACAGTACTCCGCAGAGATGTCGTCCCTATAGGTTCATACTGGTGTTCCTGTTCTCGTTCTCTTTTATTTGAAAGCGAGCGAAAAAGAAATAAAGCAGCCCTCAAGCAAAATAGTGCAGTAGAATGGCAGGGTAATCGCACAGTGTGGCGAAACCGGATGTGCGTTCGACCGATTCAATAATAGTACCTAGTCTGCGTTGACTCAACAACTGTACAGCGTCTTTTCAGGGTGTGAAGCAACCAGATCAGCAAGGGTAGCGCATGCGCACCAAGTTCACTTGTAGCATACCAAAGTTTCATCTGCCGGGCTCTTCACGACTGGGCCCCTGGCACGATTATTCGGCGCAAGCTTCCCGGCTTATTGCACATAGCAGGAGCTTCAGCACCCGCCATGGGTCCTTATCTTTCTTTAGCGTATGCTCCTCTAGTGCGTATGCACAGGAAAATAATGAACAAAACGTGCAAAGCTGCAATCCAACTGTGTCATATAATTCTTTCGCGCTTCGTTTTCTGTCCGTGCAAGTGGGCTACCGCGGCCCATGTTATAAAACAGACGCGTCCAGGTTCGCTGTTATCCAGGCGTATAACCGACTGATGCATGTGAAGCGTGCGGACGGAGAGCAACGCTGCGACACATCCTCTGGGAATGTGCCCGCAATAACGGCACTGAGACCGCCGCCGTTCGCGACGCGTCCATAACCATGGCCGTTACCAGAGTACAAGAAGCCTTGCGGTCCCTTATCCCCGACGCGGCCCCGGCTGCGGAGGCCGCCAGGGGCTGTCTCTGTCGGCGTGGCCGCCGCTGGGAGGCTGCTCTCAAAAGTTCGGAGCTAGAAGACCAGCTCTGGGCCATCCGGCAAGTCGAAGGTGCCACCCGAGTCAAGGACTTCGAGCCGCCACCTGAGGCCACCACAACCAGAGCTTCCCGACCATTCTTTTTATTAAAGTTGTTTTCTTTCCTTCCAGGTTCACGCGCCCTTCCTCTCTCCGAAAAGCAGGGAAGATTCCGCTGAGTTAATCGCGGTAGGAGTGGTGTCATGGCTGTGGGAAGGGCCTAGCAGACAAAAAGTGCGCTTCGACTGAGCTTGTACGCACGCGCTGCTCTTGCTGATCTCGTCGCTTCGGGCCGTTAGAAGACGCTGGCCGGCTCGCCAGTCTACAGTTACTGTATATCGCTCCTTGCGGCAGCTATACACAGCAGCCACTCTAGGTCAGTCGACGCTCGCGCAGTAGTCTTAAATAATCGGTCGAATGCAATATCGGTGTTCAATGAGACGCGAACTGCGGTGCGCGTGGTACAGTTGACGCCGCGACCATTAGTGCTCCGTAATCTCATTCCGCTTTCGAACAGAACAGAACCTTACCAAAAAGAATATTGCAGTATAGGGGGAGCACTATTCCGCAGAGTGGTCATGCCGGGTGTCTGACCGTGTAAGACGTGATGACAATAAGGCGCACATTAGAGGTGCAGTTATGTTTCGGCCATGAACTACCGGCTGTTCGAGTTTGAGTTGACCCCGGTAGTTCAGACTGCTATCGTGACGCATTGTTTCGTTATTGAGATCAGAGGAACTCTGACTGGCAGCAAGTTGTAGGTACCGGATAAGGGCTGGTGTACCTACCTCAGAAACTACTATTGTACGCCGAACCGCGTGGTTGTTGGCAGATAAGTATTTGTTATTAAGAGAAACAAATAAGCAATTCTGTTAAGCAGGGCCGTTAGTAGTCAAACTGCTGTTCAAAAGATTGCTTTCGTAGATTATTTTTGTTTACATCTTCTTTCTCTTCGCGAACACAACTATTATTTATGTGAAATGAAATACTATTGAAGCCATTACGCTCTATTCCATATTTCTCCTTCAAGGAATGGCTTATACTGGTGGCGCCTGTAGCGATCTTGGTGGTGCCCTAATATGGGTCGATACTGAAATAATGGAGAGCGCAACATTAATTACCCACGAACTACTTCACCTGTAAGTACGCAGCATTGCGAATAATTGAAAGCGTTGAATAAAAATATTTCGTCCGTTTGATGTGTCGTTAAGAATGAGTATAGGGTAGGGTAAGTTCTGCACAGATCATCAATATGCCTATGTTATCATGGAAAGCATCAATTTCTTGTACGTATCTTTCTAAAGATTTCTTATATCAGCGTGTACATATAGAGCCGGAAATCATTTTTCCGCAGCTGTAACGCATGCCGTTTCCGTCTAATGTTTTTTTTGCACTCTTCGAGAACTTCACGGTTATGCGTCTAACTTCAAATTAACTTCACCACGGGTTACGCGTGCAAGTTCTATGTGCACGCATAACCTCCTTCCCGACAAATTGGGTTGCTAGGTCACAAGGTCCATGGTCAGAAAAGTAGAGTGTGTGATGACTGTGCAGGAAGAACCGGGCTTGCAACCAGCCGCCACATCAAATTGGGTCCCTGAGTATACCGGGTGTCTCTTCGAACCCTTTCAATTCTCTTTTTAGAGCGCAGCTCTTTGGCGTCCGTTCCTGGGTTTCGCGTCGTCGTCGGCCTCGTAACCAGCTCGGCCCCCCTTTCATCCCCCCAGCGCTAGCAGCGACCGACTGATACCGCTGGATGCCGCTGACGCCGCTAGAGAGTCAAGATAACGTGACTGCATAGAACACCGTCGCCGCCATGCAGAAAGAGGAGGAAAGGGCCCCCCCCCCTGTATCGGCGTCAGCGGCATCAGTCAGTCGCTGCTGTCTCTTCCCTCCTCCCTTTATCGTGTTGTCCGCTTGCTGCGCGCGCTTCTGCCCCCATCGTTTGCCGCTGGGTGTACACGCCGCCCCCCTCCCCCCTCTTCCTGCGAGTCTCCGTTTGTCAAAGCGCCGGCTCGAACTTAATTCCTTTCTTCGCTCCTCCTCCAATGCAACCCCTGTGCGGTGGCAATCAGAGAGCCAGATCGGTGGCGGCGGATCTGTATATGTGCACCGCCCGAGCCGAAATTGCCGCTGCCGTTCGCCCTGTGCGGTGGAAATCAGAGAGCCAGATCGGTGGCGGCGGATCTGTATATGTGCACCGCCCGAGCCGAAATTGCCGCTGCCGTTCGCCGCTGCGAAATTATCTGCCAGTTCTTTCTGAGCCATGAGCGAGACGACCGATGGAAGTCCTCCGTCTGCTGCTGCTGCTGCTGCTGCTGCTAAACGAGCTGCCAGAGCAGAGGCCCAGCGCCGTCGCCGTCAGAATCCAGAGGTGCGTGCCGCCGAAGCAGAAGCTTACCGTCGCCGCCGTCGAGATGATCCAGGAGTACGGGAAATATAAAAAAAAATTCTGTGATAGCGCATACATGTGTTGCTCGATTTATTTGCCTCAATCTATCGAAAAGGTGAAACAGCTAATTTGCTGCGCTCAAATTTCGCATTAGGAAGTAACGTAATCGTCGGTAATTTTTTCCGATAGCAATTATATGGACGCTCCAGACGCATTTCTGCCGTCGCCGTGATTTTCGGTATGAGTGAAAGCGTGTAAGGGTGAGCAGGCGAAATGGGAGCCAGAAACACAACCCGGATGTGTGCTTTATCCTATGGGGCGCGAGGCAGTGGGTAGGGGCAGGCAAGGGAGGAAGGGCAGTCTTCTTCGGTGGCTGTTACAATGCCTCAATGTCTTCATCAGCCTCCGCTCTGCACACAGTGGAGCCAACCGCGACTTCTACTACGGCGTTGGCCACTCGAATCACGGACGCTGTGGTATACGGGTTGGTGCACGCCGCAGGGACGCGTTGCCGGCGCCCGTGTGTCTTGAAAGCGACCTGCGACGTGGCTAAAGTGCGCGCCCGGACGGGCCTCATTTTCAAAGCGCTCTGCCATGTTTGCAGAGTGCGCGTAGTGCCGGTAGCTTCGTATGCGCTGTGCTTTCGACGTTTACTTCACGCTGAAGCGAGACATGCATGAAGGTCAATTCGCTTGCTGATGCCGCGATTCCTCACTCCAGAATTTTCACAGCGAGTTTCCGCGCTCATCGAGTGAGACGTGCTCATGTTTACCTGCGCACGCGTGAGCCCGTGCTGATTAATTTAGTTAAAACCCCTTGACGGGCTAGTTGGTTGGAATCTATGATTGAACGTGTAAGCGTGACTGAACAAGGACGTGGAAAGAAGCAGACACACAAGGACAGCGCTGTCTCTGTGTGTCTGTTTCTCTCCGCCTCCTCGTTGAGTCACGCTTACATATTCTATCATTGTTAGTTTAGTTACTAAGCGAATGTTTACAGCTTTAAACCGCCAATATGACTACTATCGTTGCTTCATACAGCTATCTACTAATTTGCTATCGCAATCGGTTCTTTCGCTTTCGGGCGGAACAGAGAATTTATCATTTTTTTCTTGCTTCCTGTCACAGATAACACAACTCTAATACATGAGGTGGTCTGCTGGAAAAGGCGGTCATAGCTTGCACAAAGAAATTAAATTCATAATAGGTTAATTAACAAAAATATTCTAATTAGGTTTTAACTAATTGCTTTGTGGCACATTTTGCCATTCAGGAATTCTGGCCGAGAAACTCTCAAGGCAGATACCGCTTGGAACGAATTCTGGGGATGACATCCAGTTTCAAGATATATATTGCCGAAATTTCCGGAGAAATGCATAGGTGCTCCAGTTGGTTTTGGGTTTAAATTCATAAAACGACATCTTGTTAAGAAAGTGGAACGACAGTGCATTTTACCGCCAGTTTGACGGCACATATCTCGTAAATGGTGTCATCTGCACAATTTTCAAGTGAATATGCTTTGCCGTCTCAAACATTAGAATAGGTAAATTGCAATATGTACCATAACGTAACTAAAAAACTTACTTAATGAATTTTTGTTAATTAGTCGATTATGCACTTATTGTTTGTTCAAGTGATGTCTGCCTCTACGAGTAGACTAGCTCATGGACTAGACTTGTGCTATCGGGCACAAGCTATGATAAAAAACATTTTGAAAGTGTTCACTCAAACCTCATATATATGTTCCCGTTTCTATATGTTGCTCGTCAATGAACCATTTTGATAGATAAGATTTAGTCACTGGCTATGTACCGCTGTTCGATGACCCTCTATGACACATACTTGGGTCAAAGGGTATGTGGCGCTCTTAGATTAACCTATTTTACACCTACTTGGGTCACAGACTATTCGTAAAAGATTCGAGCATGTCCATGCGGACGGGGTGGAATGCCTTGAAGTGGTTTAATGGGTTCTGGTACCTCGGCGGACTTCAGAGACGGTGACTTTCTCCGCTGAGATTCACGGCAGCGTTTGACATATCAAAGATTTGCCAGAATCACAGGTCAGCAATACATCCCGTGCGCGTTGACGAGTGTTCGTGAGGAGCGCCGGTAGCCAGATGTGAACTTGTCAAGGCAAAAAATAGGATATCATCCTGCTGGTATTATGGAACACACAAATGCTAGGCAAAGTCATTATATTTTGCGTTTTACAGCGAAGCTATATATGGCTAGCCAATTTGTGCGCCCGCCCGCCGCCTGTACGCCGAAAACTCCGGCGTAACGCCATTCCCATGCGCCAAAAAAAGCGCGCGATTGGCTTCTCCAGTAGTGACGTCATTGCTCTGCATCGAAGCCGAGCGCGCGCGCAGCAGTTGCTCTCCAGCTCCGAAATGGGTAGGCCTCGCGTCATACGCTCTCCTGAGGAGCAGGCAGCTTTCGATCAGCAACGGCGCGTGCAGACCCGGGGACGAGCCCGTCTACGCCGGGCCGATGCTGCATCCCGGGCAAAAGAACAAGTTCGTGCAGCTGAGCGCAAGCAGCAGCTGCGTACCGAGTGTCCGGCAACCTACCACGCTGTCACTGAATCCACCGTCCGGATTAACCCAGTGGTAAAAACCGGGCCGCACGTTTCGGCTTCGCTGGCTTACCACCTGTACAGAGTGCTTGGGTGGGGATTTTTTTTAATGCAGCACTTCTTCGTAAACAAAAAGACGTCAGCACAGAAGATAAATGGTGTGGTATCCGTGTAGCGCTGTCATCTATCTAGTCGATGATATGTGAAATCTCATCGCCGAGGTGAAGTTGTCTAAGACCATTGCGTTAATATTGCCTAGAAAGATGTCATCGTTCCTTTCATTTTCGCTCGATGATTCGGCGAGTGGCCAGTCTGGCCAGCGTCTTCGTGCTTGCAGTGAGACTTGCAATGATTACGTACATCAAATTCTGGTAGTGGCAAGCTCGACTCTGCGAGTCGCCCTGAAGACTCACGCATGTTTCTGAACCAACACAGTAGTATGGCGACCCAGCACTACTTTGAAGGGACGGCCACAGAGATAAAAGCAAAACATCGCCCACAGGACCAGGAGACGCTCTTTTTCCGTGGTAGAGTAATGCGTGTCAGTATGGGGAAGTGAACGGCTGGCATAGGCTCTTGAAATGTCGTCTGAACGTTGGACGAGTACTCTGTCAAGACTAGTGTTGCTAGCGTCACTATGAACCTCGGTGTCCGGCTCGCCATCCAAACGTGTAAGGACGGTCCCTAACTGCAAGCGGTGTAGTAGTTAGGCGTAGGCCGTCCTTCTCATTCATCTAGGCAAATGGCGCGTCCTCCTTTGTAAGGCGAATCAAGATTTTCTCTAGCTTCTGAAATTTTCGAATCAAAGAGCGAAATTACGCTCGGCGACATTCTTCTTGGCAGGAGCAGAAAATGCGTCTACAGCAACAAGCCTGATGGGATGGTGTGGGACGCCTCTCGCGCTTACAGCACGCCAGAGAAGCTTGAGCTCTCGATAACCAAAGTGACACTTTTGGGGTTTAAGTGTGCCAATAGCCGGTGAGATTGCTTCTAGAACGCTCCAAAGAATAAGAATGTATTGCGTAGATGTTTCAAAAAAGAGAACCGTGTCACCAAAATTGACGAAACAATTCTATATGTTCAGTTCAGCGACGATACGTGCATCATTTGCTTGATAGTGTCTTTGGCGGAGCACAAACTGAAAGGAAGCACTCGAAATTCGTAGAGGTCATAAGGAGTCACCGAAGCAGTTTTCAAGCAGTCTTGTTCATTTACCGCGATGGGCCAGTACCCGCCTTTCAAGTGGAGTGACGAAAAATACAGGGCACGCCGTAGTCTTTGAAACTAGTCATCGCTACGTGGCAGCAGGTAAAAGTCTTCTTGTTTGACGCCTTTAAGCTTCCTCTGGTTAATGCAGAGGATGAGTATTTTGTCTTTCTTTTTGACTAGAGTGACTGGAGACGACCATGAGGTGTTCGAAGCTTCGACGACCCCAATGTCGAACATCTACTGTATTTGTCTACGAAACGATTGCCGTTTTTACGGCTGCTGGCGTATCGCGCGGGCGTCGTGGTATCTGGTGATCCACTGTTTTGTGAATGGAGCCTGGCACACCTTAGGAAAATTCGTAAAATGCGCCCTGTAATAAAACAAGAGCTCGCGTAGTGAGTGCTTTCTGGTTGTCTTTAGATAGCCCGCAAATGAAGTCTGTGTGGCCCAGTGACATGTCAGCCATCCGCACTACTTCATAGGCAAATTATTCAGCGTCGGTGTCCAATCACCGCGGAAAAGGCGTCGATGCTCTTTACTAATGCTGGTGGCAAGCAAATGAGATAGGCTATAGCGAAGGTACGTTATACTGCTGGCCGCAAAACACCTGGTGACGCAAGGTGTTATAAGTTACCTTCTGTGACTGCTTCACCATCGTGCAATCAACTAGAAGTCACTTCGACTAGGACTCTGGCTCATGGAAGAAGAGTGAAACTGTCGGCGGAAACGCGAAGAACGTTGCAGTAGATGATTCGGTCAGGTGACAAAGTGATTAGATGCTCACGATTGTCATTAATAGCACCGTATTTTGGCAGAAAGGTAACCCCGAGAATGACGCCGTAAGAACACTCTAGTGTAACAAAGCAATATCGAGCTTGCGTCCATGATCAAATAAGGCATTGCCGGACTTTAAAAGTACCGAAAGGCACGTGCTTTTATGCGAATAGTTCAAGCAATCAAATAGGCGGTGAAAATACCGTCATACTGTATAAAAAGCGCCAAAATAGCTGTCCCGAAAAAAATATTGGAGGTGTTTGCAAATGAACATCTGAAAAATGGATGTTCACAAAGCATTTTGCGCAAAATGAAATAATAACATGTATTTTAACATGGCGGAACGCCAACCGCAGCAATAGACAATTGATATCTTTTCTTTTGTAACTGGGTGATAAAATACCTCGCAACTACCTAACTCCCTTTCCCGGAAGCCAGAAAAGTTTCCGCATATTTCCAAATAATCGAAATGTTCAAAGTTACATATGCGGAAATGCTTTGGAATACTTGCTTCCCATTATTATACCAGTAATCGCAAATAGACATCACATCTGCTATGCTTCAAATGAAAATCGCCGAACTGGATCAGATTAGAAATTTCGTTAAAAACAAAACTCGCATGACAAATTTAATGAATAATTTCACACCCCCTGTAAATGAATAATACAGTTGCCTGCAATCAGTTCTATGCAAAAACATCTGCCTGCGGTAGTTGACAATCTTAATCCTGTTCGCAACTGAACAAACCGTAAATCTTGTTGCTCCTAAAGGGAAAATAAAACTCGAATAAGGTAGTATCCTGCACACAGTGGTCAAAACGATAGCACAACAAATGAATTTCACGTTACGAGATAGCCGCAGGCTACTGGTCTATTTTCACCAGCTGTGCATATTGCGAGCAACTTGTCGCATCATTTTAAAGGCATGTACACAGGACGAAATTGGACAAACATAAAATTGTTGTGTTTAAATATGTATAAGATATGCGCGGGCTACCTCTAAATTTTAGGCATCGGTAGTAAATTGCTCATAATTACTGAGTGAAAGTGTGATAATTATGCAGTTGAACTAGTGCTTTGCGCATTAACCACAGTTATGTTGCGGCAAAAAACATAATAAAGCCATGGTCACTTACACGGAGATTGTGCTCTCTGGCTCAAATAATTTTATCTCAATTTATTGGAAATAACTAGCATTTCTACGCTCTCGAATTGCGAATTCTCGAATTGAATAGTAGCACGTGCTGTATAGGGCGGTCACTTCGCGTTCGAAGTTTTAAGGATTCACATAGCAACAATGTGCGCTAATTATTAACGCCTTACTTGCATGTTTTTCAGCATTGGGTCAGTACATGATGGGGAAGCAGCACACGCTTACCTCAAGGGCAGCCCAGGGGCTCAAGGATGCCCGGACGAGCGAAAATATATTATGGCGAAATACGTAAAGCCAGAAAAAGGTTCCTTCCTTCCATTGTCTAACTGCACCCGCGATCAAGTTAAGGCTTTTCTTGAGTGAGTTATGCGCGTTTTCTTATCATATAATTTAAGCGTAAAATTGCATTTTTTGATCTTATTCCTATTAGATATATGTGTAATACGCCGGTAAGATCTTGTATAAGTTCGCGGTATTGATAAATAAACGAATAAAGAGTCATGGCGCAAGGAGTGTTAACCCGGTGCCAAACAATACGTCGGACGTACGCACTAACAATCTACTTGCATTCATAAGGAAGCCCTGGAACAGATCAAATGCGAGAGCAACTATATACACTCGAGAAACGTTTCTGCCGTCGTCTGCACCGCGATGTTACGCAGAAAGTCCAAGGACGATAAAATCGTCGCCGCGCCGTATGCAACATGTGCGAGTTCAAAGCGTGTGAGAATGAGCTGAGGATGTGGTTCAATGTCGCGCGCGCAAGAGAAGAAAGTGAGGAGGAAGGGCACCGTGTTCCGTCGTGCGCAAGCACCAGAGGGTTGGAAGAAAAGGGAAGGGCGATCTATTAAGGTGGTCGCCCGGGCCAAATCTTAAAAGTGATCTGCAATGAGTGGAGAGTCTAGGTGCACCGAGGGCTAATCGCATCGTGCGCGCTCTACTCTCGCCACTCAGTTCGCGTTGCAGCGAGAGGCAGCACGATGGTCAATTCGCTCGATGCTGATACCGCGCTTTCCACCTCCAGCGTTTTGACAGCAGGGGATTTCCTCCTTTCCTTCCCTCCCCTCCCTCTCCCTCTCTCTATCTTGTCTTTCGATTCCCTTTTTCCCGTCCTCCAGAGTTGGGTAGCCAACCAGAAGCATTTCTGGTTAACATATCTGCATTCTCTCTTTATTCCCCCCTTCTCCGTTGACAGCAAGTATGCGCGGTCATCGAGTGAGATGTGTTCGTGCTTGCTTGTGCGCGCGTGACACCGTACTTGGTACTTTAATTAGTAAGCGAATGTTTATAAGCTGATACGGCCGATAGAAATACTATCGTTTGTTCATGTAGCTATCCGCTACCTTGCTGTCGCAATCGATGCTTTGCCTTTCGAGCGATATTGCGACATTTCTTTTTATCGAAATCAAGGAATGCACTTGAGTGTGATATAAACTGTGTTAGAATACTAGCGGCAGAGACACTTAACACTGCTTACGTGTGAGAATGCGAGAGCATTATGGTCCCTATCGCGAAGTGTTTCTTTCAGAGCGTTCCTTGTGTACGCAAGCTCTAGCCTGCGTTTTAATTGCGTCTCGGTAAGGGCAAATGAAAACGCGCCAAGTGACTCAGCGCGCTCGCGTTAATGTCTGCGACACGTTCCTTTTGCCCATCTGACGTATGTTGTACAAGTCTTGCGCTGTTCTCCGGTTTGTCTCCGGATCACCCTGTTTTCTCTGCATTCATCAGGGCTTCACGTCGTAAGTCCATGCCACGAGACAACCTCTTTCTTTTCTTCGAACGGGGAGGCCTTCGCTTAGCTCACATTTTAGTAATACGGCTTCTTACCCCATAATATTTCTCCCTAATGATAAACATACAACGACGCCATGACGACAACAGGATCACGTAACTCAATTGATGACAACGAAAACACGACAGCGTGACGACGAGGGTATGGTGAAGATGACATCACTAGAGTCGGATTACAAAGCTGGAACGATGACGATATAGGGACCACGACGGCATCACAACAAATGCAAGACCACTACATGACGATGGTGGCATGACGACGAAGGCATAATGAACGTTGCATGACGAAGCTAGGAGTGAGATCCAACGGCCACGACGCCATTAAGACCCCGAGTCCATACTTTGAGGCCCTCGCTAGTTAACAACTTGGGTCAGTGAGCCCGGCTGACGACGGCATGAAAAGAGCCAGATATCATGAAGATGGAATGACGACAATGAAACGATCACAATGGCATCACGAATAGGAGCACATTCCTAGTGGCTCAAGTAGGGAAGAAGCTTAGCCACAGAGTCAGCTTGAGAGGTTAGTTAGCCAGCTAGCTAGTAGACAGACAGACAGACAGACAGACAGACAGACAGACAGACAGACGGACGAACGGACGGACGGACGGACGGAGATGTCATCACGGTCATCATCATCATCATCATCCTATTTTATGTCCACTGCAGGATTAAGGACTCTCCCTATTACAGTGAATAGACAAGCTCAACTATGGTGAAGTAGTAAAAGAATGCTATTCGCATTGAAACGTAAACACAGAGATAGGCATCGCAGGTCCTGTGACATAACCTGTTACAGCACCTGTAAGACAGCACAAAATAATGGAGACACCGATGTCTCCTTCGTCATTTTGCTTTTCTGCTACAATATATTATTAGGCAAACACCAACTAGCCGAGAACAAATCCTGATACAGTTACAGGTTTTGATTTTGTAGTGAACAATTAAACCTTTTTTTCCAGAAGTGATCGTGGCCGATGTCTTTTAACTCATGAGGCGCAACTGTGGCCGCCTCTATCCGAAGCACTCATACGAAACCCCATTGTGTATGGATCAAGGTATTGCAGTTACCTCTACAACAGTACTCCTAGTGTGGAATATCAGCCGGTAAGATGCGCAAATGTTTGCTTTCCTTTCGTACCAAACGTCTACTTGCAATAAGCCGTAAAAATATATGTGAAGTTAACGGCTGCGTCATGAACCGACAATTTTAATTCCAAGAAAGAATTTTGATGTTATTTACAGGAAAACTAATCAAAATTTCCCAGAAATATGCATGAACGTGAGAGTAGTGAATGTTTTAACTTATGAAACTTTTACTTTGCAATATTACCAAGCCTTAAATATTGCTTGGTTTAATCGGTTAGAATCAGTGGTTTCAGGCACATAATTTCAACAAAGAGAAAACGTATTTTATTAGGTGGTGCTTTCTAGCTTCTCCTTATTCATGCTTGCCAATTTTCTCGAACAATCCGGGAAACCCCAGAATTCGGACCAATCGTACCAAGTGCACGTACGCGGGCATATATCTCCCGAAAAGCTGCCCCAACCAACCCGCTGAAAAAAATTAAACGTCTCGTGCAGCAAAGCCATGTCGTAATTCCTATTGTGCGTTTTGTAGCTTGCCATCACCAGATTTAAATCCAAGTCATTTGTTGTCACGCAGTGTGGACCTCTCTTAGTTCGCTTCAGATCTAGACATACGCGGAGTAGCTCGTTTGAAGAAAAAAAGGTGTTAGGCGTTGCCAAATGCCCGGTTGCCTTATGTCACCTTCTCATCTAAACGAGCATGGTCTCGATGAGTGGAAGAATGGTCATTGTAACGAGACATAGTACGCGTTCCAAATTTTACATCGGGCACACATTCTCTCCAGTAGCAATACGAGGGGGTCTATATGCTGAATATAGCTACTAAAATCCATTCAACGCTGTTTCTGACGTTCTTGTGGCGAATAGAGCCACTTGGACAACCTTCTCAATTAGTACTGAGGCCATAGTGAACTTAGCATGTATTTCTTAACTATAAGCCCGCGCACAGTACTAGCAGCGATAGATCTAATAATAGTACCGGCAGAAATTTAGACATATTTCTGACAGCGCTGTGATCCAGAAATTAACCTATGACTTTTTCTTTTATCTTTTGTTCATCCACCTGCTATCGCTGGCAGAATTCTGATTTTGTGCACAATGTGGCCCACCCGCTACACGCAGCACATCTTGAATTACCTATGAAATTTGACCAAAGTCGATAAAATTGAAGAAATGCGAAATCGGTGATGGAATTGACCTCTCCCTGCACATAAGTTCAATGCTCTACTAGGTCGTTATCCTGCACACATTTGTCTTTTGCCAAAGTTGCTTTTGTGAACGTCTGGAGCCTGGGTTACGTGTTAGCTTCTCACATTTCTCAACTGTGGCAGGTGGCGCTTTGGGACACCCAGTTAGACAACACCGCCTTTGTTATTGGCCCATCAGTTTCTTTAGATATTAGACCGTAACATACAGGGCTACTCTTGCGTGCGGGACAGGATGCTTAACTTCTTCAAAAAGAACGTTATTACGTATACGATTATAAACAATCACTCCTTACCGACTGTACAACGATGGCTTCACGCCTGCCGCATGTAACTGAACATAATTATTTAAGTGTCAATGTCCTTAAAACATTGCCTTGGAATGTAAATATTGCTTGGTTAATCGAGTAGGAAACCATCTCCGGATAAAAACATTTAAGACGCACGTACAACCCTGAAGGAAACTTCATGAATGTGTGATTAGTGAAGAGCCTGAGCAAGGAAGAAAAGGAAGAGGAGAGAAAAGATTCCGCACTCAAACTTAGGTGCAGTGTTTTGGAAGACACGACGACACGGAAGAGCCAAGCAGCAGAGCGTAAAGTACAAGTAAATAAAACAAAAGGGGCCGATCGCATGAATTCATCAAGTTTCAACAAACCAAACGGGAACGACAGGCATGTCCTAACAAGATCAATCCTCTGCCAGGGGCCCTAGAACGTAAAACTATTGCAATGTGATTTTGGTACAATCTCCAGGCGTCAAATTTACGTAACCACCGATGCAAGCATCGGGCGGTGACCCGCAGCGTTGCCTAAACAGCCCAATCATACGCTCTCCTCGTTTATAGGAGGTCACTTTTATTCCCTTTCAAAACAAATAGGATTGCCTACATGGAGCGGTTTTTCTCATCAAATCGGTTGACAAGAGGCGACAAGCACACTCAAGTGGAGAGTGTTTTGATGGGGCCGAGCCAGTGCACTGAAAATCGATAACCGTATGAAGAGGGTGGTGCCGTTGTCTGCGGTTCGTCTGCTTTTCCTTACTTAGCTTGCGGTGGCTAGTCGAAAATCGCGGCGGCTTGTAACGGACAGTTAAGAATGCCGCTAAAGCGGATCCAAAGAAAATGAGTGTTGGCAGAGCGATGTCGTACACTTGCCGAAAGGGCTCGATAACGTTGTACGGCCGCGCAAAAAGTTTTCTTATGCGCAAATAAACCAATGCTGTCCGGCCGGTACGAGTGGCCAGTGCCTGAGCGATCCGAGACAGACATCTTCGGGGCAGTGACCGGCTATTCTCAGAGAAAAAAAAGGTTTGTTCGGCATATTAATGCCCCTTTACTGCGTACACATCAATTTGACGCAATGACTTTTCGCAGCTTTTCGACGTCGAGTGACAGGCAGGTGAAGTGGATGCAGCGTGAAACAGTTTGACCAATAGCAGAAGGTTTATGGCGAAAAGGCATTGAATGAGAAATATTTATTTTTCTTTCTTTTCGGTCGAGTCATGCATAGTCAGTGTGTACCCATCATGTCAGATTGGGAGCTACTGCAGTTTTCGTGACGTCGCATGACTGACAGGAAAAGTGGCGATGGTCCAAAAAAATCTTTGACCTAACGTGGGGGCTGATTGCAGAATTGGAATAGAAAAGTTTGGAATAGCTTCACGTTATGGCGCCTCTGGAGAAACACAAAGACGAGAAGAGAGGACAAAGGCGAAGTGCGTTGCATAACGCAGCGGAGTTTCCGGAAGCGAAGAAAGAAGGTTGGACGCCGTAAAACAATTTAAAGGCGAGCCGTCGGGCTCCGAATCCTAGCCACGAAGACTGCACTCGTATGTAGAACAAGGCTCCCCTGTGGGGGACGAAACGTCATTTATATTTTACAAAATAATTATTATTGTTCAGCCTTGTCTTTTTTCGTGATGCCTCTTTTTCATCTTCCTTTTCTTTTTCTAATACGCAGTTGGCAGTTGAGTGCCGCTCGCCCTTTTCCTTCCTGATATATTTTATTCAAAATGCAGCGTTGTCATTCTAAAGCTACCTCTGCACTTTCCTGTGGAGTTCGCACACCAAAGACAAATCGCAATACGTGCTGCATATGCATTGCAATGTGACAAAAATTTGAAATATTGTTTCTTAGTGTAGACCTACAATCCCACAGGCCCGGGATTTTTGGCGCGGAAACAACTGAGAATGGCTATTTTTTTGTCTTTGATTTCGCATTCAGTAGTCCAATAAGTTTGAAGTTTACTTAGTGTATTGATTCAGATATATGTGATAATTTCTGAAAGTTTATGTTGGATTTCCAGAATACCGCAGGTGTTGGCACAATACTAAAGCCAGCCATGTCATTCTTCTTTTGTACCTGAAAGAGCTGTTTAGCGAAACTACCTTGTCAGCCCTCGTTCTTCCCAAAATAAAGGTGATGTGGCGGTCCATTGAATCACTGTCAGTTCAACTGTGATAACTTCAGATTCTAAAGTTCTAACAAATACTGCATTTTAAAGCGAATGAGATTTTCGGTGCCATCTCATTGAAAGAAGTGAATTGTTCTTACTGCTATTTACACGAGCTAGTTTCAACGTAAATTAATAAGGAATGAAAAATCTTGGCAAGCAGAATCGATCTAGTATGAATATTGAGGCCGCAGTGAGACAAAGAATACTGTAAAATTTAGAGGTGGAAGGGCAATGTGACATAATTACCTTGATTTAAGCGAGCTATTCAACTTGATAGTATCAGCGCACATCATAACCTATGTCTAGTTCTAGTCCTCGTACTTCACGATGCTTTAAGGATACTGTGCAATGTGGGATTAGACGTACCACTCCTTGTTGTACGTGTGTGCATAAAGCTTAGACCTTAGAAGACATAAAAGTAATGTCGATGGTGAAGCATGTGTACATTCTCAACCCATTCAAGCAGCATGAACAACGTGGTGTCTTCAGGATGATGCCTGAGTGGGACGGCACGACACAGCAGTAGTGGCCACCATCGCCTAGCGCGACCGTCACTGTACCAGGACAGGATTCGATCATCAGGCGTTGGACTTCGCAGTTGTTCCTTGGACTCTTATGATCGGACAGTGGTGGTACTGACTTTCTAGCATCTGCTGCAGCATCGTCGCACCATCTGCTGCGACGAATCCCTCGGTAACGCTAACAATGCGTCCCCTCGGACAGACCTGTGGCTACAACAAGGCGAGATTCGTTTAGTGGATCGAGCGCTATTTCATGGTTCAATATCGCCATCACCGACGATGGCACCAAGAAATTCCTGGAAATGGGTGTTCTACGCAGCTTCTTCACTGACTCCGGTAACCGCCACAGTCGTTTGACACACGCTCCAGCTAATTGCACCGTCATCGCAGGAAGCAACACACGCCAGTTTAAGTCAAGCTTGGCAATCCCTGCCTACGAAGCTCCCCTTCTTTCTGTGTGTTCAGTGAACAAAGGTGCGGGTGTGAATGTGTGAACTCTCGCCCCCAACGCGGATCCTCCGGCGACTTTGGAAGTTCCTAGTGGACGAAGGTGGGACTGCAGATTTGCCTGGCTAAGGAATCTAGGGAGAATATGGGGAATAACTGGACATTTTCAGCTCCTCAATGTGCTTCAATTGAATCATGCCAGATTGTTGACACGTAATCTTCTCCGCTCCGCACGTAGATATTGCAAATAAACCCAGTACTCCTCGTTCTCGATGAGAGCATGTTCGTCCCTTTAACAACATCTTTATCGTGGATGAGTCTGATGACAGTATGGGCCAGCCTTTGACACGCTCGACCACAACTCGTACAACTCCCGCAGTAGGATGTTGGCGTACACCGGTGACAAAAATTGCGGAAGAACACATCTGACAACCACTGTCCGGCGGTAATTCATTAGATTTGAGGCAATATGGCGGCCAATTGCATTGTCTCGTGGAAACGAGCTAAGTTTAAGGTTAGTACTTTAGCGGGACTGCTATTTCGTGCTTACCTAAGAACAATCGGTGACATCTAAAGCCGCCGCTGCGAAGCAAGTACGTGGCTTCCGAAATTCACAGCACGCTCTTGCGTGCAAATGCTGAGAAAAGTGTCATGTTGCAACTGGGTTGCTCACTCGCGCTTTCTTCTGAACATGCTGCGCCATCAAGTGGTACCGCCGAGAAGCCTGTTCGTCGTAACCGAGACCAGACGCATGGTGCGCTGGTGCCTTCGAACGCTCAGAATAGTTCCCTCGCTTGCAGCACACTCAGTTGCACTTACTGAGCCACACAGGCTCGCAAGACGTTCATTAAAGACCTACACATACCCAGTGTATTCATAGCGCAGCTCCCTAAAGCGTTGGCATGAAGAAGGCTAAAAGAAGCCTCACACGCCCAGTGTATTTGCGATGCTACCTGCAAATGCGTCGTATCGCCATACTTGAGCAGCCCTTGGGACATCGACTCGTTTTCGCTACACAGAGCCAAAATTTAAGGGATCTTTTCTGTCATTGTAGAGCGTCAGATTTCCGGTGGCAGATACCTACTTATAGAAGTTGCCGTCAAAGACTATAATTTAAGAGTATCACGCACCTGCTGGCATGTACGCAGTGACTAAAGTTGGCATCAAAAATGTTTACCGGAGACCAGCACAGACCGTGTGGTGCCCACCCACTGCTACAAATCACCGTCAAAGAGTTTCTTCGAAGAGCGGTTCCTACCCAGTGACTTCTCTTCAGTCACACACATGGGCTGAAAATAGGTTCGTTGAAGAGCAGCACGTATGCGCACATTGTCACAAACTCAGTGACCCAAGTTTGCGCAAAGTTTTGTTTCGAACCTCGTTGCTTCAAGACAGCAGTCCGGTGCGCTACACACTCGATCACTTACTACCTATAAAGGCAAGTAGCCAAAAAAAGAGTGGTTAGAACAAGCTTATAAACATCGATACATTAGGGTAGATACATGGAACTCAGAAAGTGTGTGAAGTACCGAAAGAAATCTGAAAAGTTAAAATGATACTTCAAAGTCACCACCACTACTGGCTAGTAGCTCTCGAACTACAAGAACTCAACTGTGCATGAACGCTGCATGAACACTGCTCACGATGAATGCCACCGCACGTTAGTCAATTGTGTAGAAGTACACACCCTGCACCACTTAGGGGTTCCATGTCTCTTGGATGCGGTGCATAGTAGACGCGGAGTCCGTGCACGCCTTAATGCATGTCAACGGAAAATTCTACATGAAATCTCACGACGCTTTTTATAGTTTCATCACCAACGTCCATTTTTCGCTAGCTCTCACCTTTACCGTAAGGAGACGACGGCGGCAGCGGAGCACCGGACCAGCTGACGAGAGGAAGTCTAGGTACCTATAAGGCGAGAAGGTAGGGCGCTAAGCAAGCGAAGTGATCGACATCGCTTCTTTACTCAATCTATACCCTACGTTGGCTCCTGGTGGACCCGGACGAATAAAAAGGCTATAGAATTATAGGCTAGAAACGTAAACAAGCGCAAAAACTGTAGACACGTGTAAATCTATAAATCGCATGGGAAAGGTGAGCAATATGTCACCATTGCCTTCGTCTATGTTGTCTTCCTCTGTGCTTGAACTTTTTTAACATGAACCTATTATGCAGGACAAAAGGACTGCTAACAATGATATAACGACCTGGTGAACACGCTATTACGAAGGAATAAAGCCAAGCAGAACTTCCCTGTTCTGGCTCTTATATCGGAACTTTTGTAAAACTTGAACACTTGTCACGGCAGCTCGAGTGGGTTTATACTACGTTACGTGGAATATAACACTGTAGTGACCATCCGCCACAACACGCTGTCCCCCACTTTTGCGAAATCAAGCTACCTCGTCTGTCCTTGACGTGGGGTCATTGCGCCTGCTTACCTTTGATATAAGGTAAGCTGTCCAATAGGGGCGCCACCACAGACACTCGGCAAGCTTGCTTTTTCTGCGGAATAAAGCCAGGCGACCCCGTTCTCAACCTGTCAAAACGTGCAATACTTGCCCCCGCCAAACAAGGTGAGCTCCCAAAAGTCGTGACCCAGGACATTTACATTTTTTTTCCGAACACTGCCATGGACAACGGTGCTCCTACTCCTGCTGACAGAGAATACACCAGGTTTACGCCTCCTGTCATCGTTGTAGAACATCAGCTTGGTAGCTTTTGGCACAAGAATCCTCGTGTTTGGTTTGTGCAAATTGAGGCGCGTTTTCAACTCCGGCGCATCATTTCACAGACAGCAAAGTACCTGCACGTTGCCGCCGCGCCACTTTCCGCGCCGACGTGTCGGTCGTTCCCGCCACGGCCGCAGATCACAAACGCAGCAAGACCACACCCACGCTGCACGCAGTGAACACTGCCATTGCATAGTGAAGGCTCTGGTCAATAACGCTACACACAGGACTCCAGCGCTTGCACAGATGGGTGTTTGTGATCACTGAAATCAACTTTGCCATAGTGGAAGCGAGCTTGCTCAGCCATTTCAACCTAGATGTGAGTGTTCAAGAAGTCCTCTAAAGGATAACATCACATCACTTGATGTACTAGGCCTGCAGTCTAACCTCACCTCACCTGGCATCGGTACGTTCTGGGCGGTCTTAATGTACGACAACATACTCGCTGAGTACTCTCAACTCACCAAGGCTAGAAACGATGCGCAGCCCGTGAAACACAATGGCACGCACCGTATCACCACTATTGGCCCGTCTGTACCCTCGCAGCCACGGAAGCTTCCTCGATGGACGTTGGAAGTCCCCCGCCATGAGTTAGCATACACGCTTTAGCTCGGCGTTATTTGTTGTTCCCCCAGCAATTGGTCTTCACCAATTTGCAAAGCAGGACAGTGGCGACTGGCGGCCTTGTGGCGATTACCGAACATTGAATGCTGTCACCACTCAGGATCAATATGCACTTGTCCACATACATTAATTTGGCGTTCGTGTCACAGGAACCAAAGTATACAGCAAGATTGATTTCATGAGCGCGTACCAGCGCTCATGAAATCGACGCTTGCTGTATGAAATCGACGCTTGCTGTATGAGCTCGTACCAGCGCTTTCCTGTCGACCCAGCGACATTTCGATGACAGCAGACACTACTCCATTTGGCCTATTTGAGTTTGTCGGTATGGTTTTCGGTTTCAAGAACCCGGCGCAAACATTTCAAAGGCTCATGGACGAGATTATGCTAGCACCCCCGTTCAATTTCGCCTACCTCGACGATATTCTCGTTGCAAGTCGGATAGACAAAGAGCAGAACGAGCACCTTCACTTTCTATTTGAGCGACTGGATCAACACAGCCTGATCGTAAAGCCCCAGAACTGCATATTCTGAGTTGAACCATGGACTTTTTCGGCCATCGCATCTCACTCCAAGACATCAAGCCACTGGAATAACGGTGCGGGCACTCGAGGACTTCCCCTCTCCAACCTCCTTCCGAAAGTTCTGCTAGCTTCTTGGGGTCACAAATTATCACAGGCCCTTCATACCATCTTGTGCACCATTTTCGCAGCCGCTTATTTACCTGCAGTGTCGTGACTCCAAGAAGCCGCCTACCTGCCACAGTTTCTCGGAGCACGAACACTCCTTCCAGGACTCCAAAGCGCGGTTGGCTACTGCAGTGTTGCTGATTCATCCATTGGCCGACTCCCCGACTCGCCTTATGGTAGACGTGTCGACCACGGTAACGGGTGCAGTACTGCAGCAGCACGATGGCGCAGACTGCAGGCCGCTGGACTTCATCTCAAAGCTCTTCAAGCCCCAGAATCTCGCTACGGGAGTTTCGTGAGGCAGATTTTGAGTATCTATTGCGCTGTCAAGCATTTCCGTTCTTTTACTTGAAGGCTATGGCTTTTATATTCTGACCGACTACCAGCCGTCAACCTTCACTTTCAGGAACAACACTTCCTGGTACTCAGAGCTTCGGTAACGTTCGGTGAGCATTGGTAACTTTCTTTAGCTTCAAGTTTTCTGCGGGCATCCACCATTTCTGTATGACCAAAGATCAGGCAGCTCACGCACTTTCGTAGGTCGGCGCTATGCCTGCTTGCCCTGCGGATTTACAAGCTCTAGCTTCCATCCAGCAAAACGACCCTGAGCTGCGACAATTGCGGGAAAACGGCTCATCGCTCCAGCTTGCGGAGGTGCCACTTCCCTACACAACATTGTTCACGTGCGACACATCGCAACCAGCTCTTCACCAGTTCATGCCCCATCAGTTGCGGCGGCCAGTATTCGATTCACTGCAATTGCTAAGCCATCCCGGCATCAGAACGACAAGAATGCTTATCCAAAACCTCTTCATTTGGCCCGGGATGAACAAAGGTGCACGAAGATTGGCAAGGATCTGCCAAGTCTGTCAAACCATGTAAGTGACCCGGTACATGCGGTCAGCGGTGCAGCCGTTTTGGTCCACCAGAATGTGCTTTCGATGACGCGTATTTAGACTTGGTGGGGCCTCTTCCGTCATGCCAAGGCTTCTGGTACCTCATCATGTGCGTAGACCGGTACTCAAGGTGGCCGGAGGCGACGCCTCTACCAAACATCAGGACCGAAGTAGTGGCGAAAGCCTTTGTTGCTGCGTGGGTATGGCGGCACAGTTGTCCTTTAGAATTGTCGGGTCAGTAGGTATTCTCAAAGCTCACTTTTTCTGCCCTGACGAGACTGCTTGATATGCGCCTTCATAACACCACTGCTTCCCACCCACAGAACAACGTTATGGTCGAGTGTCTTCACCACAACTGAATGGGTCACGGACCGGCACGCTCAACAGACAGCACTGGACAGAAAGTCTACCCCTGGTTCTTTTGGGGCTGCGAACAACAATCAAGCATTACTTCGGAGTCAGCGCAGCCGATATTTTCTATGGATCGACAATCCAATTTCAAAGCCAGTTTTTCGGCACCCAGCATGGCACGTTGCAGGCTTCGACCTGCACCTCCACGAACTGCTCGTGGGCAGCCTGTGTTTAGTTTCCCGACAGTGGCCACAACCAGGTGGCTTGATAAAGTGGTTTTGCGGCACCACTTTATCAAGCCACCGTTAGCTCCTTTATGTGAAGGCCCCTATCGTGTGGTTTCGCACTCAGAGAACCTTGAAGGTTCATGCACATGGCAGGAGAGAGAGATAATTTAATTGAAAGAAGGCAGAGAGGTCGGCCTGAGCGAAGTTGCTCTAGCCTGCTACTCTGCACAGAGACAGTGTCGTGTGACCGCGTGTGACCTTGAACATTAACGCTTCATTCCTTGCGCCATTCACACCTAAACCTCCGGCATTCTTGGGGTGGGTGGGGGGATAATTGTAATAACTGTCTCTCACTATACGTTGTCCTCCGCTTCAGGGAAATTCAGTTACCTCGCCTGGCCTCCATGTAAAGATCATTGCCTCGTGCTATTTCTTGGAAGTGAGATGGCTTCCCGAAACGGGCGCCACCATAGTCACTCGGCCAACCTACTTTTACTATAGTTGACTCTCCGTTCTCGACCTGTGAACACGCGTGTTACTTTCCTCCGCTAAACCAAGCTCCCAAAAGCGAGTACAATTTCGCGGATCGAAGCTGTTTCGTGAGCAAAGAAAGGTAAATCACTGACCAAGCAGACGAATAATGGCTGCATAAGTTTGCCACAACAGTAACGCATTCAGATGAATGGCATGCTAGTCGCGATGGTCGGGGGAAAGCAGCATAACAAGCATGTAGCAGAAGAATTGAAAACGGGAAGAGTTGATACTGATTCGTGCTATCGGTTGAATAAAAAATTGGAAGATGAGCGTGCGATTAACGTTCGACAAGGGTAGAGCGTCTCAAATGACAGTTTTAATAAAAAAAATACGTTGCACTTGCAATGTACCAACAATATATGCTTGCTCGTTTAACATACTGTTCCTTCACCAAAAAATAAAGACAGCTAATATTTTGCTTGTAATGTCTTCCTTCCATTGCCCTTCCATGTGCGCATAGTGTGTGCAACAGATAGTGTACATGTAGGTAATTGCGGTTTCCGGTATGAAATGCAACGCGAATATAATCGGTTACACTTGCGAAAAGTGACGTCCGCGATTCGATTAGCTAGAAGCTACCAAGCAGCTTTGTAACGACAAATATGGTTAGGCTGCACGCAAGAGGAAATGCTCTAGGAATATTGATTGGTTGGATCAATTATGTACAAACAGGCGTGACTACAACACCTCGCAAATTTGTGAAAGAGCTTGCAGGACTTTAGACACATCATAACTGTTGCTATAAACAGAGCAGACGCGATTTCAGCTTGCCTTTTAACGAGTTATAAGTTATCTCAATAGTAAGCGATGTGCTATAGAAAATTTCCCTAGTGGGTTAGAAATTTTAATTTAGCAACAATACTTTCTTTGTGCGGCAAAAGTTGATGATTACAATTTAGGTGAGCTACACATGTGCGCTGCTCATGTTCATTGCTTGGTGCGGCAAGATTTTAAGGGTAGCCTTTGAACAAAAGCAAGCACGCGTTGCCATTTACATAAAAGTATCTTGGCGAAGTCTCGTGGGCCTCCTAATGGGATTTATTTCTGTTTTCTAGTATTACAGCGATGAACACAGCATTGAAAGGTGCATTCTAATTTGTGTAACAATTGATACAGTTGGACAAAGAGTACACAACATGCATAATGCGCCAGACTACATGGACTGTCGCATCCAAGGTGGCCCACCAAAGGTAAGATAATAGGCGAAGCCTATATCCAGAAAGACCAAACAACAGTGTTTTTGGCTGGTGAACAAATTGATGTAAACACGTACGCCGACGATGCAGGTGATATGTCAAAGAAATCATTCCAATAGCAAATACATATGTACAGTCTGTTTCACACTTAGGGGAAAACTCGGAGCGCGTGGCATCGGCGATGCGGCGAGCGCTGGAGTCGTGCGGGGGAAGATGCTCGCGCAGGCGCAGGCGCTCTAGGGAGGCGGGGTCGTGATCTGCGTCGTCTGCTACGGCGGCGCGCGCTGGCCGCATTGTCGGGAAGAGTGCTACGGTCAGAGGCAGTGGGCGTATTCCATTGTTACTGCGGTAACTGAGCCGATATTCCTTATTAAGCGTTGTGCAACGCCAAACTCTGAGCTTTCATTGGCCACATTCGAGTCCTACGAACTTCTTTTGACGACATGCTTCTTTCGTTCTTTCGAAAGGCCGGGGTACTTAGTGCGTGCACATATATTTCTTCGCTGTGTGTGTTACCGTAACACGCAACGACAAGAAAGGGACACCGAACTGTGCGCGCAACGTGCTCGGTCTTTATTTGGCGCGAAAGGAAAACAGAACACTCAATATAATGACTATGCGAGTCGAACACGATGAAACAAACGGGTAAGAATGAAAGAATGCTTTGGGTTAAGGTATTGAGCTCAAAGCGTTTCTTCTGGACAATAGTTCATTACACAAGACAGGTTCTGTCAGCCGACGAGGAAATGCACATGGCACGCTCCGAACATCCCTTAGTACCTTGTCATGTCCCCAGCGGCAGCGATGACAGCGCTTATTCTGGAGGGCAGTGATGTGTAAAGTGACTCCGTAAGTGATGTGTCCATTCGGAGCACGTCCCACTCGCTCACGATGATGGACCAGAGCCTGTCCTCGGACAAGCCATGCAGAGGATGGCGCGCCAGCGATAATTTCAATAAGCCCCAGACATTTTCAATGATGTTGAGGTCCGGGGATTGGGGCGGCCACTCCAGGACAGTGACGCCGCGCTCATGCAGCAGTTCTTGGACAACACGAGCAGTGTGGATCGGCGACCTATCGTGTTGGAATATATAGTCGCCTTCCGGGAACGGGCCGTCAAGAACGTGGGGAATGAGTACATCGTCTATGATTGCCCCGTACCTTTCAGCGGTGAACTTGCCTTCTAAGCGTATCAGTGGGCCAAGACCATCTTTGGTAATGCAAGCCCACACGCTCACACTTGTGCGCCCACTCGCAGCAACCCGTTGCAGGTACCGCGGCATATAGCTGGGACAAGAAAAGAAAGCACCTATTGGTTACGGGTATTTTAGATTGGATAATGAACTTGTCTAATAATCTGGACCAACCACAGAGAAGTTCATGTTTACAGCATGCATTGCGAGCACTGGCTCGAATCACAAGCGCATGCCCTTCCTGCGATGGTGAAACGTCAATCCTTAGCGCAATAAGTTGTTCACTCGAGGTGCAGAGGCCTACTTTATTAAGCAAATATATTAGCCTATTATAGTTGCACTTTTTACTTAATTGGAGAAATATCTTAACACTGAATTATTCGTCTTCCCAAAGCAAATAAAATTAGGCTGGATCCGCATGCGAGGTAAACGAACTTAAATATTATGAACTGCCAAGATTAGGGTCCTGGGCTTGCTGCTATACACGAGCACCCGCAACGACGAGACCATCAACAAACTTACCACCAAGGCAATGGACGCCATCCGGCTCATACACCGAGTTTCGACACGTCGGGCGGGCATGCGTGAGGACAGTTTCGGGCGCCTTCTCCAGTAGTTCACGATCAGTCACGTCGCCTACGTTGCGGCCTACTCCAACTGGCAGGTCACTGACAGGAGCAAGCTGATCAAACGGGCTTACAAGATGGCGCTGGGCTTAATGGAGACCACGAGTAGGGCTCGGCTCCTGCAGTTCAGTGTCCATAACACCCAAGAATAAATAGCCGAGGCGCAGCTCACCTCACAATTATACCGTCTCTCTACGACCATGGCAGGTCGCAGTATTCTGACGTCCCTGGGTTACAACCCCTCATCTCCCAGCCGGCAACCGTGCGCGATCAGCGAGGAGGCACGGGCCCACATCCGCGTGGACCCAATCCCGAAGAACATGCACTCCGAGTTGAGTACGGCGGCAAGAACGGCGGCAGGGGCGGGCCAAGGCCTTCACCGAACAAGACGCTCAAGACTCGCACGCCTGGTACGTGGACGCAGCGGAATACAAGAGGGAACGCTTCGCGTCAGTTGTCGTTGCGGCGGCTACCGGCACCAAGACAACGGTAGCGAGCATGCGGTGCACGGACGCCACAGACACCGAGGAGGTTGCCATCGCTCTGGAGATCTCCGAGGGTGTGTCTCACTGTGCTCAGCGACTCCAGGAACGCCATGCGCAACTTTGCCAAGGGGCAAGTATGTGCGCCGGCGGCCGCCATCGTCGGCAAGGTCCAGCTCCAAGACTGTGACAGCACTATCCGTATCAAGTGGTTCCCGGCGCAAGCCGGCAAGCGTGCATCCTCACCGAACCCCAATGAGACGGCCCATTCGGCGGCGCGAGTGCTTACCCTCCGCGCCCCCGAGAGTAACCATTCCGTGTGGTAGTTAGAAATCAAGGACCCAGTGACCAGTTATAGCGAAGCTACCCAGTGGAACTGCTTAGCTCGACGGACAATGCCGCCTCACCACCGGGCATTCAGTCGGGAGGAGGCCGTCATCCTAAGGCAGATACAGACCGGGTCACTCCTCGCCCCGGCAATGCTACAGGTGCTTCACCCAGAACTCTACCCGAGTAACGTGTGTGGTGTTTGTGCGGTGGCTGCGGTGGAGCAATGGCACATCATGTGGAACTGTGTCAGGTTCCGGACCGAAGCAACCTCTAGCACATACCCGCCCAAACTTCAAAGTGCAGTGCAGTCTACAGACAAAAACAGCAAACTATGGGCCATCTAGCAGGCCCGGGGTGCGCTCAAAAAGCACGAGCCTCGCGACAACTCCACAAATGGGCCGAACTGGGGTAGTGCAGTGTAAGGCATAACCCCGGGTCGACGCTTCGTCAACTTCATGACGCGTTAAATCGTCAGTTGCCGGCACGTTAATAGAGGTATTCGTATTCTATCCTGAAGCAATGTTTCAAAGCTCCTAATGTGTTCAAGAGTAGAAAAAACCGCGTGCGGGCTCCTCTGCCAGTCGCAATTTTTGTTTTTATGTCCCGCGTGGCGACCAGCGTTGGGTGGTTGGGCGCTGTCACCCTGCACCGAATGCGTTTCAATTATTCCTGATACTGTGCGCGTCTGGTTACATACAAGGAGCAAACACACCGTTTCCATCCCTGCTTGGCGTATTTGATGTGTTGTACCATTTGAGCGAATTATCTGGTTTACAGCAGACGTGATACGCTTGGTACCTGACATGATTCGCTTCGCTGGTATTCATGTGAGCACAACTAGTGTCCAGCTGCTACTCGTGCGCATCAAAGAAACTGTTTATCCCAGGTCATTCAATTGATAAATTAACCAAAACGTTCCTTCAATACTGATACAGTTCTGCATCAATTATCGCATATGATCGCCAATATTAAAGCGTGGTATGTTGAAGTACTGAAAATACCGCCAAGCTTCCCATGTCAATGCTTTGGTGTGCTGCCCGCACTTCATTTCTGCGTACCCCTCCGGGCCCTTTATTACCATTATTTGATGTTATTTGTATTCTTTTGAAACTGACCCCAGTTAACGGTATGTCTTTACGTTTCTGTTATCTAAAACTTTGCCTAACCTGTTCCTTGCCAACTTGAGGCCTGGATAGTCCCTGGTCAAATAGGAAGAGTACAAGGCGGCTGGGCCGAGGGAACCAAGATCAAAACAAAATGTCGGACTAATTTGGGTCCCTCGGTAGGTGAAGCTAGTTATGTGGTGCTCTTTTATGAACCTCTTTAACCTCAACTTTGGACATTGGCTTTGTAGCACTTGATACACAACGCACTGCAATGAACCGATTATACGCCTGCTTGAGTCACTGTGCAAGTATCCCTGGGTACGTGGTGCTCTTCGATTAACATCTTTGGCTATAGCTTTCGTCACTGAGCATGTGTCAATGTGTATGTGCCGCTCTTCAAGCTATGTTGCGAAGCGAGCAGTTTCGGCTTGTCGTGCCCTCGGCAAGATGGCGGATGGCACTTCGCTGCAAGTCGATAGATAGCACTTGATGTTTTTTTATGTAAGTAATCTCTGTGCGTGAAGCTAATATGTGTAAAAAAACGAATGTAGGTGTAGGCGAGATATAATCTGAACAAAATCATACAGCAAATGCTAATGTTTGTCCAGGTGAGAGACTTAAAGCTCCTCTTACTGTTGCGTTCTCGTTTGCAGGTTTGCATTTCCCAGATTTGCATGGATGTTCCAAAAAAACCACCACCATTGCATGAGTGGTTGAAGACTCGTGCAAGTGGCGAGTTCCATGTATCTGATGACCTGTATAAATAGGGTGCGGATAAAAAGTGGCCCCTTCAGACGGTACGATGTTAGCGGCATATACTTGTTGTGTGTGTTGCATAAGAAATTTGGTAATGTTCTCTTGAGTTTTACAAGGCAATAAAGATACATACCACAACAAAATTAGTTTATCAGCGTGTTGAAAAGGTTGCTTCACACGTTACCAACACGCTGCAAATGAATTCTTCGAAGCACGTGCATAACCGTGTGCTGCCTTTGGAGCCCTTACACTCTCCTAATGTAACGTCGTTGACGAACACATTAAGGCTAAGGACTACGTTAGCACTTCTATCTATAAGTGCAATTTGTTTCTTATTGTTGCAGGAAACGAGCCATCAGCTTTATTGTTCTAAAAAATAAGTTAACATTTACGAACTTTGTTGCACGGGGAATATTTCTAGTATGGAGACCACAAAATGTTCATCAAGCGAGTACATTTTGCAGTTTCCCAGGCTCTAACCTGCGATGATTGAATACAAGTGTGCTAGATGATATTGTATGGCGCCCCCATCGATGCACGAATATAGAGTGCCAACACGATGAACATCTGTAGCCAGTGAGCAAGCTGAAGTCAATGAAAAGTAGAACCACAGTGGTTTCATCGTGGTACCTTGCGGAGCGCACTCAGCGCCTGCAAAGGGGTTGTATGTCCATCACACAGTCATCGCACCGGCATACTGTTGCCGGTGCGATCCAGGTGGCTCAAGGGCCACCTGGATTTCGAAGGTGGCTTGGGTTTTAAAGGCCATGAATCCATATCCTATTATCGGGCCATTGCGAGCAATAATGTCAGCACCACGACATACAAAACGCGCGTTTTAAGCCTTCATTAGGCGACACATGCAGTTCTATGCCGACGCCTGAGCAACTTAAGGGAATATCGTCATAGCGGCCTGCAGGCTCTTGACATAGGTGACCAAATCGACGCAATATTTAGAGATTTATCGAAGGCATTAGATGCTTTCACACGCTTTAAATTGATGTCTAGCGAACCTAAATGCATGTTCTACAAATATTAACAATCCTCCACTTCCAGTGCAACATCTCCATTGTCTCAAGGAGAAGTGAAGAACTAAAGAGAAGAACCAATCACAAATACAGCTTTACCGTTAGGTGGTTTTAGGTATTGTTGATCCTTTAGTTTATACGATGGACTTGAAGGTACAATATACGTGTCCCTAATGCTACAGCGAAGCTGCCAGTGCGATAAGAAGCGCACGAGAACACAATTTGCATGCTTTCACTGTGTCCTGAAAGAAGTAGCTCATTCACCGAGTAGATATTTGGCTGTACGAAGAGGCAGGTTAGGGGTAATGCAGAGCAGATGCAAATTTAGGACCTAAATGAAAATGGCTAAAACTCCCTTTACTCCCTCTTTATAGCTGTTCCATAAAATGCCCACACATCTTTGCAGGTGTTCGGAAAGAACCAGAGGCGGCCAAAATTTTAAAATTTTTATATGATGAGGGCCACGTTATGCGATGCGTACCGAAACGTAGAAGTCTGTATGGTTATATTGGCGTCCAACGGAAACAAACCTTGACATTTCAGCCACTAAGTCATATTTGTTGAAAATTCGAGGAAATATTCGAGAACAAACCTAAATGATCAGCCAAGTGCGCCATTATTTTTTTCTTTGACAAAAACGATAGGTGAGTTCTGCATAATAAAAGGAAAAAATTGCGCTGCATTTTTAGAATGTTTATTGCCATCATCTGTACGGCGCCCTCGTAGAGACAACTTGCCAGTCCTGACGTACCTGTTCCCAGTCGTGTTCTCCACAAACACCTCGTTTGCACGTCTACACAGAAAAAAAAAGATATGCGCCATTTCCATAGCAATATTACTGTGAGAAGGCATAACACTAAATTGTTAACATCGAAACTATGGTTTGTAGTATTTTCTGATATTGGTGCGGTTAGGTTTCAGAATCGTCAGCACTGTCGTCACAAGGCTTCACTGAAGTTTTAGAGGGAAGCTGAGTACCTCTCCCGTCCAAGGAATTTTTCGTGTCGTTGTAAATAAAAAACTCCCCATACATGGGCCAATCCCAGAGATAGTGCAATGCCGGGCCGAAACGCGGTGGAGGTGCCGTTCGCCATTAAGGGGCCCCCATACACAACTTCGCTAGTCATCCTTCTTCAGAGTGGAAGAGCACAGGGTTTTCTTTAGAAATCACTGAATAATGTCGGAGATTCAAGTACAATATTGAGCATTTCGGACAGCCATTTGCGTAAACGGTTATTACGACTGGTGAGACAGACACAACGCTCATTTAATTCGAAGATCTCGCCCTCTGCCACAATAGCTGCTCATTGTGCATGTCCGTTGTCAATGCACGAAACCGTTCACGCTTTGACCCACCTTGGTGGATCCGTGCTTAAGACACTGTATTGCCGTGTATGAGTCCCCGCGAAGGCGGCCATGATTGCGATAGGAGCTGAATGCAAAAATGCGCGTGTATCGTTCATTCACTGCGCGGTAAAGAACCCCAGGTGGTCAATATCATTCTGGAGCCTTATAATAAGATCGTGGCTTTTGTCGAGAAATGCACGAGAATATATTTCAATTTTGGCATCTCTGGGAACAGCGAAGCTGCAGCTCGCCGCCTTGTGCGCATTACACCACCAAATCATCTGCGATGCGCCGCTATGGCTCAGTAGCTGTGGCACTCTGCTACTAAGCACAATGTTGCAGGTTCGATACCTTGCCGGGGCCGCTCTGTTCTGATCGGGTGTAATTCACAAGAACTGGTGCATTTATTTTTGTATGTACGTTCAAGAACCCCAGGGGTTTGAAGCTCTTGTGTAGCCCTCCCCTTACCCTCCTCTAATGCTCGGTTGTGTACACAGACTCCCGGGAGAGATGTCACATGTTTCTCTAGGGGCAATATGCGTGTGCGATAGACTGAGCTATGCGTATTAGTCTCAAGAGACAGACTGACTTGGTGCTGCTGTGACAGGCCAGGTGTTGCCACCGTGGTGTTGTATTTGGAAAAGAGAATTATTTACCCAGTACACAGACTATCTATCTATCTATCTATCTATCTATCTATCTATCTATCTATCTATCTATCTATCTATCTATCTATCTATCTATCTATCTATCTATCTATCTATCTATCTATCTATCTATCTATCTATCTATCTATCTATCTATCTATCTATCTATCTATCTATCTATCTATCTATCTATCTATCTATCTATCTATCTATCTATCTATCTATCTATCTATCTATCTATCTATCTATCTATCTATCTATCTATCTATCTATCTATCTATCTATCTATCTATCTATCTATCTATCTATCTATCTATCTATCTATCTATCTATCTATCTGTCTGTCTGTCTGTCTGTCTGTCTGTCTGTCTGTCTGTCTGTCTGTCTGTAAGTCTGCATATCTAGATCTATCTATCTATCTATCTATCTATCTGTCTATCTATCTATCTATCTATCTATCTATCTATCTATCTATCTATCTATCTATCTAATGTTTCAATATGTGTATGTAACCGTTTCCGTGCCTACCTGGGTCATGAGGTGTTCTGTGGTAGAATGGTCGGCACAATAGGCTGCTTTACTGACGTAACAGCATAAGAAACCAACCACCAAAGCAACTTGATTCGCTTAGTATAGGCCATTGTAATATGCGTGCCGCTCTGCAAGGAACGCTTGCACTCCGGCATGGGTCACTGCCGTTGAGGGACTGCGTAGACTCTAGGTACTGCTGTTCGAAGAAACTCAATGACACTGACTTGAAGTTCTGGGTACGTGCCACTAGGTCTGTGCGGGTCTTCGATGAACACCTTCTATAGCAACTTAAGTTCGGAGGCCTGTGCCACTGGTAATGTGCAACTCTTATATGACAAAAATATCACGTAAATGTCATCTTTGCTCAGCGGAATGGAAACCACGTCACAAATCTTCCTGAAGCACAGCAACGCGACGCATTAGCAGGCCGTGCCTTATAGCACTGGGTACGTGCCAATTTTCAAAGAACGCCTTTCATGCAAACGCCTTACCAAGCAGTGCCATGACGGCAGCTGGTTTGTGCTGCTCTTCGATTCAACTTTCGCCAACTTGGGTCACTGATTATAGGCCTCTGCATCTTCAGAAAACTGGGGAACAATTTTTGGCGTTCGCCGGCACCAGTGCGCCACGCTTTTCGTCTCGGAGGTGACGAGTGGACTTTGAAGCAGCGGCACTGGATGACGCAGCGTTAGCGTGTCGAGAACAAGCTCGGGAGATGAGGGCAGTTGCTGCAAAGCACGTTTCTCAGCGTTCGCACGCACTGGCATGGGATGCATTTCGGAGATCACGTGCAGGCTTCGCGGTGGCGTCGCTAGATGGCACCGGCTGTTCTTAGAGAAGCGCGAAAAAGGATTCCTGCTGCGGTACGCGCCTCATATACACCTCAATTCGACGGTGGCAATAGTTTGTATCGCCCTATTGATTCAAGGCCGAAAGCATAAAAATCTACACTCATCGGGACATAGGTTCCGTCACTTTTTTTTATTCATGTTGTTACTCACTATTTCACGTCACATCCCTGGGTGGTCTGCACACGAGGGTTAGGTATTTTATGATGCGGGGCGTCTCAGTATGCGGTACAATGTGGCATTTGCTTTTTTTTTAATAACGTAGATGGGCCCACTGGGTCTAAAGAAAGAAACTGAACTCTGTTGTATTCCCTGAAGTGCGACTTCGTAGGCACTTTTGTCCTTCTATATTTTTTGTGAACTGCCTGTTTTTCCGATTTGCCGCTTCTCTGTGTAGCCATCTTATAGATCAGCATACCAGTTCAAATGTGAGCTTGCTGTGCCCCACCTCGATGTGCTTGTTAGGCTGCCTTCAAACATGTTTTCGTTTTATCTTTCTACCAATATCAAAATTTATATTGATAGAAGATTCGGTTTCACATTACCACTTAGGATACCTTTAGACTTGGTTGCACTCGCCGTGGTTGCTCAGTGGCTATGGTGCTGGGCTGCTGAGCATGAGGTTGCGAGATCAAATCCCGGCCACGGCGGCCGCATTTCGATGAGGGCGAAATGCGAAAGCACCCGTGTACTTAGATTTAGGTACACGTTAAAGAACCCCAGGTGGTCAAAATTTCCGGAGTCCTCCACTACGGCGTGCCTAATAATCAGAAAGTTGTTTTGGTACGTAAAACCCTATAATTTTTTAATGACTTGGTTGCATTTCCCAATGCATACTAATGACTAAAAACAGAATTATCTTTTCAATGCAAATAGGATGTGTATTATAAGTACCTTATTTTCCCCACACGTCATTCCATCGAGGATAGGAAAGTATCTACACATGGGAGCATTTGCGTAATAGTAGTCGTAATTTCCTTCACTTGTAGATTCTTCTGTGTATGTAGCAGTTATTTCCTTCATCATGCTGAGATTATCTGACCAGCAACATTTGACTTCACACTCATCTCCATCGTCATTCTGTTGAAGAAGCGAAACAAACATGTAGATTTGTCGTTGCCGGCTAAAACAGATCAACGAGAGATTAATAGAATGTGCGATTGCGTGATTCAGAAATAAATTCTAATGCTTTTCTATGCTTCTATCGGCGACTCTAACTAAAAGCTCGCCCCCTTGCCACCGCGCTCAGAAACAACTATCCATGTTGAAGCTTCAAGAGAAAGAGGGCCTGCTATCACTGCATGCGCTGAATGTCTCATGGTTCTCAAATCATCTTGATGCCGCCGCGCACAAACCAGAAAATGAAAAAAGTACGGATATCGAAATAATAGTTATGCACCATTAATTATGCTGTCATCGTGGTGGAGAAGCACCAATGCATGATTTAATCTTTTCGCGAAAGAGCCAGACGACGTGCATCGCAGAAATTTGGAAATTTAGACGCAACTGCAAACACCTCTCGTTCCAGCTTTGCAGCACTCGACCTACACACATTTCCTCGGTTTCGTCACTGAAATCCTCGAAACCGAGTAAAATAATTTAATCGGCAGCAAGAACCCTTTCGGCTTAGACGAAACATCTCGATTCGACGCCACGAACGACAAACGTGCGAGCGCGGCACCATGCAAGAGAGCCACCGTTCACCTGGATGTCGTAGCCATATTTTTGTTGGAGCAATGTTGCCAGGAGAACTAACGAATCTGAATTTGACATTTGTCTCAAAAGTTTGACATTTGGCTTTCGAAAAGTTCACCGAAAATTACAAATTGGCATACTCGTAGCTAAAACTTTTCTGTCAAGATTGACTGCTTTATTTCACGATGAGTAGAATATAGCCACATAACGTGACATAGCCACATCACTAAATAACCGCGGTCAGCTTGATGCTATCTTTATTGACTACTCAAAAGCATTTGACATGGTAAGCCATAAAAATTTGCTTCTAAATCTTGCGGCAATCTTTCCTGGTCATAAACTAATTGACTGGATATCCGATTACCTGCACCTGCGATTCCAATCCGTCACTTTTAATTACAAAACCTCTTCTACAGCCCAGGTTACGTCAGGGGTGCCGCAGGGCTCAGTTCTCGGGCCACTCCTATTCATCATATATGTTAACGACATTATTGAAGTAGCCAGAAACACACAAGTGAAAATACGTCTTTATGCAGATGATTGCGTGATCTATTCTAACATTCGTACTCTTTGTGATCAAGAAGTGCTTAGTAGCGTATTTTCATCCTTTTCAGACAGGAGTAAGACATGGCGGATGAGCATTAACTTCAGCAAGACTGTGGCAATGTCCTTTACTAATAAGAAACAGCCCCTAAAATTTACGTATAGCACACAAGGATACATTATTCACGAAGTTAACGAGTTCAAATACCTTGGACTTACTATCATAATCACATAATCACATCGCATAATCACATCAATATAGTCTGCTCTAAAGCGATGCGAAAACTAGGGTGCCTAAAACGCACTTGAAAACGCGGCACTAAAGATTGCAAGCTTACGGCTTATAAATCACTCATTAGACCTGTTTTAGAGTGTGCTTCTCTAGTGTGGTCGCCTTATCGCATACAGAATATTTCCAAATCAGAATCCATTCAGAAAAAAGCTGTTAGATTTATTTATGGCCGTTACGACCGTATGTTTTCACCGTCATTCCATGCACACGCTTTATCACTGGACCAATTGTCGTTTCGTCGCACGTGTGACCGCCTAATCCTGCTGCACAATATCGTTCACGGATCATCTAACATTGAAGCGCCTATCTCGCTAACCACACCTACTGCGCGAGTAACCCGACGTACTCACTCATTAAACATAGATCCCTTCGTTCCAAAAATAGATTGCTACAAGTTTTCTTTTTTTCCACACACTGTTGAATTATGGAATAACTTAGATGGTTCTCTGCGTTCATTGTCTACTAATCAATTTCAGAAAGAACTGCCTAACCACGTTGGTTGACATGTTTTGTTCATAGGTTTTGTAACCCGCCTCTGCTATGTCTCTAAATTGAGATAGCAGTATTTGTAAATAAATAAATAAATATATATGGGTAGGCAGTATATAAAATTCAACGTATTTATTGCATGTCGTTAAGGATCAATACATGATAAAAACATTAGAAATATAATTATCTTGAAAGGAATGAACCAGGCGAAAAGAACATAGTCTTAACAGATATTTTCCTAAGAAGTTAGTGAACGAGTAAACCATCATCACAGAGAAATTATGAAAGGCAATCTGGCATGTGGTATTTTAGGCAGTAGCGTAATGTACTTACATTGGAGGCCTGCACGTATTTATGCTCTGGATACAATATTTTACAATATTCCTCTGCAGTTAAGCCTTCCCCTGGATATGATTCATTGGTGTAATTTCCTGCTATGCTGATGTTTATGCATGTGGCTGATAAATTGCTGTTTAAAGAGAGGTTGTGTGTTTAAAATCTGTAGGACAGTAGGCAGTACAAATGAACAGGATGATTTCGGGGAACATATTGAAAGTATACCGGAAGTCGTTGTGTGTACAAAGAATATAGAAATGTGCAACGTGAGGCATGCACAGTAAGCACAATCTGTATGATTCCACTCTAGTTCGATTGTCTATAAAGTATTTTTAATGCTGAAAAACTCTGGTGCCATTCGCAGACAGAATGCAGTTCACTCAAGTAGTATCAATTTGTTTAAATGGCATATTAACTATAGCAATTGCTTTTTTGACGCTTTTATCAAATAATTATCAGTATCTGCCTGTTTTTTTCAGTGAGAATGCCAATACAATAACGCGCTTCTCCCTTTCTTAATCCCTTATTTGAATGTAGTGAATCTGGGATGCGGGTTTCACGAGGAAGACCAAAAACGGGGATGGGGAGAAGGCGTGAAGGCAGCATGTCGCCTCGGAGTCCTTCACTCCCCCTACCCTTTCGCAGCTTTCTCACTATATTACTGAAGCTGTAGTCGACCTTTAATCTCTTCCAAACAGCTTCTTCTATCTTCCTGCATCATACCACCCCCTACCCTCGTCGCTTTGCGCAATCATAAGCCGCTACACAACTAGGCTCCTTGAGCCAGGTTAATCTTTTGTCGCTGGTTGCTTAAAGGGACCACTAAAGCGAAACAATAAATAAGTTTGCACTAATAAAGCATTGTTTGGGAACCCTGCAGGCAGGCATTTCAAAATAATAGTCTGATTATTAGATGAGAAAATGAAGTTCGAAATATCTGCATTTGAATTTCGCGCCGAAACCCATACGCCGATACGTCAGTGTGACGTCAGAGATTCAAAGGATGTTTTTGCATTAGGGCTGCGTTGGCTGAGTAAAGGTTCTAGAAAATTGCCATGTTTAATATTTGGTTGCTTTAGAACATAATGTAGTGAATTTGCACCGCTATTTAATTAGGCACGCCCTAGAAGATGCCATCGAAATCCATGACGTCACAGCGACCAGGTGCGTGAACTTCAAGAAGGCGTCACCAGCTGTCTTTCGTTTTTGCGCTTTTTCTGGCTTACCAAGCGTCGTATCGTGGCAAGGGTGGTGTGTTTTTGGTGTCGGAGAGAGGTAATGTCCTGATGCAGAAGAAACCATCCACTGCGTGCTTTGCTGTGAGGCAGTCTGCCACCCTTAAGTGCTTTCTTTTTTTCTTTCTGCCGCAATTCTCACCTTCCTTTCTTTTAGTGAATGCTCCGGAACGATGCGAAATGCTTACATTACATTTATGGTTCATTCCAAACTTTGCGTTGATATAATCACATTCGCTAACTGGAAACGAGAATGATCCTTGAATGCGTCAGCAACATTTCATACCTAAAGAGAAACCGAAACTATTCACGCCGAAGTGTTCTAATAGGCTGTCATTAATGCACATAGGTGGATGTTACCGCACTGTGGTCCGTTTGTGCGGCAAGTTTTGCATGTTTTGAAAGTGTACAGTCGACTAGTGGCAATAACACAGTGTCACTGCAACCATGTCACTGTCTAAGAGGTAAGCACCTCTGTGGAATCATCTAAAGGACATAGCTGATCTGCCCAAAAATCCGTTTTGATAATAAAATTAGAAAATATGGAATATACCGAAAGTGTAATTGTACTACTGAACCGAAAACACACAAACGAAACTAGACTTCGTCTAAGGAGGTTCGCCGGGTTAGTGTATGTGCAGCTGTGGTTTTCTGTCATTGGCTGTAGTTTTCAACACCGACAAAGAAGCTCGCAGTTTCTCCGACAGCATTAGACACGTGACGAAAGCAAGCACGTGCCGCTCTTGACTTTGCTGATCTAAATTTCTCTATTTCTGCTTGACTGTAGTTCCATAAAAACTCCTAATATACGCCTGTATATAGGAAGCTATATACAAGAGTCTTGCCTTTGCTTCGAGTTGTTGACAAATTGGACTTCGCTCTGCCATCTGCTAGCCGCCTGTTTAGCACCGAAGGTAGAGCGGCTGCCCTCGAAAGGCGGTGATCCCGAGTTCGAATCCCGGACCAGGAGATTTTTTTCTTCAACTGTGAGGCTTTTCTTTCGAGGAACCCGTATGGGTTTCCTTTGTAGCAATTGCTGCAAAAGGGTGGATGTCTCATTTTTCCTCTATTTATTACTTCTCTCCATCTTGCGGGTTTCTGCAGAAGTATTACGTCAGAATATCGCCTATACCTGTTTGCTCTCTGATTCAAACCACTCTCTTTCTGTCTCTTAAAGTTACTCCTAGCATTCTTCGTTTCATGGCTCTTTGTGCGGTCCTTAACTTGTTCTGAAGCTTCTTTGTCAGTCCCCAAGTCTCTGGGCAAGAAAAAAGTACCAGTCTTTTAACCTAAAATTAGGCAAGGCAATGAAACAGCATGAATCGAAAGTCATGTTCATGAGCGCGAGGTCCTTTGATATATATATTATTGAATATTTGACGTGTTAGCATGACAGCCTGAATACAATAATACCTGATCAAAGCAGGTAAGTGAGCCTCAAATATGTTTGTATTAATAATAAGATGAAGTCATCGCCGCCGACCGCATTTCATCGTCTGAAGATAAGCAAGTATGTATATGAATCGTTAGGTGCAATATTTCGTTTCTGCTCTATAAAACGCGCAAAGATCAAGGGTTGATTGTGGTACTTGTCTTGTTTTTCATGGCGCCGCTTGTGCAGTGTTTTGACAGTCATGAGAACCACGCCATAACAAAATGGTCTCGTTGTCGACAATACCCAAGTCAATGCCAGTTCTCGCCAGTTCAGGCGTCATAAAGCTTTGGTAGGAGTAATTTGTTTTACGGCAGAAACACAAATTTACCTTACAAAAGCCCTTATTGAATCCTGACTGCAGGGCGACAGCTTGGATCCGTTTAGCATTCCTCTGTCCATGGTACTCATGAGGTTCCCAAAAGCCGCAGGACAAGTCGATGCTTCTGAAGAGCCATCATGGTATGCCCCTAACCTGAGAACGTTAAAGAAATTTTATGCTGCGTTGAGTTAGACACAATATACAAAAATGGGGCCACCATCATCTATGAGAACATAAACTTCGTTTACATGCAGACTCGCAAGATGATTGAAGACGATATTGCATTGAGCAAGTTCTTTGTTATAACAATGAATCACCATTGTAGTTAACATATTGCCTATATGCTCTAGAAATATTTTTACGTGCAAATACAGGGGTACGTGTAGAGTTTTCCTGTGCGGGGAATTATGAACCATAATATCTTTATATTTGAATCACGGCTAGTGTCTCTTTGAAATATATTTTTACTTCATTTCGTATGAGGCTAAATTATTGTTTCACCCTAAATTGTAGAATACAGAGATTTCTCTTACGACAAACCAATTTAGTGCAACATCAGCAACGCCTCCCGCACCAGCCAACCTCCTCACCATTGTGAATACCTGTTTGAGTACTCTGCGAAGTACCTGAACTGTACTTAATGAAGACAGCGACTTCGATGGCGTAAGCGAAGGCGGTATGACGATGAACCCGGCGCGACACTAATTGCGAGAATGGCGCCAACATAATAATAATGGTTGCAGAATGACTATGATAGCAGCGGCAGCATGACGGCGACATTTGAAGGAATGAATGAAGCATGCCAAACAATCCGTTATGCGACATGAGCCCTGATATTGATCGTGGTCCTCAAGGACAAGTTGCGAACAACCATTTGATGTCGCGGGGCGTATTAACCCCTGCTGCCTTTGAATACGAGCAACAGGTCATATGGCTCAATCTCGACCACAAAGCGCAGCGCAAACTACCAAGTATCAGCGTTCATTGTAGCCCAGTTATTTTATTACAATAAGTTACTGTGGTAGCCGAATAATGAATGAAAATTTTATGACGAGCCGGAACAACACTGAGGGAATGAAGGTTGTCTATACATGCTGCGAAGGTTATCACCATCGCGCGTGAAAGGTACTACCAAAGTATATAATACAGGACATAGGCTATACACCGCCAAAATGCCTCCATAACGATTGCTGAGCATGGCATCGTAAGATCTTTAGCGTATTAGTCGAATAGACACTAAATGTACATTACGCAAAATATTAACTCATGCAAGGTATTGACTGCTAGTCAAGAGATTCCTCTATAGCACGTTATAATTTTCAATTTGTAGCACAGTTCATTAACTAGAGTCGCTGTAATACCTAATGCACTAAAACCTAAAGCAAGATGCATACCATCAGGGCGAATAACTTTCACGGAAGAATGTGCAGGTCTAAAGTCATTAAAGACATTGAAAGACATTAAAGCAAGGGTGCGCTTCACACACATAGCGCCAACTGCAGCGGCACTTTGGTTACCACACACTGCTTCAACAGTTACTAAGTTATCTGTATTGCACCGAAAATACAGATGCTGAAGGGATATAAGCATACCAGCAAACACTAACAGCTCTGAAATAAAAAAAATATAAATGAAGTGATTGAGGCTCAGACTATGGCGCAAATACTCCGCCTATCCTCGTCCAAAGCCGGTAGGTTAATCATAAATGAAGCCAATGTCTCCCCTTCTCCCTGTCTCCAGCACGCGGTTACCCTACCGAGCAAAATTAGAGACAAATACAAAGTCTCACCGTTTCCCAGAAACGTCCACCCACAACACAACGTGGGTAGGCGCCGGGCCCGTGCCCGCGCGATTCTCGACCGCGTCGACGCGGATTATGAAGCCACCACATTTGTGGACTCGGCCAAGTACGGCAGCACATCCACTTTCGCAATAGCGGTCGTGGACGGCGACGGAACGCTACGATCATCCGCATCGGTTAAAACGAGCAGCAGCGCTAAAGCAGAACAAATAGCCGTAGCCATCGCCATGGCAGACCCCACATTCACTTACGTCTACACGGACTCGCGTGCCGCAATTCGGGCCTACGAATGCGGCAACGTATCTAAAGATGCAGCGCGTATAGTACTAGCGAGCTAAGAAGAGAGCAAACGGTGCCTCTCCTGGTTCCCCGCTCACATGGGGAAAGACATTCACCCGCAAAAAGCTAACCTCAATGAAACGGCCCACGACCGTGGGCGAGAACTTGCCCGCCGCGATGGTCCCACGGCCTCCGAGGGGCTGGACATTCAGTTTAATGACCCGCTGCTCACTTACCAAGAAATCACCTCCCACTATCGGAAAGGCAGAACCAAATTCCCGCTCCCACACGCCAAACTCGAACGCGCGCAGTCGGCCACGTTTCCAATGCTACAAACGGACTCGTATCCGTCACGAGGCCTACTAAGTCATTATAACTCAGAAATCCCGGCATATTGCCCAGACTGCCCAGAACTTTACTGCTCACTCTCGCACATGCTATGGCAATGTACCGCGTTACCAAAGGGCCCTCTCTCCAGTGAGCCCGAATGGGAAGAAGCCCTCAAAAGCCCGGACCTCAAACTCCAACTCAAGGCCGTCCAGAGGGCCCAAGAACTGGCGGAGCGTCACCACGTTCCCGTCCCGACTTGGGCGTCACCCACGGTTTCTGCCTGAGGAGCTCCCCGCGTGGGATCTCCAACGGCATGAAACTCCTCAGGACTTCAATAAATTTCTTGACTGACTGACTGAAGGGGTTCGTCATCCCATTGCAAAAGAAGACTATGAGCGGCACCCTAAAGAGGGGTTTTGGAATAATTCAGCCAAACTGGCGGTTGTTATGCGTACCCTATTTCAAGAGACGGGATCGTTCTCGCATTTAGCTTCATTTGCAATTCGGAATGCAACCACCGCAACCGAAAACTCGAGCACGCGTCCTCGTGGCCAGCAACAGATCACCCTACTGCACTGATTAAATGGCTGACGAAACTATCCAGGCGAATAATTTCGTGTAAGCATTAAAGAAAGAATTTAGGCCAGAGAACATAATCCCAATATCTGTGCCCGGAAAAGGACATATTGTCCATTAAAATGAAGGTATAAGCTCTTACCAGTAAGGTCAAATGAAAGTGTAATACGCCTAGAAAGCTGTAAGAAAATGGAGCAGAACGAAGGTACGCTTCAACAACTGTGATGTTCGTAGTATTATTAGCGCTGAAAACTTGCCTGGGACAAAGTTACCTGGTAGCCTTCGTCGACAATGCATTTACGCCAACCTAAAGAGGATGCTTCGGGAGCAAGCCCTCCGAAACCGAGTGCCAGGCAAAGGAGTATGTGCTTGAGAAACTAGAGGACAGAATATAGTATACAAAGAATTTCTACCACTAGACTGTTTCAACTTACGCCGCATATTGTGGAGGCTTCATAATCCGCCTGAAATGTGGTGGTGACAATGTTTGATTTCCAGGAATCACCACGAAACGAAAGGACAAATGAGGGGGGGGGGGGTGGAAGAGTATCACGCCTCTGAAATCAAGAACTCTAAATTTACGTCAAGTAATAGAATAAGAGCAGACGTAAAAGAACATCATCAGCCTGGTTGCGCCCACTGAAGGGCAAAGGCCTCTCCTATACGTCTCCAAGTACCCCGGTCCTGTACTAATTGTGGCCATGTTGTCCCTGCAAACTTCTTAATGTCATCCGCCCACCTAACTTTCTGCCGCGCCCCGTTACGCTTCCCTTCCCTTGGAATCCAGTCCGTAACTTATAATGACCATCGGTTATTTTCCCTCCTCATTACATGTCCTGCCCATGCCCCCCCCCCCCCCATTTCTTTTTCTTCATTTCAACTAAGATGTCATTAACCCACGTCCGTTCCCTCACTCAATCTGCTCTTTTCTTATCCCATAACGTTACACCCATCATTCTTCTTTCCTTAGCTCGTTGCGTCGTCCTCAATTTAAGCAAAACCCTTTTCGTAAACCTCCAGATTTCTGCCCCATACGTGAGTAATGGTAAGACACAGCAGTTATACACTTTTCTCCTGAGTGATAGTGGCAACCTGCTGTTCATGATTTGAGAATGCCGGCCAAACGCACCCCAGCCCATTCTTATTCTTCTGGCTATTTCAGTCTCGCGATCCGGATGCGCGGTCACTACCTGCCCTAAGTAGATGTATTCCCTTACCACTTCCAGTGCCTCGCTACCTATCGTAAACTGCTGTTCTCTTCCGAGTATGTTAAACATTACTTTAGTTTTCTGCAGATTAATTTTGAGACCCACCCTTCTGCTTTGCCTCTCCAGGTCCGTGAGCATGCATTGCAATTAGTCTCCAGAGTTACTAAGCAAGGAAATTTCATCAGCTAATCGCAAGTTGCTAAGGTGTTCTCCATCAACTTTTATCCCCAATTCTTCCCAATTCAGGTCTCTGAATACCTCCTGTAAACATGCTGTGAATAGCATTGAAGAGATCGTATCTCCCTCTCTGACGCCTTTCTTTATTAGGATTTTGTTGCTTTCTTTATGGAGGACGACGGTGTCGGTGGAGCCGCTATAGATATCTTTCAGTATCTTTACATATGGCTCATCTACACCCTGATTCCCTAATGCCTCCATGACTGCTGAGGTTTCGACTGAATCAAACGCTTTTTTCGTAATCAGTGAAAGCTGTATATAAGGGTTGGATATATTCCGCACATTTCTATATCACCTGATTGATAGTGGGAACATGGTCTATTGTTGAGTAGCCTTTACGGAATCCTGCCTGGTCCTTTGGTTGACAGAAATCTAAGGTGTTCCTGATTCGATTTGCGATTGATGATGTGTAGTGTTTTATGGTGCAAGGGCCAGGGATGGCCAAAGAGCACCATGACAAAGGTAATGTTAACAGTGCATTGTGAATGATGCAGGCAATGAATTAGACAATGAATTTCTCATGGTGTATGTGACATGGCTGTAAAAAGGCCTAAAATCGGTCGCTGTGGATGGCGTAAAATATATAGTCGCTAAAATAATGACTCTAAGTAAAGCTGTGGGCTATGGTAATGGGGTTTCGTTAAAAGCATGATGCAATAAAACATAGCACTGACACTTAAGATTCAAGAAAGCCTTTGAATACAAGGCTGGTATACGTGAGCTAAAGATGTCCTGGCCAAATGATTTGGAGACTGTCTGTTTCAGCTAAAAACGCTAAAACTAGATTCGGATTAAAAAGCGGTTCATTGCCGAGAAAAAATTTCGGGTGAAGAGGAATATTTTCGCGATAGGCAGAAATGAAATACTTTTTCCTCTGTGTTTCTATTGCAGGGCATTGAATAAGAACGTGCAGGACTGTGAGGTTTTGACCGCACTTACTGCAAGTGGGAGGATCCCCCCCAGTCAAGAGGTAAGAGTGAGCGCCGTAAGTGTGTCCTATTCTTAATCGGCAAAGGAGGACTTCGTTATATCGTGACATTCTCTCCGATACCCAATATCCTAATTTAGGCTTTATCAAGTGCAGTTTATTTGATATCTCGGCATTCCACTGTTGCTGCCAACAGATTTTGAGCTTGTAACGCAAGTATGCTTTAAGATCTGGGGCTGGGATGGGTATGTCTATGTCCGTGTCACTAAAAGCTACTAAAGTAGCTTTCTCGTCAGCAGCTTCGTTGCCTTTTATGCCACAGTGGCCAGGTACCCAGCATAGGATGATCATTTGTTTAGCACTATAAGCTGAGCATAGCAATGAATACAGTTCATTAAAGACAGTGTTTTTAGGTTTACGTACATTCATTAAAGCTCGCACTACACTCAGTGAGTCTGTGAACACTATAGCCTTAGTCAGATTGGTTTGCTTGATGTGCTTCACTGCAGAGAGGATTGCATATGCTTCCGCTGTGAAGATACATGTATGTGGGTTCAATGTACCGGATATTAAAAATGCTAGTCCTAGTGCTGCGTAAGCAACACCAGACGAAGACTTAGAGGCATCTGTGTAAAATTCAGCACAAGAATATTTCTCCTGAAGCTCAAGAAAATGTGACCGTATGTGTGCTTCAGGTGCTCGTTTTGATATTTCTGCAAACGAGATGTCACATTCGATAGTCTGCCACTCCCACGGCGGTGGAAGCCGCGTAGTTGCCATTATGACATTCTCTAATATCGGCACACCCGTTTCTTCAGACAATGCTTCCAACCGAAGGGACAGAGGAGGTCTAGTGCCTGGGCGGTTACGGAAAAGCCTAGCCGTAGACAGGTCGTAAATAATTGAATGGCATGGATGATGCAAATCTGATTTCACCTTGAGGGCGTAAGAAAGACTTAAATATGTTCTTTGAAGATACAGGGACCACTCGTTAGATTCAGCATACAGGCTTTGTACGGGGCTAGTCCTAAAGGCACCTGTAGCAAGGCGGATGCCTAAGTGATGAATAGGATCTAGCATTTTCAAAGCGCTAGGTGCAGCAGAATTATAAACTATTGCTCCATAGTCAAGCCGTGTTAATATTAGGCTTTTGTAAAGCTTTAAAAGGCACCGCCTGTCGCTTCCCCAAGATGTGCGCGACAAGAGCTTCAGCAGATTCATAGTCTTGAGGCACTTTGATTTCAGATACTTCAGATGTGGTACAAAAGTCAGCTTGCTGTCTAAACGGATTCCTAGAAATTTGTGTTCATGGCTCACAGATAGCCGTTCTCCATTCAGTTCTACTGCGGGGTCCGGAAGTATGCCTCTCTTGTTAGAAAACAGGACGCATGTACTTTTTTGTGGGTTTAGCTTGAAACCGTTTTGGTCCGCCCACTTAGATAATTTATTTATGCAAAGCTGCACATGTCGCTCGCAGATACTTAGGTTACATGATTTGAAACCTATCTGGATGTCGTCCACATATACAGAATAAAACATAGTATGTGGGATGGCAGACTGGATCGAGTTCATTTTTACAATAAAAAGAGTGCAGCTGAGCACACCACCTTGTGGAACACCAGTCTCTTGCGTAAATGGACGAGACAGAACGTTACCAACTCTAACCCGGAACGTGCGATTGGAGAGGTAACTCTGAATCACGTTCAGCAAGCTGCCTCGAACTCCCATTTCAAACAGATCACGGAGAATTCCAAAGCGCCAGGTTGTGTCGTATGCCTTTTCCATATCAAAAAATACTGATAGGAAGAACTGTTTGTGGACAAAGGCATCACGGATATTTGTCTCGATGCGGACAAGGTGATCTGTTGTGGATCTACCCTCCCTAAAACCGCACTGAAATGGATCGAGTATCTTGTTGCTTTCAAGAAAATGGATGAGGCGACGGTTAATCATTTTCTCAAATAATTTGCATAGACAACTAGTCAGAGCTATAGGCCTGTAACTGTTGGGTGAGGAAGGGTCCTTGCCCTCTTTGAGAATAGGGATCACGATTGCTTCTTTCCAGACAGAAGGAATGTAGCCGGCAGAGAACATGGAATTGAAGAGTGACAGTAATGTTTTTTGGGTTTCAGGGTGTAAGTGTCTTATCATCTCATACATTATTCTGTCACTTCCTGGAGCGGACTTGTTGCAACAGTTCAGTGAGGCTTGGAACTCAGCCATACCAAATGGACGATTGTATCCTTCATTGGATGAGCTGTTCCGACCCAAATTCATCTGTTCTGCAAGCCGCTGGTATTTTAGAAATGTATCCGTGTAATGAGATGTACTGGAAATGTGCTCAAAATGTGATCCTAGACAATTTGCCTGATCCTCAAGAGTGTCTCCTTGTGTATTTAATAAAGGTAAGGAATGAGTTTCGCGGCCTTTTATTCTGTTCACCCTGTTCCAGGCTTTTCGTTCGTCTGTATATGAATTGATGCTGCTTATGTAGTTTTTCCAACTTTCCCGTTTAGCGCGGCGGCGCGTTCTTCTCCCTTGCGACTTGATTGCCTTGAAATTAATTAGATTCTCTGTGGTTGGTGAGTTACGGAGGAGATTCCAAGCCTTGTTTTGCTTTTTCCTGGCTTCCCTACACTCCTCATTCCACCATGGAATACGTCGTTTAGAGGGCGACCCATTTGTTTGGGGAATGCATACTGATGCAGCCTCAATAATGAACGCGGTTATGTATGCTACTGCGTCGTCTAAGCTGAGTTCAGAGATATCATTCCAGGGCAGCTGCGTTAGTTCGCGGAACTTCGTCCAGTCGGCTGACTCAACGTTCCATCGAGGAAGATGTGCATGACACGGACTTTGTTTTTTAAGGTTTAGAACGATGGGGAAATGATCACTGCCATAAGGGTTATTAATGACATCCCACTGGAGATATGGCACAATTGTACTAGACGCTATGCTTAGGTCTATGGAAGAAAATGTTTTATGCGTAGGGCTGTAAAATGTTGGCTTTTTCTTGTTAAGCAAGCAGGAACTTGAAGTGAATAGGATGTTTTCTATAAGCCGTCCTCTCGCATCACAGCGTGAGTCGCCCCACAGTGTGCTATGCGCGTTTAGATCGCCGACGACTATGTAAGGGTGACGCAGCTCATCAATAAAGCTTTGAAATGTTGTGCTAGAGAGTTGATAACTTGGGGGGATGTATACAGACGTGATGGTGACTAGTTCATTGAATATAACTGCTTCGATAGCCACTGCCTCAAGAGGAGTTTGGAGTTGCAGTTGCCGACAAGCAACGCCTCTGTCGACTATTATTGCTACGCCGCCGGACGATGCAACAGCATCATCTCGGTCTTTCCGGAAAATAGCGCATTGCCTAAGAAAGTTTGTTTGTGTAGATTTAAGATGTGTCTCCTGAACACACAGCACCTTTGGATTGTATTTGTGTAAGAGTTCTTTGACATCCTCGAGGTTGTGGATCAAGCCTCTCACGTTCCAGTGTAATATTTGTGTATCCATATTGTTTGTGTTTATGTGATGTGTGTCAAGAGATATCACTTAGGTTGGCTCAAGGGACCTTTCCAGGCCCCTGGATGCGGGGTATTTCTTTTTTCTTGACGCGCTCCAGGGAGCAACGCCGTTCCTTCGGCGTTTGAGACGCCGGAGAAGTTTTTGTTACATCCATCGCCTCGTCAGAGGCGCTGGATGACGCCCGTTCAGCGGGCACTCTCGGGGGTTTTTGGGGCCTGTCTGCTCGAGCAGTGGCCCTGGGACCGGCAGGCTCGGGGGTCTGCTGGCCCTTCGTGCTAGGGGGCGGAAGAGCAGTGGCTGCTCCCGCCAGGGGGGCTGATGGCGTAACCGCCGTCACACTCCGTGTGACTTGCGCGGCCGCCAGAGGATGTGGCACTGCCCCCCGGCGCGTCACATCACTGTAGGACGGATTTGATTGGTGGTGGACAGAAAAACGCTTCCGCGCTTCTGGAAAAGAAATGTTTAGTTTAACCTTCAGTTCGATTATTTGTTTTTCTTTCTTCCATGATGGGCACGATCGCGAATAGGCGGGGTGGTCTCCATCACAGTTAGTGCAGTGGGTCGCGGAAGAACAGTTATCTGATGTGTGGTCTTTAGATGCACATTTTGCACAAGTAGCACGCCCTCGGCAGCTCTGAGATGCATGCCCAAAACGCTGACACTTGAAGCATCGGCGCGGATTGGGGATATATGGTCGCACGCGAAGTTTGCAATATCCGGTCTCTATCGAATCAGGCAGTTCACTTGTTCCGAACGTTATTATTACATGCTTTGTTGGGATTTCCTTGTCATCGCGTCTTAACTTAATTCGCTGCACCTTTACAACGTTTTGGTCTTGCCATCCATCCAACAGCTCGCTTTCACTTAGTTCAAGGAGGTCGTCATCAGAAATGACACCACGCACAGTGTTCATTGACCGGTGGGGGCCCACAGAGACAGGAATGTCACCAAAGGCAACAAGTTTAGTCAGTTTACTGTATTGAAGCTTGTCACGCACTTCCAGAAGAAGGTCGCCGCTTCCCATCTTAGTAACTTTGTAACCAGAGCCGATTGCTTCTGTCAGACATTTTGCAACCACAAATGGGGATATTGTACGGACTGTCTTGGTTTCATGTTGACTATGTATTACGTGGTATTTGGGAAATATTTCTTTTGGTTTCATCAGAAAGTTGAACGTATCATCGGTGCGCCCCCTCTTCAGGGAGCGATCAGGGAGTGGGGGGAAACTAGAAGCCATCTATAGGATTACTTTATTCGGCAGGAATGCCCGCCGCCCACCTCGGAGCCCAACCTGGGGACGTCACAGGATTAGAAAACTTCTATTCTGCGTACGCCAGCGGTACGTTCCCACTATAACCTAATATACATATACCCGAGACTGGATATATTACACAAGGTTAACCCTTGCCGCCCAGAAAATAGGAAGTTAAAAGAAATGAATAGAAGACAGGAAAGATGGAAAAGTGGGAGAGAAAGGCGAAGATGAGGGTAGAGAGAGACAGGAAAAAGCGACTGCCGATTTCCTCCAGGTGGGTCAGTCTGGAGGTGCCGTCTATGCGAAGCAGAGGCCGAAGAGGTGTGTTGCCTCCGCCGGGGGGCTTTAAAGGTCCAAAACACCCAGCATCGGCTCAACCCCCAGGATCCCCTTTTCCCCAGACACGGCTAAGCCGCGCACGGCTACACGCGGGAGGGTCCAACCCTCGTGTGCTCGGGTCCGTGGTGTCGCAACGCACCAAACGCCTGCTTGCGCAGACGCCCCTGCGGGGTTCGATTTGCGATTACCTTAGTAAATATATTGTAGGCAACGGACAGTAGGCTGATCGGTCTATAATTTTTCAAGTCTTTGGCATCCGTTTTCTCGTGGATTGGGATTATGTTAGCGTTCTTCCAAGATTCCGCTACGCTCGAGGTTATGAGTAAAAGAAGACCTGGCGGCAAATCATTGGGACTGGGGTTATACAAAATACAGCATGGTAAACAGTGAATTCCAATGGCGGCCTGTGGGCTGCCATTGGAATCGGAACCTGGCAACGTTTAACGCTAAAACGTTATCTAGTGAGGCGAGTCTAGCAGTGATATTGGAGGAATTAGAGGACAGTGAATGGGATATAATATGGCTCAGTGAAGTTAGGAGGACAAAAGAAGCATATACAGTGCCAAAAACGGGCACATCCTGTGCGACCGGGGATTTGCGATCAGACCATAACTAGTAGTCGGATTCCTGATTAGTAAGGATATAGCTGGCAACATACAGGAATTCTATAGCATCAACGAGAAGGTGGCAGGTTTTGTTGTGAATAGAAGGTACAAATTGAAGGTCATACAGTTCTTCGCTCCCACATCCAGTCATGATGACCAAGAAGTCGAAAGCTTCTATGAAGACGTGGAATCGGCGATGGGTAAAGTCAAAACAAGATACATTATATTGATGGGCGACTTCAATGCCAAGGTAGGCAAGAAGGAGGCTGGAGACAAGTCAGTGGTGGAATATTGCATAGGCTCTAGGAATAGCAGGGGAGAGTTATTAGTAGAGTTTGCAGAACAGAATAACACGCGGATAATGAATACTTTCTTTTGGAAGCGGGATAGCCGAAAGTGGACATAGAGGTGCCCGAATGGCGAGACTAGAAATGAAGTAGATTTCAACAGAGTCAATAGACTTCAATAGAAAGTCAATAGAGAGCCGCGAGTCAACTCTGTTAGTCTTTTTAATCAGATTTTTATTGCACCCTAGAGTACTAAGCAATTTAAACATTTATTTTACTCTTCTTAGCCAGCGCCGTGGCGCAGATCTATGAAGCGTATCCTAGTGCTGCGGGTGCGATCTCTGACGCCATTGTGACTGCTTGGGTGGATGCAAAATTGCTTCCGTATTGTGCTCTGAAATTTTATGTGCCATGAAGAATTTGCTTGCACCTTTCAGCATCATGCTTAACCGCCTATTTTATTTTAGAAAACAAAACCATTAAAATATACTGCGAACTAGAGCACAAACGTGTTCCTTGGGCTGGATTACACAAAAAGTCACCAATATTTGTAAAAGAAACCAAATGCATCTTAGACAAATCACTAATAATTTTCATCTCAATTATTAGCTAGTAAGTTCAGAGCACACGCTGGAGCATGCAAATTGAAACCAGCGACTGCTCAAGGCATCTCTGTTAGGAACTAATTTTGAACCCAGCTCCAATTTCGAGAGCCGTCAAACTTTTCACACAGACGCAGCATTGTTGCAGTGTGTTTTTTTAACGCAACATACATTTAAGCAGTGAAGCACAATATGTTAAATACCTGGTGTTTTCTTCCGGTAACTTCTGAAGGAAAATATGAAATATGGTTTCATCTTTAGAATTTGTTACATGTAGAATTCAGAAAATTCAATTTTCAAATTAAAGCAGGTGTAAAAAAGCTATAACGTCTACGTTCACAGTGGATATATTCGTAAATAGTCTTTTATACATTCTGACTAATCGGGCAAGTAATCGCCACCTATTCGAATAATCCACTCCAAGGAGCAAATTGAGATGACGTCTGATAGGCGATATTTAAAAAATTTCGCTAGTTCTCAAACAAAACCCTACGTATATTTTAAATTGTACTTGTTAGTCACAGCACAATTTTACGGGCGTAAAAATTATCCGCCGGAGTGAGTTAGCTGCGAGATGCGTTTCGGGATTTAATGCCCGGCGTTGCTTTTCAACACTTACAAATGCCCGAATTCGTGCGCCATTGTAGTGAGTCCGAGGTATGTGCGAGGTTTGTCTTCTCCAACGCCAAATCTTTGGTCTGTACACGCACCACCAATTACGGCCAAACCTGGATATTTTGGACAGGTTTCCGTAAGTTCGCTCCTTGCATTTGGGTGGACAAAGAACACACTCACAAATAGTCTAGTTATTGCGAGGGATAGGCATAAATACACCAACGCGATATCAATTTGCATTTACAGGATAATGTGCTCTTTAACACGACATAGCTTGTTCTGCATTATTTTGCTTGATGACATGGCGAATCATTGAAAGCAGGTTCGTTGAAACTGCGTAGCGAACTACGTTACTATGCTTAGAGCGCAGAATGATTTGAAATATATATATATATATATATATATATATATATATATTAACATTGTACAGAACGTTTTGTTGTATATGCGAAGATGAGCAAAATACCACTCAGTTGGGAAACAATTTTTGCCCATAGGAAAACAGTACTGAGCTTATAGTAGACAAACTCCTAAAAGTCAAATGTCATCATCATCATCAGCCTGGTTACGCCCACTGCAGGGCAAAGGCCTCTCCCATACTTCTCCAACAACCCCGGTCATGTACTAATTGTGGCCATGCCGTCCCTGCAAACTTCTTAATCTCATCCGCCCACCTAACTTTCTGCCGCCCCCTGCTAAGCTTCCCTTCCTTTGGGATCCAGTCCGTAACCCTTAATGACCATCGGTTATCTTCCCTCCTCATTACATGTCCTGCCCATGCCCATTTCTTTTTCTTGATTTCAACTAAGATGTCATTAACTCGCGTTTGTTCCCTCACCCAATCTGCTCAGTCAAATGTGATTTTCATAAATGCCAGAATAGCTTACGAATATTGAGAAGCCTCTGCATTATAATGTACTTTGCCTCACGCTTGAGCTATTGGTAAATAGTTCATGTGGCACAAACTATTACAGAATGTAATGACTTTGGTACTGAAAGCACTCCATTCATGTTTCAGTCGAGCTTTCACACATGCCAACGAATTATTTTTTTCAAATTTACCGTGTTTTTATTCCGTTTACTAATGCAGTAAAATGCTGCTCTTCAATGTTAGAATAAATTAAAATGCAGTATCAATGCGAAACAGACAAAAGTAACGCTAGGACTAAGTTTGGACAAAAGAGACAGACAATCTTGAAATGGATTGAAGCAAAATGAGACACAATGCTGCAGAGGTCACATCAAATTTCACAGAGAGTGGATTTCACAACTCACAGAGGGTACTGGGTGCTAAGTGAAAATATTTGAAATATTAACCGACAACGGCTTCGTATACATAATTTTGCTATGATGACAACACAGTGAAAGCAAATTTTCTGCAAAAGCACAAGTAATGATTGGGGCTCTTTTAGACTGCCCATTTGAAAGCACGACTTCGCCAACCAGGAATTAAGCATATTGGTCACAGCAGTGCCGTGATAAAAGGGAAGACAAATCTCATGATCTTGACCTTTTCGCGCCAAACATCCATCTCCAGCAACTTTAGCATCAAGGGTGGAATATCTGCTTCAGATTGATCTTCACCACAATGCATTGATTTCTGAAAGCTTTTGACTAAGAGTGCCGTGGGAAATAACAAAATAATTGTAGTAGCAAAATGACAGCAAATTATTTAAAAGCGACTTTGGGAGAAACTAGAGGGGGGATTCAGTATATGTAACATAAATGAAACAAACATTCCTTTCCAACGATTATAAATTAGTATACTTTATCTCGCAAGTAACTTGAAGCACTAAGTACAGTACCAGGTGTGCGTTGCCAATATTTTTAAGCCGTCAAATTTAGATATGGACGTCACTGACTAATCATTAGTGAGTTATAGAGCTTTATGTCTGCTTTGTACATGATGCGTTAGAGTCATACCTGACTTGTTTTGCCGTGTGCTCATGCAAATCGTAGACCACGAATTACTGTGATAACAACCACCCGCCAAGTGTAATAGCCATCCTAAACGTGAATACGTAGATACATTGCAGCGCCCATGCAGGCCCGACTACCCGCTTCCCGCGGCGCTCGCGCTTGTCGCTCGCTTACCCCACCGTGACAGCAAGATATAAATGGTAAATGCGGTCAGCCCTTAGCCTCATCTCTCGCCGAGGGCAACGCAATACGTTTGTTTTGCTGTTATACTTGAGAGGCCCTGCTTTCTTTCTTAAATTCTGGGAGGACTGCGGAGGTGGCACGGAGCCGTAAAAGTAGTTTGATTTCGAACTGGGGCAGGGATGCAGCTGGCGTTACAGCATTCATAGCATTAGCAAGCCTTATTCGTTGACGATGCAGAAGGCTACGAAGGCCCAATTGTTCGCTGCATCAAAAAGACAACACTGTACTCCTGTATGGCACGAAATGATGCTGGTGACGAAACGCCAAATAGACGCAGAGGAGACGACCCTAGCGTGAGTGGACATTTATAAGGGCGCTAACCTTTTCGACTGGTTAAGGAGGCTGCACGAACTGCTTAGAAAGCGTACTTCGTGAGGTGAAGTGCCAATGTCGTATTCGCGTAGACGCCAAAGCATCAGTTACCTCGACGCATCTAACGGGCAGTATTTATCGATAGGATGGCATGCAAATGCTTAGGAGGCGGTGCGACTCCGATGAACTTATTTTGAGGGTTATTCGGCCTTCCTATTGGCTAAGGAGCCCTGCAGCTTCCACAGTGCTGCAAGGAACTAGTGAGATAGAGTGGGTATTGTCGTTAGAATGAAAGCTTCCGTTAGAAGTTTGTGACGTAGGTCATGTCACGGTACCTTATATACAGGTTTCCTTATAAATACTTAAACTATAAATTAGGGTCTTAGTGTGCAAATCTGTCGACTTACCTGTGATGTCGGTCGAAAACGTTCCGTTTACAACAAATGTAAGTTCTGCACTAGAATGGAGGATATGGTTGGAATCAGATGCAAATACAGCATTGTTTTTCAACATATAAACACAACATTATTTGTTCCCATGCCGCTCAACTGTGGTTTGATTAACGAACAATGTTACACTCAGCGTAACAGCATAAACAAAATCATTTAGTTTTGCGAAAATCACTGCCATTATTTCTACGGCATACTTCTCTGTTGTTAATTATTTTCTTGAGTATTATGGTGACAAAAATTACCTCTTGGTCTTTCCAGGAGGAGATTATTCTTCAAAAGAGGTCTATGATGTAGCATTTTATACTTTGTTCATTACCAAGGGTAATTCAAAAGGCAGAGGCAAAGTTATCTACAGGAAATACAACATAAATTGACAAAAAATAACGTTTTCTTGGGTAACACAATAAACTTTCGTCTGTAATAAAGCGATGATTGCTAGAAAAATCAACACCTGACAAAAAGTAGAAGGCGATCTGACGTTCACAGACAATTTGGCAACTTCATGGATGCCGCTTTCACCTTTCTCCAATCTTTATTCATTTAAGAAGTACCCCTAAACTACTGCTTTTTTACAAATATAGAAATATAGATTTGCTTTTAAAGTACAGTAATATTGATCTAGATAAAAAGATTTATATGCGCCCGCGCTAACGCAAACATATAAAAGGGCAAACACACGAAATAACAACCAATGCGTGTCACCGTGCCTACAATCGCCCCTAATATTTTGAAGTCCGTGTCTGCAGAAATAGCGAAGCATTTCACTGCGACTAAAGCTTCTTCATAAGGCTTCGTCATTGCCTAATTATGGCCCATTAGATGATTGATGCTTAACCAAGCTTACCCAGCATTAGTAGTACATTTGTAGTGTAGCAGGCGCATTTGCTTAGCACGTAGGCGCCATGCATCAACACGCGCACTACTACGTACTCACTCACCGTTGCAGACGGACACGGCACCTAGCTTGCGCACCGATTTTTTAATAGTGCTTAGCAAGGCAACACCGAGGTGACAGCACCGTTATTAGTGATTTGGTTGATATTTAATGGTAAAGAAGAAGTGCATGCCAGTGAGAGAGTCCCATCCGAATAAACATTGTTTCGGTACATCACATACTACATTTCGAAGCAGTGTCCTTATTTAAACAATAGTTCATTGCACGAGGCGTCAGCATATCGAATACTGACCTCACAATTGTGCAGGTAAGTTTCAATATAATTTTGTGTCTTTTTGTGTACTGCATTATTGCGCAACTTTTCTCGCTGTTGAGTTGAGTGTTGATTCATAGATGTAATAATATAATATTTGGGGTTTTACGTGCCAAAACCACTTTCTGATTATGAGGCACGCCGTAGTGGAGGACTCCGTAAATTTTGACCACCTGGGGTTCTTTAACGTGCACCTAAATCTAAGCACACGGGTGTTTTCGCATTTCACCCCCATCGAAATGCGGCCGCCGTGGCCGGGATTCGATCCCGCGACCTCGTGCTTAGCAGCCCAACACCATAGCCACTGAGCAACCACGGCGGGTGATTCATAGATGTCAAGCACATTGTTATATAAATGTTAGCGCTGTATAAATAAATATCTGAACGGCGTACTTGCTCATAAATGCTGGCTTTACAGTATTTCGCTTTTTCCGCAGACTCTGAGCCAGTTGAGAGTTTAATATCATGGCACTAAATTAAATAAAATCGCACTCGCCGGTAGATATCCCTATAGTAATTTACTGCATGTCTGTGTATGCATAATACTCCGTGCAGTGGGAATTCGATGCTAGGTTCCTTTTCACAGTGCCAACACCCTACATACAGGTTAAACTATTGCATGCTTTCAAATGCATTGTATGCTGCACAATTTTTGGGAGTGAAAGAAGCAAAGCATTGCATTACTTTGCGCATCGATACACGAACATGTTCTCATTTACACGCTTATGTTTCAGGCTCCTTTCTTCTTTCATAAATCCCCAAATTGACGGTTACAAAATATTCATTTCGATGTGCATTCCAAGTAAATGCTCAAATGCCTAAGCTCGGCGCGTGCATGCAACTACTCTGAAGAATCATCAAACACTTTTTGAGACCTCAGTAAACGCGAAAGCGGGAAACTTATGCGCGCGAGGAAAACATACCTGGTTATGTGGTAAACAATATCGCACGCCGCACTTTCACATGCGTTTACATAATCTATGGTCTTGTTTAACGTCTCTTCAGCGTCAAATCCGCAGACGACGGTGCCCTCTTGATTTGTAAACTTATTCTTAGGTTTGCCGCAAGTGCTGTTGCCGAAAACTTTTTCGTCCTAGAAAATAAGAACAAATTCGGTGGAAGCAACCTCAGGGTGAATACTAGCGTGAACGCAATAAGCGTTGCCGCTTATGTAGGGACATACCGTATGGCCACCACCAAAACGCGTCATGTGTCAGGCGTCGATTCAGCCTGGTTGCTTTGCCCTTCCAACTGAACACGCTGAAAAATCTAACGGAGCTGCGGCGAAATGTGGGCGTGTCGCTAGCGTGTACCTGCATATATATATATATACATATATATATATATATATATATATATATATATATATATATATATATATTCAGGCAAGATTGCCTCAAGCTATGCGTCACGGCTTCTTTTCTGTGAAGCACCGTATAACATTTAAAATTTCTTTCCATCTAAAATAAGAATGCCAAATACCCAGTGACACAGTGACAGACCCTGTTGGTCTGACTGTTGCTTTTGCACACAATTTTCTCAGCGCAGGAGCCTGTTGGTGTAGCCATTGGACTATGAACTATCCAGTGACACAAGATCGTGGGAGCCAGCTTGTGACCGACAGGTAGACTGGCAGGAATATAGAGATAGGCAGTTTCCTAAATACGCGTCAAGAGTCCAAAGCGGGCTAATATCGCAATGAAGCCCGTAATAGCTGTAATGCTGGTACATTTGCGCATTGTCATACAATGTTGTAGACTCGAAATCTCAGAAAGTATAGGTATGGCTATCACTTCAGCTGAAATTTATTAATAATTATACTACCAAAAATACTGTCAAACAATGCAATATAAAAAGTACATAAAACAATGTTTATTAACGCAGCTAAAGGCGAGGAAGCAAAGAATGTCAACTTCATCTTGTTGCAACTCAATATCTAGAGTTTGGAGACCGGGCCAGTGCATTTAGATTTTTAGAACCATAAAGTAAAACAGAGAATAACGCCAGAGAACGCATGTCGGAAACTGACAGTTACATATTGCCACCAATTATATTGAAACACCACACATTATTCACAAAACAGCGAGCTAGAGGAGATGGAGTTGATCGTCAAGAGCGTTCGTCCTGTTCCTAACTTCTTTCTCTGCTTTGGCTTGGGATGCCTAGGGCTATTTTTCTTCCATCAAAAGGAAAGGCACTCATTGCGGTACCACAATAAGCCATAAAGCAGAAAAGTAGCAAAGGAGTTCCGTGGACAAGAAGTGCCGCACAACATTAAGCGTTCTCATAATTGGAACTGGAGAGGCCGCGTGATGTCAGAGAGCCGTGGTAACGCAACAAATACGGTTTTCAGCCAAACAATGTGGACAAACTCTTCAGTGGTGCTGCCGGCGCCGAGGCAACAAGGAACCATCCTGAATAACCTCGTAGTTCACTTCACTATTGCGGAGGAACACTCGGCGGAATAGCCGGTAGAATGAGCCGCTCATCGTATCGGGCAAAGCTCTAAAATGATTGATTAAGCAGCATTTCAGACAATCCTAAGCGACACCATATTAATCCACACTCATATTTGATCGCATGGATGGCTTTCTATTTCCCGATGGCGAAGATTGTTGCGCCGCGTATCTGTACCCTGGTGCTTCGTGATGTTTAGGCCTGCTAGTTAACCACCGTCCTCCTCGTATTGAACAAGTTGCTTAGCAAAAGGATAGAAAGTTGTGCGTGTTGGTACGGTAACATGATTTTGAATTGCAGCGCGAAGTGACGCAGACAGAGACTAGAAGCATACAGGACGAGCTCTAACTCTCAAATATTTATTGAAACTATCAGTATATATATAGGTGATTGCTAATACGGTCATGCTCACATGACATGCTGCGGTATTTGCAACATTTATCAACACCCCCCCCCCGACATAAACACCCACACACACACACACATATATATATATATATATATATATATATATATATATATATATATATATATATAGGGGTTTTCTTCAAAGTTCAGCACGCAGGACCCGACGTAAAATACGCAGGAAAGAGGCGACGAACTTTTTGGGAGACTTCTTTTTCTTACTTAACGTTTTCGGCTGGTGGACCAGCCTTCGTCAGAGTACAGTGTACTCTGACGAAGGCCGGTCCAACAGCCGAAAACGTTAAGTAAGAAAAAGAAGTCTCCCAAAAAGTTCGTCGTCTCTTTCCTGCGTATATATATATATATATATATATATATATATATATATATATTGTGGTGAAGAGAAAGACGAAGAAGGCGCTCTTGTGTCGGCTGTGCGCATGATCAGGGTTCATCTACTGCCAGTGCTACTAGACTGTGCCTAGTGCCTCGTAATAAATCATCTTATTACATTTGGTGGAAGGTGCTGCGCTCTCCGACCTCACCCTGGAACTTCGCAGCCGCACTTTAACATCTGCTCCAGCCGCTACTATGAACGCCGCTCCCAACAATCCGCTTGGCGCATCTGCCGCTCCTGTCATGTGCGGCGCCGTGCAACGGCAGCGGGACCCTCCTGTTTTTAGCGGCTCAGGTGAGACTGACGTAGAAGATTGGCTCTCGACCTACGAGCGCGTCAGTGCACACAACAAGTGGGATGACCCGACGAAGCTCCGTAGCGTCATCTTCTATCTTGCTGACGTTGCGAACCTCTGGTTCCACAATCACGAACGGGAGCTGCAAACCTGGTCCGCTTTCAAAACTGCATTCGCGGAAGTCTTCGGTCGCCCAGCCTTGCGAAAACTCCGTGCTGAACAACGCCTCCGCCAGCGCGCTCAACAGCCCGGCGAGACTTATACTAGTTACATAGAGGATGTCGTTGATATTTGCGCCCGCGTCGATTCCACCATGACTGAAGAAGACAAGGTGAAGCACATCCTCAAGGGCATCGAGGACGACGCATTTCAAATGCTCCTGGCGCGGAACCCTACTTCTGTCGCAGCTGTCGTCACTCTTTGCCAGAGCTTCGATTAGCTGCGTCGACAAAGGGTCCTTGCGCGCAGCGCTCTCGCTCCTGGCGACCCTCTCTCGGGCCTCACGCTTCGCTCAAACACCACGCCAGCAGCATCGCTCTCTGTTGAGATAAAGGATTTCATTCGGGAGGAGGTGGCGCGCCAATTGTCTATGCTGCCTCTCAACGATGGACCTCCCCTGCCTGACACATCTCTGGCTCCTCCCATTAGGCGGGCCATTCGCGAGGAACTTGCTGGGTCTTTACCTTTCGCCCAACCCTGCCCTCCCGTGGCTGCACCTCTGACTTATGCCGAAGTCGCCGCGCGACCTGCGCCGCCGACGTTCTCGTTTCCGGTGCCAATGCGACTTCCTGCTGCACCTCCTCCCGCGTCGCCTCCCGTTCCATCTCGACGCCCAGTTCACACCTCTTGGCGCACACGCGACAACCGACCCATATGCTTCGCTTGCGGTGTCGCCGGCCACGTTGCGCGCTTCTGCCATCGTCGTATGCCAGCTGCTAACGCTCCTGTCGCACCACCTGGATATGCCTATTCCCACGATACCGCCGGGCATGCGATGCTTCCCGACCACGAGTTTTCGCCGCCTCCTCGACGCCCTGTCGGCACCCATCGTTCGCCATCGCCACGTCGTCGCTCACTTTCCCCCTTACGTCGCCGCCAGTCACCTAGTGAGGGAAACTAGTTGCTGCAGTTCCGCAGGCACGAACTGCAAGCTTCGCGACTTCTACAAGGCCTGCACAGTAGCCACGCAATTTATTGGACGTTTTGGTCGAAGGAAGCGCCGCAATTGCGCTTATTGATACTGGGGCTGCAGTTTCTGTTATCGACGAAAAGCTTTGTCGCAGCCTCCATAAGGTCACAACGCCGTTGTCTGGTATGCTTCTACGCACTGCGACTGCGCAGCATATAGCCCCGGTCGCTCAATGTACTGCAAGGGTGGTCATCGAAGGCATTGTCTACGTTGTTGAATTTCTCGTGTTGTCATCATGTTCACATGCCATTATACTCGGCTGGGACTTCTTGTCTCACCATCGTGCCATCATCGACTGCGCCCGGGCCGAAGTAGCGCTTTTCCCGCTTGCCGATGCCCCGCTGCCTGAGCCTTCTGAACAAAAAGCCTCCAAGCTCACTATTGTGTCCGATACGGACATACCACCCGACATGTGTGTGCTTGCGCCCGTCTGTTGCTCTACCGCGCCAGACGCTACAGTACTTTTTACACCGTCGCCAATTTTTCTACGTCGCAAGGCCCTACCTCTCCCATTTGCCGTCCTCACCACTGTGTCTGGATTATCCTCAATGCTTGTGTGTAACCCGTCTCACTACCATGTGTCGTTACTGCGCGGCGAATCACTCGGTCGTGTTCAGCCCCTTGACCCGCTTCACATTCTCGATGTTTCCGACGACACTGCCTGTTATGAACTCGACGCCCTCACTTCTCCTGTGCCGTGCACATCATCATCATCATTGTCGTCGTCGTCGTCAAACGTTCTTGAACCTGTCGTAGACGCCGATCTGCCGCCTCCGTATCGCCAGCAAGTCTTCGCGCTTCTTCAGAATTTTCGCTCGTCATTGGACTGTGACCAACCATCTCTGGGGCGTACGGCAACCGTCACTCACAGCGTACACACTGGTTCCCATCCTCCGTTACGCCAGCGACCATACCGCGTGTCGGCAGCCGAGCGGAAGATCATTAACGAGCAGGTCGACGACATGCTGCACCGTGGTGTCATTCGCCCTTCCCACAGTCCTTGGGCGTCTCCTGTAGTATTAGTACGCAAGAAGGACGGGTCAATACGCTTCTGTGTGGATTACCGTCGACTCAATAAGATCACTCGTAAAGATGTCTATCCGCTGCCTCGGATAGATGACGCCCTCGACTCCTTGCAAGGCGCAGAGTACTTCTCATCTTTGGATCTTCGCTCCGGCTATTGGCAAGTGCCGATGGCAGATGATGACTGTGAGAAGACAGCTTTCATCAAGCCCGATGGCTTGTACGAATTTACCGTAATGTCATTCGGGCTATGCGACGCGCCCGCTACTTTCGAGCGTATGATGGACACCATCCTTCGCAACTACAAGTGGAAAACATGTCTGTGCTACCTTGATGATATCGTGGTGTTTTCGCCAGATTTCCCGACGCACCTCGTTCGCTTGCGTGAGATACTGACCTGCCTCACCTCTGCTGGCCTCCAACTTAACATCAAACAGTGCCGTTTTGCTGCTCGCAAGTTAACAATATTGGGTCACGTTGTATCGAAGGACGGCGTGCTTCCTGACCCAGCCCAGCTTCGCGCGGTCGCAGAGTTTCCGACGCCCACTACTCTTAAGGCGCTCCGCAGCTTTATAGGGCTCTGCTCTTACTTTCGGCGTTTTGTGCGCAATTTCGCGACTCTCATCGCACCACTGACCAATTTGCTTACCGCTACCAACGGCATATCCGCGTGGTCAACTTCCTGTGACGAAGCCTTCCAGCAACTACGTCGCCTACTTACTTCGCCACCGATTCTTCGACACTACGATCCCACAGCGCCTACAGAGGTACATATGGACGCCAGCGGTATCGGACTTGGTGCAGTCCTCGCACAACGGAAAGACGGCTATGACGAGTACGTCGTCGCGTATGCGAGCCGAACTTTAAAGAAGGCAGAAGCCAACTACTCAGTAACCGAAAAGGAGTGCTTGGCCATTATTTGGGCGCTCGTCAAATTTCGTCCATACCTATATGGTCGCCCTTTTGACATTGTCACCGACCACCATTCACATTGCTGGCTGTCCTCGTTGAAGGATCCGTCAGGTCGCCTAGGGCGATGGGCACTCCGCTTACAAGAATATGATATCCGCGTTGTCTACCGATCGGGCAGAAAGCACTCTCACGCCGATGCGCTTTCCCGATCGCCGCTACCTTGTGATGTGGCTTCAGTGTCTCCGCTCTTCGCATCCATGTCTGCCTTCAACGTCGCTGATATGCCGGACGAGCAGCGTAAGGATCCCCTGCTTTCAACTATGCTGAATTTCCTCCACGACCCATCCGCCACATCCTCTTCTCGAACACTTCGTCGCCAAGCCGCTCACTTTACTGTCCGCGACAACGTTCTTTACCGCAGAAGTTATTTGCCTGATGGTCGCAAATGGCTCCTGGTGATACCACGACACATGCGTTCTGACATATGCGCTTATTTTCATGCTGCTCCTCATAATGGTCACGCCGGTGTTCTGAAAACGTATACTCGGCTAAGGCAGCGTTTCTACTGGCACGGCATGTATCACTTCGTGCGTCAGTACGTACGCGCTTGCACAGCGTGCCAACGGCGTAAAATTCCACCTCGCCCTCCTGGTGAGCTACAGCCGCTACCCTGCCCGGCTCGGCCCTTCGATCGCGTCGGCATAGACCTATACGGGCCACTTCCCTGCAGTTCCGCGGGTAACCGATGGATAATTGTAGGTGTCGACCACTTGACGCGCTACGCCGAGACTGCCGCACTCCCGGCAGCCTCTGCGCGCGAAGTTGCGTTCTTCATCTTGCGGAACTTCGTTCTTCGACATGGCGCACCACGCGAACTGCTCAGTGACAGGGGACGTGTCTTCTTGTCCGAAGTCATCCAAGCCCTTCTCGCTGCATGCAGCATCGTTCACCGCAAGTCTACAGCCTACCACCTGCAAACGAATGGCTTGACAGAGAGGTTCAACCGCACACTCGGTGACATGTTGACTATGTACGTCGCCTCGGATCACAGTAACTGGGACACTGTTTTGCCGTTCGTCACGTATGCCTATAATACGGCCACACAAGCTACCACTGGCTTTTCGCCTTTTTTTCTGCTGTATGGACCAGAGCCCTCGTGTACTTTGGACACAATGCTCCCATACCGACCCGATGCTTCCGAATGCACGCCTGTGTCTGAAGCCGCCAAATACGCCGAGGACTGTAGGCAGCTCGCGCGAACCCTTACGACCGCTGCTCAAGGTCGTCAAAAGCTGCGGCGTGACAGTGACGCGCTTACACCAGTTTTCCCGACTGGTTCTCTTGTTTGGTTGTGGGTCCCGCCTCACAGCCCTGGCCTTTCGACCAAACTCCTTGCACGCTATGATGACCCCTACCGCGTCATAGACCGTCCCTCCGCTGTCACCTATGTTGTAGAACCTGTGACACCTTCACCCGACCATAGGCATCGCGGGCGTGACACGGTTCATGTCAACCGACTTAAGCCGTACTATGACCCCCTCATCCTACCTACGCCGTAAGTCGCCAGGATGGCTCCTCTTCTCTCCCGGGGGCCATTTTTGGTGAAGAGAAAGACAAAGAAGGCGCTCTTGTGTCGGCTGTGCGCATGATCAGGGTTCATCTACTGCCAGTGCTACTAGACTGTGCCTAGTGCCTCGTAATAAATCATCTTATTACATATATATATATATATATATATATATATATATATATATATATATATATATATATATATATATCGTTTTAATCAAGATTTAGTTTAGAGTTAGCGCTTGTCCTGTCTGCTTCTAGTCTCTGGCTGTGTCACTTCGCGCTGCAATTCAAGATGAAGTTACTCAGCGTCGGGAGTGTCTGAACCGCGATGTACTGCGGGGTCCCCGCGTCTACCGTGCTTTGGACCTCACGTCACAGAGTTTGAGCTGCCCCTGTCTTCAGTCAGCAACCCACGCAGCCTTCTCGAGCGCACATTTTCTTGCAAGTCTTCGCGGGTTCTTGCGAACTCACAACGCCACTACCTCACACTTCTCAAAGCGAGGCACCTTCCCCCATTCGTGGACTGCATTGCGCTGTGGGTTTTAAATGGCGTTCGTCCCCTGCTCCATAGAAAACAAGTAATACTTCGTTGCTCGAACGCCGTGGACGTGTGAAGCACGAACACTATATTGAACAACTGGCAGCAGCATCGTACCTCGGAGACACGGGGCAGATAAGGCCGCGCCATACCAAGAAAACAGTAATGCTTGGAATAGATATGTTGACTGCGCATTCACTGCCGTAATTTGGCTAAGAAACACCGGCAAATACTTTCTGATTTGCCCTCGCAGCAAGATAGGTTTCCGTCTTTTCTCATTTTATTAAAATTATTATCAGTATGTGACTGACGGCGAAATTCGACTGATGTGATGGACCACAGGAGCCGGGGCCTCTAACCATTAGATCCCGGCAGCAGGCATACTGGCTCTCCATCACCTCGCTGTGCCACGCTGTGGGGGTCGTTGCCCCTTGCTCTGGAAATCCAATTTGAGTCGTCATGGTGTTCATTGCCCCCTGCTTTCTTAGAACCGAGATGGCTGTCCGTCTGGCGCGCCAGCACAGCCACTCTTAAAACCTGTTTTTCCATTTGAATGAAGCCAGTCGGCTCTCCTTGCCGAAGCTGCCAAGATGTGTATTCCTTGCCTCCGCCATACCAAGCTCCCAACAGTATAAAGCTGTCGAGGTATAGGAGCACTTTCGCCTTCTACGTGATAAATGAGATGACGTAGTTTGACATCGCATCTCCCTAAGTTTAAGTCTGATGTAGTCAGGGCCCCAAGAAATCCGCAGTCTTCATCCACGTCGTTAGCGCAAAGTTTGACTGATAGCGGCGACAATATGTGAGCAACTTCATGTTTGCGATTTCACATGTACACGACTGTAATATCAAATTTTACTGTTGGAGAAACCGAGGTGCTAATTCCCTGGTTTATTATTTTTACAAATTGGTATATTTCATATGTAGAAATTATATAGAAACCACAACTTAAAGTGCAAGATAAGACAGCCTGCTGTAGAATAAAGCTTATACAACATCTTACGCGTTACATGTGCCCTGCTTTACTAATTACCACCACTGTATCATCCTAGCCACTTTCGTAAGTTTATGTGTGTATGTACATCACCTTGTCCTGAGAGTGTTAAACACCACTGCTCACAGCCGTGGTGTCGGATACATATAACATCATTTTAACTGCAGCTGTTACGCACTACGTAAATTAAGCAGCCGGCCACAAATGCCTCGCGTACGATACCAATCAGCATAATGTTATTCAATACCGAAGCCCTGACTCTGTTGACACTGCCACATTTCCTGGCGGCATGCGGATGCAGGCGGCATACAACAGGAATTATCCTAAAGAATACAAAAAAACGACGAAGAAAAATACAAACACCGATTCTTCGCGTCAAAAACGTGTCTCGTAAAATTTACATTTGAGAACTGTCGTAGAGCTCTGCCGTTTTCTGGCAACTTCACATGCCCAATTGTTGAGCTCGTAATTTCGGGGAAGGCCACCAACGAGAGCTAGTTAACTGTGGTAGGCCCTGAAAGAGAAGCGACGCGCCAAACAATAATGCATGGCAAACAGCATTTAACGTCTCTTGTGTTTCACTGATTCGGATCAAAGGAATAAATAAAACAAGTAATCATAGCATCAATCTTTGGCGGCATATGTCTTTAGCGTTCGTTCGATAATCCGAAACGAGTTTACGAAAAAGATTACGTCTAAAACGTACTGCATAACACAGAGACACGAGAGCAGTATTTGCATGTGAAGGTCATGCGTAACAAAAATCTTCGCCATAGGCGCTTGACATGCACCTTCAGGGACTAACTAAGACTTTATGGTGACCGACTGCATTGTATAAGGAGGTCTGTATATAGAGCCTGCAAGTTCAACGTAACGTTCGGGCCTTTTTCTTGGAGGTTACCGATTCTATTGCAACAGTGAATGAAAGCTTACCGGAACCTCCAGAACACTGTTAAGTTGAAACTTTATTGTTGGACAAACCATTTCAGAGAATCTCAGTGCAACCTGTGATGGAAAAATAGAGGATAATAGTTTTTGTGCATCGAATTGTTGATATTTCGTTGATAGGAAGACATGGTGGTTATCTTAGTATTACTTCATCAGGCACACATTATGTAATAGTTTCTTAGGTTTACGACATATATTTCAAGCAAACAGCAGATAATATGGGTTGTAAACGAAACGGCCTTGAAATAAATGTAGTTCTCAAGTATTCAAGACTTCCTCCATTTTATTCTATTTTAGGGCCTACAAAACTTGCACAAAAAATAAAAATAAGACACTTCTGGAATTATTACGCATTTTCAAGTTTTGCATGACTGATAAGAGCCTGTAACAATTTTCTGAAATAATAAAAGTAACCCACAGCTTTCTCTCTAAAATTCACGTTTGTCTGCACTGTAGCATTGAGAACTCCTAGTCTTTTCGGCTTATTCCTTTAGTGGAACGGTAATTGCACGCATCGACCAAATGACCTATGAGGGAAGCCATACTCACTATCATGAATTTTTAACTCATCGTACAATTGATGAGCTTGACGCTCGTCCTGCAATCATCATGTCGCACATTTCTTGGCATGTACGCGAGATGGTGTCGCTTTCTCGTTTATTATAGGTCCCGTGAAGAAAACTAAAGGTAGCGATATTTTTTACATCGCCGCCCAATCCTGTGAGCCAGGGAACACGAGGAAGCTTCCAGTTGGTTGAGAACAATCACGTGACCCTGCGATCACGTGATGGTCACCATCCTGACAGCTTCTGTTCGCTGCCCGCCACGCCTATCGTTTTCTTCGGTTTCAAATGCGTAACCACTTTTATCCCTACCCAAAGAATAAACAAGTCGTTCCGTCCTTCCCTCACGTGAGACGAACACTTTAAAGATACGCATGCAGCTGCGAGCTAATTGACCTTTCTGTTGTCTCTTGCTTTAACGGCGAACTAAGCGGCGAGAACACAGCGAGCACCAAGCTAAGAGCACTCGGCGCACTCTGTCGTCATCGCAAATTGCTTTCAAGATAGGAACCGTGCGTTCACACCATACGCAGCCGCCGTCGGAGTACGGCTGATCACTGTTGATAGTGGTTCGCATCGAGAGGAGTCAGTGTCAACCACCACGTCTGCGTACGAGGTCTACTAGACTGCTGAATTACGCCACGTACTAGCATCGGTATTTTAAAAACGCAACATTTAGATAACTCCCCCAGGAGATACTTAGCGTTTTTTTTCGTTTTGAGATGCGTCGGCGTCATGACACTTGCTCGTACTGCATGGCGGACGGCAAAGTGCGCGGTGTCTGTCGCATAAGTACCACTACTGCTAGCGCCGTTGCCGAAGCTTCCCATGCATGATGCCGTGAAACGGAAAATGCAAGAATGCGACAACGCAATAGTGCGGTTTTCTTACGTCAAATGCATTTGACATAGCGCAATTTGAAGCACTTCGGGGGGTTAAGCTTGACTAGCGTTAGCGGAAGCGTGGAGGAGCTACGTGAAGCTAATTTGTGCATAAGATGTTCGATTTGTTTTGTGAAATTGTTCTGCCGCACCGAAAACGCTTGTTGGGGAGTACGTTAGAAGGTAATAATTAGGCAAGATGTGGATGACCTACGAAACATGCGCATTATGAACAAACTGGCACTTCTTTTTATCCATGAATGTTTATTTTGATCTATTTTCATTGCCACATCCCTGCAAATGCGAGGAGTCTATAATTTTCTGTAGAATCGTTTCATGCTGATTCGCAAATGCTGTAAAAACGACATCTTAAACGTAGTTCAAGACACCAATGATGCATCTGAGTGCTGAAGGTGCGCGTTTTATGCGAAGCATATTACTAGAGCTCAACCCAGCTCTTCAGGCGCGGCGGTGTCGCCTTCAATACCACGTGACACCGTGACGTCACGTCAGAGGAGAAACGGGGCTCCAACTCGCGCCGTCGCTCGCGGCGGTATATAAGCAGCTGCGCTTGTTTCTAGGTGGCTTTGACTCAACTCTTGCAAGATGCGCTGGGTGGGAATCGAACCAGGGTCTCCGGAGTGTGAGACGGAGACGCTGCCACTGAGCCACGAGTACGATGCTTCAAAGCGGTACAAAAGCGCCTCTAGTGAACGCGGTGTTGCCTTAGAAACGAGCTGTTTCTTAGGCTCAGGCGTGCGTCGCTTGCTCAGGCGCACATTTCGTTGCCGCGCCGAACGCTGCGTTGCTCGACGCTCACCGCGTCCAATGCGGGGCGCGTAGTCCCTGCGCCGTAGCCCATTGTCTTACATCCCTTGGCGGCTCGACGGGAACGCTGTCGCGTTCCACTCTTGAAGGCGAAGCAGAGTAACGCATGAGTTGTTTCTTCGTCTAGCCGAACCAAATATAGCCAAGCAACAGCAGTTCACCAGGCTAAACAGTGGTTCAACAACTAAAATAAAGGCTAGTATGCTTCGCATCCTGGGCTTAACCTTAGCTAAGCCATAGCCATTTTTTTTTATGTCGCACATGCACTTCTCATATGAAGGCCTTGAGTTTACATTTATTGCAAAAAAACACTAAGACGCGTAACTATGTGAAGGAACCACCGGCCTGAAAACAACTTCAGCAATATGCTCAATAAGAATGACCAGCAGTGAACATCAGTTCTTCGGGTACGCATTTTCGCATGTACGCATGTTCAGATAAGTATGTTGGCTATTTTTTGTGCGTTATGATTTCGGGTGCGAGTCGTACTTGGGCACATTCCCACCTGCATTAAATAGAGCCCCTGTGTTCTCTAAATAAGGCTAGTTTTTTACTTCCTAACGTTATTTAATTTCGGGTCGTTTCTATATTGTTTGGCGCTTTCTCTCTCTAAATATGTGTATGAAGTAGCCGAGCAACAGGTAGTCAATCAGTATACTTGCTCTTCCACTCGCAAAGATGTTATCCAGAACTCGTTAGAACCTCTCTCAGGATGCCTATCGATGGGAACGCGCCAGCATAGAAGCAGAACAGCGACCCAACTTAGTGCTGCGTTCGTGACGCGTCACAAATAAAGCGTACGCTCTGCAGGACTCCTCTGTCGTGCGTTGCCATGAACACTCTGCGGTATCCAGCGAAGCCACCGCGAAACGGCGCGTAGCTTTTGAAATGCGTGGCGCATACAAGCGTGCGAACGCTGAGAAAGGGGCGAACCGGCTGCGGAGCTCTGCGCTCCCGCTTCTTTTCGGAGGCCTCACCACCTGGTGGCGCTGCAGGGGAGACTGCGTGTCTATCTATCTATCTATCTATCTATCTATCTATCTATCTATCTATCTATCTATCTATCTATCTATCTATCTATCTATCTATCTATCTATCTATCTATCTATCTATCTATCTATCTATCTATCTATCTATCTATCTATCCACCTACCTATCTATCCATCCATCTATCTATCTATCCATCTATCAATCTATCCATCTCTCTATCTATGTATCCATCCATCCATCCATCCATCCATCTATCTATCTATCTATCTATCTGTCTGTCTGTCTGTCTGTCTGTCTGTCTATCTGTCTGTCTGTCTGTCTATCTATCTATCTATCTATCTATCTATCTATCTATCTATCTATCTATCTATCTATCTATCTATCTATCTATCTATCTATCTATTCATCCATCCATCCATCCATCCATCCATCCATCCATCTATCTATCTATCTATCTATCTATCTATCTATCCATTCATCCATCCATCCATCCACCCATCCATCCATCCATCCGTCTATCCTTCTGTCTATCTATGTAGGCACGTCTCTAAATGCTTTCCCGCCAACCTGAGTAATTATGTAGTCCATCATGCGAACACTGCGCTGAGGAAACGGGGTTCAAAAACAACCGTAGTATCACTGCCAGCTGGCCATTTCTGTAAGCGCGTTTGAACTCGTCGGGCACAGCAAGTCGGTCAAGTTCGCCCCACATAAGAACTTTGTCACACGCCATTTCATGATTGGATCCGTCATGCTACGTCTGTCGGCCCACTTTGACGATAGCCTTGTGAACAACGGTGTCGGAGATGCTTGCAAGGGTCGCGTAACGCACAGCGGGCAAAAGAACGCCGTCACCACCATCTACGTCAGTGCCAGGCCTACCAAAGGGATGGTGCCGAAATTTACGTCAGTGCACCTAATCTCTTACAGCAAGACTGCGTTGATACCTTGCCTCGACAACGCCCTGGAACGAGACATGCCAGTTGCCATTTGCGGTGACCTGACGGAGCGCAAAAACAAGTGGTTTCCGGAGAACAAGAAGTAGGCATTTGGAGCCAAGTCGTTCCCCTCGATACGGTGCCCACGGCGAGGAGTGGTGACGTGCTCGATCACATGATTCTCGGCAGAATCAGACCCTTTAGACCTCACATGTATGCATCGTACTTATCGATAAATGGCCCTGTGTTCTTCGCCATGCGCCACAGACGAGAAGACGATGCGCTGCTGTCACCTTGCGCTGCCGAACCAATGGATATTTCGCCCTAAACTGTACAGATGCATGCGACATTCATATTGTCTGTATATAATCAGCTGTAAATTATTGTGTTTACCATAACTACTTTGCCTAAACCACAAAAAGTAAACATTCTGCAATAGAATGTATCATACAACCATACCTCTAACTCGCTGATTCCATCGTCACACGAATACATCACCTATAATTATTAATTACGCACCTGTCGCAAGAAAGAGTGATAATTACATCACCGTGAATAATTATCGGCATATAATGAATGCATCGCGTATTTTTGTTTCATAAAATGGGTCATTTTCATCGTTCCTCGCCAAACAAGAGAAGGAGGAGTAGATTCTAATGAGGAGAAAGGACGAGAGGTCGGCCTGCACAGCGTGTCTCTGGCCTGCTACTCCCCACTGTAGAAAAGGGAAGTGGGCAATACAGGGAAAGGTAGGTGGCGAGTGATTGTGTTATAGTACAATGAGCTACTATATACACATTGTCCAGCATGCGGATGCACACTGTAGACGCTATACAAGAATGACGCATTTTAAATGGACTGCAAGCACGTGCACTCTTAGGTGTTCTTGTCGTGTTCTCCGCATATTGCATGTCGAACATTGGCAACGAAATGAGTGAAATAGTTAAAACTCTTTACCAGAGCCCAAAGAAACCACGTGAATACCGCATTACACTTAGTAACGGTGCGAACATGCCCTAACGACATTGCCAGTGCTCCTTAACATAAGACCCACAGAAACAGACAACCAAGCTAGAGGCAACAGTTGCTTTCTAAAAATTCCTCTTATAATGCGTGGCATTTCTTGGTAGGTTGGTAGAAAATTGCATGAGAAGCAAAAAACCTACCCTTGCGTTAATCGTTACATCTGTTCGTACGTACATTTCTACATAAATTATTTCATAAACCATTATTTTGGTATAGTTACTCGCGCAAAAATGAAAACCTTTCAAACAACGCAACGCCACTACACGTGATAAAAGCCATCAGTGCAGCTCACCGCATTCAGCGTAGCTGCGAGGTACATGAGAAGTTCTTCTGTTGTGTTAAAAGAACGGGTGTAGTTCGTGCTTGTCAGAATACACGTCTCTACTATGAATAACTTAGGTTGATATTGTTTCCCAGTTTGTTGCTCTGAAAAACAATCAACATTGAGTAATCCACAAGGTGTCATTCATGAATTGATTTTCCAAGGTTGGTTTTCCTAAACACTTGTTTCCACCCAAAGGCCATTCATTGCAACAAGAGATATTATCTAGGCTATGTGGTCGCTCATTGCTGTCGACTGCATTCTATATCGTTTATGGAAATGGCATTTTATAGCGCGTGGATATTGCAAAAAACATTCAGCTTCTCAAGGTCGCATATACTTCGTACTCAGCGCTTGTCTATATTCAAATGTGTGCCTTCAAATCTAACGCGCCTGCAAATGCCTGCAAGACTGCAACCGGCCACAACCGCAGCATTGAAATAATTGCGCTGTCAAGGCCTGCAATTTCCCACAGGAAAATATGCTTCAATGGCATTCACGAGAAAATCGCTGACGCAGTATCCAATATTCGTTGACGGAGCAGTGATCCTGGCTATCACGCACCATATATACTAAGGTGTTATTATTACCCGCAGCCTGTGTTGCTCGAAGCACGTCAGTGCACTGCGGACCAAATCACCTGGTTTTACACACGCTCTTCGTGCGGTGGGTGGGCTAATATGGGGCCCCTCTAAACGAAGGCTTTTTCAGCTATATCAGGTGTTGTTTGCGGGCGACTTACGATACAGCATGCCTGTAGTTTTCAATATGTGTTCAACTTATCTCCGGTTGTTGGAAAGCCTTCAGGCCCAAGCTATGCGAACATGCATGGGCCTACCACGGTGTACATCGGCTTCTGGCATCATAGAGGAATCACAGACCTATCCAATTGAAATTTACATGTCTTGTGAGCTACTTCGAGTTCACCTCCAACTGCTGACTAGAAACACAGACCATGCCTTGACTTCAATTCAAGAAAAGCGCCAAAGGTGCACCTAGTCAAGATGTCTCACTATTCACAGGCATTTCATTCCTTCAGGCTTCCAAATTACCGTCATCTCTGAAGTGCCGCAGTGGACGCTACAGACCCTACAGTTGCGCCTTCACATACCTGAGATTTCATTGAAGCAGCGCATTCCTTCCACTGGCCTAAAACAACTCACTTTGGACCATTTGGTTGGACTATTCGATGGCTCTGTGCACATATGCACAGACGGATTGGTTGCTTCATGCGCCTCGACCGCGGCCTTCGTGATCGCTCAGCTGGACACATCCCACCAATACAAATTTGATCAAAGTTCGTCTTCGTCAGCTGCAGGACTTGTTCTAATACTGCTACCCGACACCAAATAAATGGACTATAGTTTCTGACGCAAAATCAGCGTTGCAAGCCACCGATTCTCTTTTGAGGAGAGGCCAGTATTATATGCCAGCATTAGACGTACTACACATATTTGATCTTACTCAGAAGAACGGACGGGCAGTTACCTTCCAATGCATACCTGGTACCTGTGACTTTGCCGGTAACGAGCTAGCTCATGAGGAAGCAAGAACCAATATCTCTAAAGCAGTCGACGTAAAGATCCCATACTCTACACCCCCCTTTACATCCCAAAATCGATGTAAACTCTTTGTTAACTGAGCGCATGCGAGATTGCACAGCACTATATTGGGCTCAACCAGACCATTAGTACAGGCGCTTGCGGGAAATAGACTCTGACAGGACTTCTTGCCTCCCGGCTCAAGTCAATCGATATCAAACAAGAATGCTTCATCCGATTCGCCAGCGCATCCCCTTCAATTGACGCTACGCGCATCTCATCCGCCATGCGGACAGCCCAACTGTGAACGCTGCCAAGTGCCTCAAACTCTCCAACACCTGTTTTGTGACTACCCTCTCTCTACACATCACAGTGGAAGGAACTAGCTTCTGCGCTTGCAGGCATTGGCGGGCAAACATTGTCTGACAAAAACTATTTTGCATGCAATGTGTGACCGTGCAGTAGCATGAATAGCTAGAAGTGCTGCTCTAGACTACTTCAAAATTACGAGACTTTAAGGAAATGCTTTAAGGAAACCACTGTGTTTGTGTGTATCATCATCAGCTTTCACTGCTCTTTTTTGTCCCCTTTGCTTTTTCTCCCGTACATAGAAGCAGGCCAGAGCATGCTAGCTCAGGCCAACCTTTGTGCCTTTCTAATAAATTCTATCTCTATGTGGCATTTGCCATATGAAAATGTCGCAAACCAATTTTGATACAGTTGGCAGTCCAGACACGTACTCTCACAGAGTGTGTTAACTATTTGCAATACAGTATTGAACACCGTTAGCATTATTATTGTTTAACCGAAACATAGATTGTGCCTTCTTGAAGCATGTCGCATACAAATAAACACGAACTACTGTTCCTACTATAAAACAGGTGAAGGAAATTTTTTTTTGCAGCAGCGACGGAAAACGGAAAATTTCCAAAATGTGTGTAATATCGTAAACCAACAAACACTGACACCAAGGACAAAATAGGGGAAATGACATTTGCTTAATAAATGAAATAAAGCAAAGTTAAATTAATGTAAATGAAAGTGGGTGATAAAACAAGTTGACGCAGGTGGGAAACGATCCCAGAACCTTCGCATTTCGCGTGCGATGCTCTACCAATTGAGCTACCGCTGCGCCATTTCTCCATCCATTTCGTGGGTATTTATGTTTCCTACTAGAACCAGGGGCGAGTTAGCCAGCACCACCAATCGCAGATCTTGGCGCCGGATGTGGAACATCTTTTCTGCCGCAGGCATCACGAGAACGTGATCTTTTTGGGGACACTAGTCGCGCCAGCGCCACCACATGCAGACCCAACAAGATCACGTTCTCGTGACGCCGGTGGCAGAAAGGATGTTCCACATCCGCCGCCCAGGTCTGCGAGTGGTGGTGCTGGCTAGCACTCCCACAGTTCTACTAGGAAACATAAATACCCAAGAAAGTGGATGGGAAAACGGCGCCGCGGTGGCTCTATTGGGAGAGCATCGCACGCGAAATGCGAAGCTTGTGGGATCGTTTCCTACCTGCATTATTAAGGAACATGCAATAAAAGTCGGTGGTAACTCCGTTAGACAGGATGCCAGTAAGCTATCGCAGGAGACGTAACATCTGGTCAAGAGAAACGTCAATGTATGAAAGCCTCTAACCCTACAGCTAGAATAGAATTGGCAGAACTTTCCAGGTTAATCAAGAAGTGTAAGACAGCTGACATGAGGAAGTATAATATGCATGGAATTGAACATGCTCTCAGGAACTCAGGAAGCGTAAAAGCAGTGAAGAAGAAACCAGGAATAGGCAAGAAACAGATGTATTCGTTAAAAGACAAAGCCGGCCATAGCATTATTAATATGCATGAGATCGTTCAAGTGGCTGAGGAGTTCTATAGAGATTTATACAGTACCAGTGGCACCCACGACGATAATCGAAGTGAGATTAGTGTAGAGAAACTTGAAATCCCACAAGTAACGCCGGAAGAAGTAAAGAAAGCCTTGGGAGCTATGCAAAGGGAGGAGGCAGCTGGGTAGGATTAGGTAACAGCACATTTGTTGAAGGATAGTGGACAGATTGTTCTAGAAAAGCTGGCCACCCTGTAACGCAATGCCTCATGACTTCGAACGTACCGGAATCTTGGAAGAACGCTAACATAATCCTAATCCATAAGGAATGGGACGCCAAAGACTTGAAAAATTATAGACCGATCAGCTTACTGTCCGTTGCCTACAAAGTATTTACTAAGGTAATTGCAAATAGAATCAGGAGCACCTCAGATTTCTGTCAGCCAAAGCACCAGGCAGGAGTCCATAAAGGCTACTCAACAATAGAGCATATTCACGCTATCAATCAAGAAATAGAGAAATGTGCGGAATATAACCAACCCTTTTATATAGCTGTCATTGATTACGAGAAAGCGTTTGATTCAGTCGAAACCTCAGAAGTCAGGGAGGCATTACGGAATCAGTGTGTACATGATCCGTAAGTAAAAATACCGAGATATATCTATAGCGGCAGCACAGCCACCGTAGTCCTCCACAAAGAAAGCAAAAAAATCACAATAATGAAAGGCATCAGACAGGGAGATACGATCTCTTCAATTCAATTCACAGCGTGTTTACAGTAGGTATTCAAAGACCAGGATTCGGAAGAAGTGGGGATAAAAGTTAATGGAGAATACCCTAATAACTTGCGATTCTCTGATGATATTGCCTTGCTTAGTAACTCAGGAGACCAACTGTTTTGCATGCTCACTGACCTGGAGAGGCAAAGCAGGAGGGTGGGTCTAAAAATTATTCTGCAGAAAACTAAAGTAATGTTTAACAGTTTCGGAAGAGAACAGCAGTTTACGATTGGTAGCGAGGCACTGGGAATGGTAAGGGAATATATCTACTTAGGACAGGTAGTTACTGGGGATCCGGATAGTGAGACTGAAATAATCAGAAGAATAAGAATGGGCTGGGGTACGTTTAGCAGGCATTCTCAAATCATGAACAGCAGGTTGCCATTATCCCTCAAGAGAAAAGTGTATAACAGCTGTGTCTTACCAGTACTCACGTACGGGGCAGAAACCTGGAGGCTTATGAAAAAGGTTCTACTTAAATTGAGGACGACGGAACGAGCTATGGAAAGAATATTGATAGTGTGTAACGTTAGGAGATAGAAGAAGAGCAGATTGGGTGAGAGAACAAACGTGAGTTAATGATATCTTAGTTGAAATCAAGAAAAAGAAATGGGCATGGACAGTACATGCGATGAGGAGGGAAGATAACCAATGGTCGTTAAGGATTACCGACTGAATTCCAAGGGAAGAGAAGCGTAGCGGGGGGCGGTCGAAAGTTAGGTGGGCGGATGAGATTAAGAAGTTTGCAGGCAAAACATAGCCACAATTAGCACATGACCGGGGTAGTTGGAAAAGTATGGGAGAGGCCTTTGCCTTGCAGTGGGCGTAACCAGGCTGATGATGATGATAAATTTACTCCTCAAATAATATGATTTAATTAAAAGTATCGATGAGAAAATTGTAGAGAAACACGGAAAACTCCCGGTACAGCTTTCTGTTGTTCAATACGTGCTACATAAAAGACGTGCAAGAAGCCCGTGAATACGCGCAATGTGCCTCGAAGGTTTAGTCGTGTGGCAGTTTGTGTGTTCGCTGGCTTCTTTAATGCTCAGAACAACACTTTTATGCAGCAGGCATCGATCAACAAGAAGACACATGGGGAGATTTTCATGTTGCTCTACAAATTCCTCTTTGACACTTCTCATCTAACTATAATGTTTAAGAAGATGATTAAGTATATCGGATAAAGAATTTGTAAATGGGTGTACGCTGTCCCTTCAAGGTCTTCAACCAGTACCAACTTGCCCAAGGGTCGATTTTTCTATCTACACGACATTGTCTACTTTGACGTGACAACAGCAGTTATAAATGCCTTTGATAACTCTGACGATCAATTACTGGAAAAATATTTGATGTTGGGTTAGCTTATAATTTATGCAAGGCCTGTGAAACAGCTAAATAGTATTGGCGAGAGATGAATATGACAGCACAGTTGGAAAAACTGCATTTCCTGATTACGTCCATGAACAAACATGTTCCAGGACCACCGTTGATTTGCCATATAACTACTGTACATTATTGGCCGTCGTATTTTGGTTTCCGGATGTTACGTGGTAAACCACGTGCAGGTTCAGACAAAAATTAATGTCCTACAGAATAAAAGTTATAATTTAGCCCTCTTGTCGTGTCTTTACTTTCTCTGCAAGTTATTGCATTGTTTATCATGTGGTAATGTATATGTTGGCTCATGTGATCGTTCACTTAGGAGCGACAGCCCCTGCCTTGTCAGAGCAGCGCCAAGGATAATTACAATTCCATCAAGTACAGTGGATTGACCAGCTTGTTGGAGTCATCCAAATGTTGCCACATCATCCTTCCCTTTTGCAATTATACTCCTCTCTTTCCACCACAGCGCCTTCGGCGCATTCTAATGTCGAATAAACGTGGTTTCATACATTCATCATACCATTCTGATCCACGCGACCCATTCACTGGACCACTCTCTTTGACCCAATCTCATTCGCAGCCAGATTCGCTGGCTGTTGTCATTCCTCATATTTGAACAACAAATCAAAATCTATGGTTGACCCTGACCTTCCCATGGACCCGGCTTCAGGTTCCGTTGCATGTGAGAAAAATGGTACAACAGATAAGACCGTAATTGACATGGAAGCCAGAATAGTCGAAGAGCAAACACATTTAAACAGCTATGTAAGAAATGTAAAATTGTCGTGGGAAAGGTCTTTCATCCCGGAAAAGACCATTACACACAAGCATGAACTGCGTTCATTCACATATACATTGTAGGGAAATCACTGCATCGAATAATGGAGAAGAAATGCACTGCAGTTACAGTAACGATGGGCCTGACTTAGACACTGGACATCCACACATTATTAGGCTAGCAAACCACAGATTTGGATGTATCCGATCTGCACTTAAACTCGCCTCTTCGCCCAGTATATTGGTATCTTATAAGATGCTTCTGGCCCGATTATTAGACAATGGCTCCGAAGTGTGCAACCTGTATAAGGAGTTGCCTTGCGCAACTGGAAAAATAAGCGCAAAGACCTGAACTGCCATTTATTCTCTCGCATTATAGTTGGAAAGGCGGAGTAACAATGCTTTATGCAAGAACGAAGCTGCCTCTACTTAGTATTTGCAGCAAAGAAAAACGCCTCTATTTTTTTGACTGAACAAGCTTCTGTACATAAATACTGCAGTCAGGAATGGTATGTGATAAGAAAATTAGTGAGGTTAAGGAAAACTGTGTTTGCAAAGCTTGTTTATAATGATTCCTTTTTCTTTCAAGAGCATGTGATGGAAATTGTCATCCAGCACACATTGTAAACGCGACAACTCGCGAACAGTATTCTTTTCTCTTTTCTGAATACTTGAAACAGTAGGGTGAGTGGTTATGTTGTGCTGTGCTAGCTACTTGTGTACTTAAATTCCTTAGTTTAGAGTGTATTGAATGGATAATCATTGTTTTTGCAGTTATGCCTGGGTAATTATTTGAACCGACAGTTTTGTCAATAAATCAGTAATGAAATAATGAAATTATAATATCCTCCTCCAAAAATACATCAGGGACCACAGTTGGTGGCAGCCGTTCATTTCGGAGAACTCTACTGAATGAGTAAATTTATTCGAACGCACACATATACCATCAAAAATAGAATATAGTGATGTACCACAGTACCTACCAACGAAGAGATCTCGCATATTTTTTGGTTGTAGTGAACTCAATGTCCTTAATATGAAGACCTATGTGGGTTCGTAAATTTCGATGAAAGACTTCTAATTTGTTTTAAAATAAACATCACAATCATGCAATGTGGGCTGTGAAAACCTAGACAAATTTCCTACGATGAAGATCATGTTGCATTCCCATGTCTTGCATACCGACACCATGTAGGAGTACCTTTCGATTTTATGCCACACCTATTTTTCAGGACTACAGATACTCTATCACCTAAAATATAACACCTTGCGCCAATATAGCAATGGTTATATACTTTAGCGCCCCGCAGATCACGATCTTTAGCGAATATTTCATCTTTAATGTTGCTTTCGTTCAAAGAACTCACATATGTGATTTAAAACAACTTCTGCAGTCATGAATATTGATTACAGCAACCAGCAAGCTCACCTACACTTTTCCACTGCCTGTTTTAAAATAGCGTCCCTTCAGATAAGATGTCTACATGAAACGAAGAAAAAATATAGCAAGAAAAACCTAAACAACACTCACCAGTACTTCCAGTCATATCGCCTGATAGGTCACGTTTTTGAGTAAAATTATGATTTTCTATAAATAAAGAAAAACACTAGTCAATCAGGTTGAGCACTAAGGTTGAGCACTGAAGCGACATGAGTTAAAGTGAGCACATATTGAGCCTGTTGATGCTGCTATAAAACGCAGGCTTTACGATAAAATGCATCATCTTTTTGCAAAGCCGTCTCTGCCTCGTATGAGGCACATTGCGGTAGGTATGCTCCTATTCTACTTTGTTTTGGGTCCCTTTAATTCAAATACGTGCATTGATTTGATTCACGATCCACAACCGCAGTCTTAGAATGGGTAATCTGCAATATAAGAATTTGTTTTCATAACTTTTTCTTATCCAGAAAAACCCTTCAGATGGTTTTTGAAACCTTCCACTGCAAGCAGAAGACTATGTGAATGAGCAAGCATATCTTTCTGAACTGCAAATTTACAGCAAGCCAGGACAGCTATTTCCAATCGAAATTGACGCCTAATGAATTGTTATATGGATAATAGAGACAACCCGACATGTAGTTTGCACTTACTTGCGTTGAATGAAGAAGACGATCGTTCTTGGACATCAAATATGCGGTGTGGAATATCTCCACTGATGGTGTTATCGGCTGCAACCACCGGAGCAATTCCATGTTGATGACTGAGAATTCCTCTCTGTGAAATCCATTAGCACAGTAAATGCATTTTTGTCACGAAAACAAAGCCCCACATGCAAACCACAACATTGCATAGTTTTCTAAACAGATCTTAAGAAGAACCAGATCTATGCCTATTGTTTGTGTACGAGCTTATATTGCTGCATTTTTAACCACCCCTTCAACTACGGAGACGTGACTTGCAAATATTCAGTGTAGTGGTTGACATTGTCCCAATTTGACCATTCGAGCAGATGATGAAATTATTCGAAGCTACAATTTCCCCATCAGAATACAACCAATAGCATACATTTGGTGTTCCAATCTCATCGTGCTTTGTTATGACATAAAATTATTAAAAGAACGAATTTCGACTGCACGCAATGCTGCAAATATAAACTAAATTAAATGTTTATAAGAATACTGAAGGAAAAGATGGTTTCGATATTGTTGCATTATGTGTATCAGTGATAAGTTTTTCGATAAGAGCACTACCAAGCTATTAATGGAGTTCATTATAACGAAAAAAATGTTTATATGTATAAATAGTACCCTCATTCTTCATTACTCTGCCGCGAGCGGCCTAAATCTGCTATGTGGGATATATATGCCAGGGAAATTATCACAAAATAAATGTGCGACAAATATACAGTGATCATCCACTTATGGGCAAAATGGAAAAAACTTTCACATGAGTCAGATAAGGAGGTGAATGAATGGCTATGAACACAAATGGCGACAATAAAAAGGCACATTCTTAAGCGCATGAAAGCTGAGAAGTTAGAGCAATCATTTCGTTACCTGTACGTCGTGGCGTGCCTAGCGAGAGAGAGAGCACTCAAGGACAGGCGCAGACTTGCAACTAATCTGCATTCCACAAAGATTACATATAAGTAGATCCCAGAAATACACCACTGCACGTGCGCGAAGAAAGCAGCTTCACCCCGAAAATGTTTTTTTCGTTCAATTCATGAATTGTCAATTAGGAATAAACCGAGTGGGCGCCTTCCCACTCATTGCTTGGCATGCCCGTGTAAGCCGATCTTGAAACAAGGGAATGTGTTGTGTCTGTGCCGATATAGCGGAGCGACAGAGTTGCGCGAGGCGTATCATATAAGGAAGAAGGGAGGTGATTGTGCCAGCGACACCTCAGTTTATCTGTACTACAATGAGATAGCTTTTATGGATGAACGTAGTTAGGTCGCGTGTTGCTTGAGCGGAGACGGCACTCATTCAAAATCTATAGAATGTGCCAACGGATACCGCTCCCTTTTTATCTTCTTTTGTTATGCCTTCTGTCCTTACCCCATTCCCCTGTGCAGAGTGGCCAACTGAACACTCAACCCAGTCAACGTCTCTGCGTTTCACCTCTAGTTTTCCTTCCTTTCTTTCCTCTCTTGCCCATTTCCCTATAGTGAGCGCGATTATTCGATGAAAAGCAGGCAAACAAAAACTACCGCCCGATCTTCATATTGCGGCACTGATGCAGTCGCAGTAAATAAGCTTCCATGCGAAGATTGCTAGAGTCTTATGCCCCTTTCTTTTCACATATTTCTTTCACAGCATTGTTCACAGCATTGTTTGGTATGCGACATATGATGGTTAAATGAATGCCCACAGTCCAGCGTTGTGAAACTGCACAAATGGCCTGTGGAATTTATCGTCTATTATTATTCGTTCGTAATCGCTGGGCTGAGCTACTTTCCTCCACACCGGCACTTCTATGTTGATTTAGCTTGTGGAATTTGTCCCTGGAGGCAATAGATGACGAGAATCCCCTGCAGACTTGGGGGCAAAGCCCTTGAATCATTTCTCGGTGTGTTAAACTTCTGGACCCGATTCCCATTCTACGGAAGGAGTAAGAGACGCCACCACTCGGTGTCACCGGAGAGATTATACTAGCAAAGTTCGTTGAACCTCGCGGCCGATGAAGCTTCTGCACTGCTACTGTTCCTGAGACCGCCTCTCAAAATAGCTGAGCTTGCATCGAACTTCCCAAGTTAAAGTAGACAATGAAGTTTACAGGAAATCGCGGCAGGTAGAGAAGTCTGCTGTCTCCCGTGACGCTGCCTGAGAATTTTTGCTAAATGCGTTTCTTCCTTTCCATCTTTACCTCAACCTTCTACGAGACTAAGCCGAAGGAAAAATAATTTTTTTCCGAGTACATTGCAGTGCACATTGGATAGCCTTAACAAACACCCTACAGTGCCGCAATCGAAACTATGGGAAGATATAGGCAGAGAGAAATAAACAGGAAATATGTTGCTTTTTAAACGTTTTTGTTTCGCGCTACATTGCACTGTTTGTGTACATTTACAGCAGGAAAATTGTACGTGTGTGGCAGATGCACGTTACGTGTCTTGTAAATCATTCCACTTTTTATAATTGGTGCTTGAAAAATATTCGACTTCATTATTAGGGCTTCTCAGTGCCGTGCTTTGCATTTTTGTGAGCGTAATATTCCGCGTATTTTTGTTTGTTTCATCTAGTACAAACTTTCATGCTGATTCGGCTGATGTTTTGGGGCACCAGGCAGAGGTAAGATTCAACGTTCATCTCGTATGCATTATTTATCATCTTTCGTGTTGCTTTTTCGATAATATGATAAACTGAGTTGAACGCGCTCTCAAATGCTTTTTGAACACGGCGCTGGGAAACGCTCCCCATTTCCGGGTAGTGATGCCGTTAACACACGATACAAAGTTATTTCTTTTTATGCAGCATGCGTGCTGCATACAGCAGCCACCTAGCCATCGTGGTGGCCTGCATCTTGTTCGCTCCGAATGATCTCAACAGCGACATTGCCTACGTAAAAAAAGCACATCATTGCTTGTCGGTCCAGAAACAAAAGCATTCACTGCATGCATTACACTACATATTACTCAGATTTATTATTTATTCTTACCACTTCCACGCTGCCACGTACCCTCTTGACAACGAGAGACGCCATATGCTCGTTATTATGATACAGGTTCTTCTCGAGCTCTTTTCCGTTTAGCTGGTAAAAAAGAAATGTATTTGCAGGGAAATATTGTATTAGGTGATCAGAGCATCGACACTAATTAGGGGTTGATAGCCAAAATGAATGTAAGTTGGTTGTCAACCCATATGTTAATTAGACGACATACGTGCCGTTTGGAATACCATATACTGTTCGTGAAGCTTAGTGATAGTTCAAAGAAACGCAAATCATTGGCCAGCTCCTTTTTTGAGGAGCTGAAAGGGTGAGTGCATAGCGTTAGCACAAGATGGCAGGTTTGGTAAGAACGGATGGAAAAAGTAGCTTTAGCCACCGACTCTATGACATTAGGCTTCAAGTCTGAAATTTAGCATTTCCGGGCAATGTCATACCATGTGCTAGCGGCAAATTTTCATATAAAGTAGATTAAATGAAAGTATTTGAAGGTGACGATAGCTACGTGTGACTGTTCGAAAGCACACTGACACGGCGTCAATATTCACGAGGTAATGAAAAAGGACTGCATTTTCCGTAAAACAGTAAGTAGAGTGAGAAATTTCGTTTTCACCTTTCATTTTCCGGCAAAGTCTACTGCTGCATCCGCCGCGGTTACTTAGTTGCTATAGTGCTGTGCTGCTAAGCACGAGGTCACGAGATTGAATCCCGGCCACGGCGGCCGCACTTCGATGGGGTGGAAATGCGGAAACACCCATGTGCGTAGATTTAGGTCCACGTTAAAGAACGCCAGGTGGTCCAAATTTCCGGAGTCCCCAACTGCGGCGTGCCTCATAATTCAATCGCGGTTCTTGCACGTAAAACCTCATAATATATTATAATTATTTTTCTTCTGAGAGCTGGCTTATGACGGCTGTCAGCACCATCATCTGTACGCCATTTCAAGTGGAATTGTGTTGCCATGCAAATATGCGCACATTTCACGCAAATCCTAGCGTCGCTGCGAGCACCGGAGCAAAGTTTTTGTGCGACAATGCCCTCTCACACCGTGCGCACCGTTTGGCGCTGGTACGAGAGAAAGCTTACGACGGTGACCTGAGACAGAAGGTGGCTTGATGCGCTCGAAGTGTTGGAGGCCCCGCAATAAAAGAGTCCAAGGAGGGGAAAGGGGCCTCTGAAACCGCATTACATTGTGAAACTACCCGCGTTTCTTCCCCTAACGCAGTTGTGACTGCACATGGATGGCGATTTGGCTCAGCGTGTACACCGCTAGTGCCCTGTTTTGGCGGTAATCTCCGGCTGGTGCAAAGGTTTCGCCAGCCGAGGTGGACGGTGGCACTATATGAACCGTCTTCTTGGAGGCGACGCAATCTATAGTTTCGTACTTGTTGAAGCGAGAGACACATCATAAGGGCTCGCTCCCCTGTGTTTGCGCTCTTCGTCTCGAGGGCATTGTGGCAGCGAGTGACAGCAGTCATGGAATGGAATATGTTTTTTGCGGGCCTGTACTCACGTCACATGGCTAGTTACTTTCTCTTAAGCGAATGTTCACTGTAATTTAAATGGTTGGCAAAGCCACGAACATTACTCAGTGCATTCACTAACACTATGCTATCACTGTTAATGTCGCAGATCAATCTCGCAGCATCGTAGTTGTAGCAAGACCTAGAAAACTAAAAGCACACCAGTATTGTTGGAAGTAGTATACTGCGACAATGTGACAACGGAACTTACGGACACACACTGCGCTGACGTTTCAGTGGCCCAATCACACTCAAAAGCGCTTTCACCCCGCTTGTATTATCTATATGAAGGAATACATAGAACATGCTGATACTTGCTGTGGCACGTAACGTTTCTCTACTGCTTAATTTTTTTGACAGAGACCACTTATCTATGCCTTCCAAACAGATTTATTGGCTCCTTAGTTTACAACTGCCCCATTAATTTAGAAGCGGCACGTATAGCAAGCTTGGACACCAACTTGCATGTTTTTGATAATCTACGGTCAATCTGGGCTGTCGTTATTTGTATCGATTTCGAATATAGCTGCGCAATACGTAAGGTCACACCTCAAACGACGAGTGCGCAAGTGATGCCTTCAGACACACACACACACATACACACAAACGCGCGCACGCACACCCTTTGTGTATCTATATATATATATATATATATATATATATATATATATATATATATATATATATATATATATATGTATATATATATATATATATATATGTATATATATATATATGCGTTATTATAGTGACGACGATTTGATGTTGCGAAAGCTTGTCGCATCCTGTTTACGGTACGTTTTCGTCTTTTTCACTGGGCACGCACTATAATATCGCTCCTATAGTCTTCCTACAGTGAAGACCACCTAAATTTTGCCCCATTTTTTATTCTATATAGCTTGCACGCTTTCTTTTTGGCCCTCCTGCGCTAACAAACTGCAGTTTGTGGGAGAAATTTCAGTTTCTCTGATTATTTTTGCGGCACTGCTCCGTATTTCCCCATGCAGGGCCACAAACTAGCCCATACGCAAATGCTATTGCTGTTGTTGAGTTTATTTTAGCAGTTCCAAACTACTAGCGGATAATTTTTTACACAACCCGTAGAATGTGTAATTCTACAAAAGACACGCGAAATTCTGACCTCTTTATACGTAGCTTTCACTTCGGAGAGAAGGCATGCATAGAAAGGTGTATCATTTTTTCTATTATTTGATGATGTACTGTACTAAATATAGGGCAGATATAAAGCCTACCGTAAACCTGGTTGTTTAGCACTAAGGTTGTGATATACGTTCATTCTTTCAAACAGCGAGGCAAGGATGTTATGGCCGTCCGGGTAAGATTTCAGTACCTGTTAAGAAACTCAGACGAAATGGAACAAGGCATCAAATTTGTGACTGTTCCCACGTTCTAATTTTCATTTTCTTTCAACAAATTATTTAATACCCTATAATGCTCTTTACAGCAACACTTACATAGTTATCACAGACTATTGTTGCTAGAAATTCATAAACACAGTCATTAAGCAATTGATGTTGAGTAAAATGCATAAGTCGGCGTACTTTTAGCTTTGATCACTCGGAAAACGCTTCTAGTGTTCAACTGGACTTAATAAAAAGGATATTTTGGCTCTGTTTTCATTTGCCCGTCAGTAATTCTAAAAAATTTTGTGTCATAAGCGCACAAAATGTAACAAGAACAGAATTATTTTTAAGGCACAGGAGCCATGTTGTTCTTCCTGCAATTTACGCATCGCGAGCGTAATTGTGCACACACTGCTCCTACATAATACCAGCGTGCAGCTTTTTTTTCGTATCTAAAACACTATAGCCTCTGAATTTACCGTGTAACTCCAACTAAGCTGTGCGAACAATGCAAGGACTTATGTCCAACTAAATTGAAGGTCCTTACAGTGGCTCTGTGGGTATTTTTGAAAGTGGAAGATGCAAAGTATAACTCCTTAGCCAACACAGAGCTTTTTTCGAGAGTGAGAGTCAAACCAGGATGAACATGAAGGACTAGGCCACTACTGTGTGTCCGGCTCTCTAGAAGCTTCGGGTATACGAGAACGCCTGCAAGTAGAAAGTGCATGTCATGTATATTGAGTTACACAAATTATTTTACAATTTTGAGAGAATGGTTATGTGTTCCTTATTTTTCATTATGAAAACATGAACTTCAAGACATGTATATAGTTTTCACGCAATCATAAAGCAATGGTATTGTGGACATACCAAACACAGTGTTGCGTAAATATCACACGGGGAACGCAACGCCATAGCTCTACGACACAAAGTTTATGACAGATGTGCTGAAATTCGTCAGGGTATCAATATTCACACGGAGTGACGTGCATTGAAAGTTTAAACTTACATTTACAGCATGTCCAATGACGGTAAAATATAACACAACCAATCCGCCACGGTTGCTCAGTTGCTATGGTGTTAGGCTGCTGAGCACGAAGTCGCGGGGTCGAATCCCGGCCACGGCGGCCGCATTTCGATGGGGGCGAAATGCGAAAACACCCGTGTACTTAGATTTAGGTGCACGTTAAAGAACCCCAGGTGGTCGAAATTTTCGGAGTCCTCCACTTCGGCGCGCCTCATGATCAGAAAGCGGTTTTGGCACGTAAAACCCCATAATTTAATTAATTAATAACAAAACCATCCAAGATAACCCCTAATCTAATTTATGCGCCGCAATAACACGCCCAAATGTTTCGGCTCAGCTCTTCTGTTATTACAAAGCATTTGCAAAAGAGACCCTCAGAGGTTTGTTATTAGAAAATTTTCTAAAAAATTATCACTGGTATCATTATTGGTATTGGGGCAGTTCAAGTTCAATTGCCACCTTAGTCCGTGTGGAGTGAGCGTGATTCCACCTGAGAGCACTCAAAAATCCCTCCCAACACAGTCATATAGGAAGTTTCTCAACGGCTTATATTTACACCGCATGGTATATGAGATGAACGATCAGTAAACATGAAGGAGGCTAGCAGAAGAGTAGCGATCTGGGATCTTGGTACATATTCTTGGAATTAAGAACCAGTTAAAAGACGAAGCACACAACGAGTGACACACACAATGACCAGTCCTTGTGTTTGCTACGTCTCTTCCTTGTTTTTCTTTTTTTGGCTGGTTTAAATATCAAGAATGAAGGAGCCAAGGTCCGGAAAATTACGACCAATTGTGGAAGGTCCATGGCGGCATTTTAATCAGTACCCTGCCTCGGGTCTCAAGGAACCATGTTGGCAATATATTTACGATCCTGCATCCACGGAAGTACACGATAATCAACAGACGGAGATGGTTCTTGGAGTATAAATGAGTTTCGTGGTCAATTTTGTGGGCTCCCTTGATATTCTAATTGCAGAACCTTCGTAATTTGGCATGTGGTTTGACGATATTCTGCTTGATATGTACAGGGACTACATGTACGGGTACTATACAGGCGGCGACTACCTGAACAATCACCGAAAAGTTTTCAAAAATTTACATACACCGGACTGAGCCTGAAACACAGCAAATACAAATTTCGGGTGTCATCTGCGGTGTACATGAGTCACTTTTTCGGGCATTCTTTCTCCGCGCAGCGCAAGTTGCACGCGCAAGTGCAACAGTGGCGTGCAATGTAAAAAGCGCGTAGTTTTCTTGGTTTGCTCAACTGTTAAAGGAAGTATTTATGAACCTATCTTAAGTCTTCTAACACCTACGAACTATTTTCTTATTGTTTCACTGACCTGGAAAAGTGACCTCGAATATTCATTTGATGTTCCATTGACATCAAGAATGATCAGTTTTTTTGCAACACTTCTCCAAAGGGCATTCCTAAACAAATTGAGGACTGAACAGTTCTGGCTTCCAGCTTGTCATCAAGTGAGAGAGACTGCTACCCGACGCATAAGCAGTGACACTTAATAAACACCAATTTTAGCATCGATTCTGGCCGCAAATGTTAAATTACCCACCAGTAACCATAAATTTGTCCCCGTCGCTTCAAGGTCCTCAAGCCGTTACTCTAGTGCCTCCGACCAAACCTACCCAATTATGCAGGTCAGCTTGATCACGCTTAGTACTTTGTGTTAAGTTCCGCAGGGATATTTTGGTATGAGAATTTTATTTATTGCTAATTTATTGCATAATGTGGACCGCTTGGTCCAGGCATGTCGTCGGTTTCAAGATTACAGCCAAATACAAACAGCAACAATGGAAACTGTCTTGAGATTCGTGTTATAATGCGTAATACAAAAGAAATGAATTCACAACAACAATGGAACTTCTTTCTATATTAGTGCAATATTAGCCCTACAATGAAAGAGATATGATATAGTGCAACAGTGCTAATTTGTGTGGCAGGAGAGAATAAAAAGCTGCCTCAGTTAATTTGTTCCTATGACAGTGCGTTGAAAATAATAATATTTATAAGTGTCAGTTCTAGCAAAGTGAGGAGTTAGTTAACCTAATAGTGCCTTTGCGGGTCTGGTCAGTAAGGGTGTTACATATGGTGAGAGATCTGTCGCAAGTTTGTACTTCAGAAGCAGTGAAATGAAGTTCCTTCACAACTTTTTTCGACGCCTTTTGTGAAGGGAAATGTCATTGGCCATCATTATTTCAGAAGGAGGGTCAGTTAGTGAGAATTTGTTGTAACTAAGCTGGACTGCTTTCTTCTGTATTCTCTCAAAACATTAAATATTTAGCTTCGTATAAAGGTTCCATACTGCACTGGCGTATTCTAATTTTGGCGTCATTAAGGAATAATATATTAATACTTCAGAATTTCTTGCGGTGGTTTGAAGTTTATATTTTAGAAGGCGAAGCTTTAGTTGGTTAGCTAGTTAAATGGGGTTTAATGGCGCAAAAGCAGCTAAGGCTATGCTGCGCCAAACACGAGGTGTTTTTAAATCCAGTTTATGAAGGAGAAAGCTGTACTAGTAATCTATATTTTATCTAAAAATCCTGTGTCGTCTAGAAATTTACGGACGTCATATAATGGGACTAGCGGATCATCACCTAAAATTAGAACATGGTGTAAAGGTATGTGTAGTTGATATAATTTGTGCAAAAGTTTTCGTCTGTGTGTTTCAATTTGCGTACATGTGAGTAATATGTGCATAACTGTTAGTGGCTGTTGACATTTCTCGCATGTTGGTGTGTCTTCTTTCGTAAGTAAGTGATTGTGTGTGAGGTGCGTGTGCCCAATTCGTAGTCGGCATAAAACTACTTCGATGAACCGCTCCTGATGATAGCATGACTTTCACTCGCCAACTATGGGTTTCGTGAGATGTAGCGTGTTATCGGCACAACGGTCCCAATCGCGTTGCCATTTTACCGTGAAGGCTTTTCTAATTGCAAGGATGCTATCATTATATGGGAGTGTTGTGTTTGTAATGTCTTTGTGCGCTGCCATGAATGCATATCTATCAGCTGGTTCATTACCAGGTATCCCAACGTGGCTTGGGACCCAGCTGAAACGAATTGACCTCCCGTATTCGTTAAAAGCCACCATGTTTAAAATGTCTCCAATCAGGGGTTCACACTGAGATTTCAGATGTAGAGCCTTCAGTGTGCTTAAAGAATCTGTGTATATGACTGCGTTTTTGTGTTTATCAGCGATAATCTTTTTAACAACAACCCATATAGCGAAAACTTCGGCCTTGAAAACAGAGGCGTGTTGTGTCAATCGAATACTTTTTCCCAATTTTCCGTTACGACCCCCACACCCACGTGTTCTTTCGTTTTAGAGCCATCAGTGTAATATTGCATGTTATTTTGATATTTGTCCAGAAGTGCATGGAATTCTTGTGTAATGTGTTCGCGTGGGGTGTCTTTCTTCTTTAAATGAGTCAATGTCCAGTCACATAGCGGTTCAAAATCGTACCACGGGGGCAAACGCTGTGGCTTTCTGGCAACCTGGAGGCCTTCGCAAGGAATGTCATAATCCCGAACATATTCCTCATATCGCAGGACAAGTGGTTTTATCATGTTCGGTTTATTTGTATAGTGTAGGCGTCAGTTGCATTGTGTGAGGATCTTGTAGCATATGCGTTGCGGTGATGACTGAATTCTTAGTACGTAGGAAAAAGTGAGTAATGCTCTGCTCTGCTGTAAGGAGGGTTCATTACACTCGGCGTATAAACTTTGAATAGGTGAAGTTCTGTAGGCACCACTTGCCAGTCGCAGTCCAAGGTTATGTACTGGATCAAGTCGTTGGATGTAGGACTCTCTGGATGAGCCGTAAACAATGGAGCCGTAGTCTAAAAGGCTACGAACAAGAGACCGGTAAATACGTAAAAGACACGTTCGGTCGAAACCCCAGTGCTTATGAGATAAAGCTTTCAAGATATTCAATGCTTCATTTGCCTTAGTCTTTACTGCTTTAATGTGGACTAGGAAGTTTAGTTTTTCGTCATAGATTACTCCCAACAATTTATATCCTTGTTTTACCGGCAGCGCGACATCATTCAATTTTACATCCGGGTCTTAGTACAGCCCTCATTTTTGCGAAAAAAAGCACTGTAACAGTTTTTTGAGTACAGAAGCAGAAGCCATTTTTCTCAGCCCACTCCATTAGTTTATTTATTGTTATCTGGAGCTGCCTTTCACATGTTCGTAAATTTGAAGCGCGGCACGCTATTTGCAGATCATTGACATATATGGAGTGCATAACAGAGGTGGGAATGACTTTGTTGACAGAGTTCATTTTTACTATAAAGAGTGTTGTGCTAAGTACGCAACCTTGTGGCACGCGGTTTTCCTGGATAAATGTGCGCGAGAGCACATTGCCTAGACGGATTTGGAATGTTCTGTTGGACATAAAATCAGCGAGACAGTTTAGCATTTTGCCACGGATTCCTAACGCGGCGAGGTCACGTAAGATTCCAAATCTCAACGTGGTGTCGTACGCTTTTTCTAGGTCAAAGAACACTGCCAGGCAGTGCTATCTGTGTAAATATGCTTCACGTATTTCGTGTTCAAGTCGGACGAGGTGGTCTGTCGTTGAACACCCTTTTTTATAGACGCACAGGTGAAAATCAATGGAGTTCCGTTTATCAAGCGTGAAGGTTAACCTCGCATTTACGACGCTTCTGTACGATTTCGCCAAACACCTTGTCAGGGTAGTGGGTCGAAAGGTGCTTGGGGATGTGGGGGATTTTCCTATTTTTAAAAACGGTACAACTATTGCGTTTTTCCAACTTTTCGGCATGCTTCCGGATTCAAATACTTTGTTAAAAATTTAAGGAGAGCATCTACGGATGCTTGGGACAGGTGTGTGGGCATAGAATAATGGATCCGGTCAGGACCTACTACAGTTTTTTTGCCAGCACAGAGAACCCTGTTAAGCTCTTGTACCGTGAATGGAGAGTTGTATTCATCCCTTGACATACAAGCAGTTGGTAGCTTCTCCTTTTCTGCTGAGAGTTTGTATCTTAAGAACGTGTTTGAATAATTAGCCGAGCTAGAGATGTTATAGAAATGTTCCCCAAGTATATTCGCTTATTCTTGAAGTGTTGTGTGAGTGCCTGAAGGTGTAAGTATGGGTATCGTGTATGATGAGTAGTCCCCCTTAAACTTCCTGACCTGTTCCCACATCCTTTTAGATTTGACGGGGCTATTAATTGTAGGTACATATTTTTGCCAGGAAGATTTTCTGCCTGTCTCCGGATATATCGAGCTTTCGCTTTGGCTTGCGTAAAATTTAAAAGGTTGGTATATGTTCCGTACCTGCGTAAGATTCCCCAGGCCTTATTTTGCTCCTTTTTTGTTACGGTGCATTCATGTGACCACCAAGGATTAAGCTTTTTCCGAACAACGCCAGAAGATTCCCGAATGGCCTTTTTGGCTACAGATTTCGTTAATTTTTTAATTTCGTCAATTCTTAACCCAGTAAAGTAAGCTCCTCCAGCCTGGCACTTTCTGTGATAACAGGTAAGTCTGCCATTTGTAGTTTCTAATGTCGCGGTTTGTAAAATATAATGGGTAGCGTTGGGGGGGGGGGGTAGGTGAGGTTGATTATAGCAGGTAGATGATCACTGCCATATGATGACTGCAGTACATCCCATTTAACATCGGTAAAAATGTCGGGAGAGCAGAATGCTAAATCAATGCAGCTAAAGTACGTGAACTCGGTGAAAAATTAGTTGGCGCACCTGAATTTAAAAGAAAGATGTTATTAGTCAAAATAAAATCTTCGATAAGTTGTCCTCTTTGGTCATTCTTATCGCTACCCCAAAGAGTGCATTGAGCATTAAAATCTCCAACTGAAACAAAAGGCTCCGGCAGCTGGTCAATTAAATCTTCCAAATCTCGTTTTGAAATGGCTATGGGGAGGAATGTACAATGAACAGATGGTGACAGTCTTAAATGACAAAACGGTGACAGCTACTGCCTCGTGCGGAGTATTTAATAAAACGTTCTGTGTGGGAATGCCGCTTTGGACGACAATAGCGACACCTCCTGATAAACGACTGGAGTGCTCGCGGTCTTTTCTTACGAGAGTAAAACCTTTAAGAAAATGTGTATGTTTGGGTCCTAGGTTCGTTTCTTGGAGACAGAATGCAACTGGTGAGAACTTATTTATGATGTCTTTGATGTCACCTATAGTGTGAATTAGTCCCCTGCAATTCCAATGAATGATGAAAGCCTTCCTATTGAAATTGAAAAGAAAAATACTTATGTGTGTGAGCTTACAAATTGTAGGTGTCATTTATTTAAAAGCTGATTACTCTTATGAAGGGCGGTAACCGTTCAGGTTACCTTTCCCTTTCTGAGCGAAGGTATAATATGCTTCTCCTTCTGTGAGTGCTCCAAGGAGCGCGGGTCTTTTGGCGTCAATGGCGCCAGGGTTTTAAGTTCGACCTCCATCGCCTTTTCCGAGGCACTGGACGATCGAGAGCCAGGCGCCGAGACGCGCGTCTCGGGCCGTGGGGTACGCTTCAACTTGAAGCCCTGCGGCACTGTTATCTGCGGGCCCGTCTTCGTTGCTGATGGAGCAGCACTGGCTGCAGCCACCAATGGGGCGGTTGGGGTTTCTACAGGAGTACCGGACGTGGACCCTGTAGATTCCTGAGACCAGTGTGGCGCTGTTCCCTGCCGCGTCACACTGGCATAGCTTACTTGAGGTAAGTGCGCTAGCTTTTTCCTCGCTTCATAGAATAAAATCTTTTCCTTTGTACTTATTGCAAATATTTCTTTTTCTCTTTTCCAGCAAGGGCAGCTCCGCGAGTAAGCTGGATGATCGCCCTTGCAATTGAGACATTGTGCGGGACCATTGCAGTTGTCAGATGAATGGTCGTTGGCACTACACTTCGCACATGTTTCCTTTCCTCTGCATGATTGTGATGCATGTCCGAACCTCTGGCACTTGAAGCACCGCCTCGGGTTCGGTATGTATGGTCGGACACTGATTTTCAGGTAGCCTGCGTCGAGTGAGCTTGGCACAGTACTGGAACCAAATGTAAGTATTACGTGTTTTGTGGGGATCTGTTGGTCGTTTCGTCCAAGTGTTATCCTTTGTACCTTGATTACATCTGTTCCTGGAATCCCTCAAGTAGCTCTTCGTCACTGAGGTTCAAAAAATCTTCTCATATTACTCCTCTGCTGGTATTAGGCGAGCCATGTGGGGAAATTGTGACATTAATGTCACCGATACTTGTCAGTTCACTGGTTCTTTCGATTTGTTCTTTCTTTGTTAGTTCGACGAGGAGGTCTCCGCTTGCCATCTTTGATGCTTTGTAGCCTGATCCAATCGTGTTTGATAGGCATTTCGATACTAAGAAAGGCGATAGTTTTCTCATACCTGTGTTGCCTTCACTATGAAGGACATGGAATTTGGGGAAGGTGTCATGATTTTGTTTCCATACGAACTGAAATGTTGCTTCGGTGCGCCCTCGTTTTTGAAGGCGATCTTGGAGGGGGGGGGGAAGCGTTTGCATTAAACATTGGAAAATTCGGCGGCGATGGTAGCCACCCACCACCGAGCCCAAGTAGGGGATGCTACTAGGTTGGGAATGATACCTGCAGACGCCAGCCATGCATCGCCGCTATAACCTAATCTATATATACCCAAGACTGGATATATTACACACGGTTATCTCTTGCCGCCAGGAAATACGGAAGTAATAAGAAGTGAAGAGAAGACAGGAAAGATAGAAAAGTAGGAGAGAAAGACGAAGATTGGAGAGGAGGACAGGAAAAGGCGACTGCCGATTTCCTCCAGGTGGGTCAGTCTGGAGGTGCCATCTATGTGAAGCCGAGGACGAAGAGGTGTGTTGCCTCCGCCGGGGGGCCTTAAAGGTCCGAACACCCAGCATCGGCTCAAGCCCCAGGATCCCCCTTAGCCCCAGACACGGCTAAGCCGCGCACGGCTACACGCGGGAGGAGTCAACCCCCGTGTGCTCGGGTACGTGGTGTCGCAACACACCAAATGCCTGCTGACGCAAACGCCCCTGCGTGCGCGATGCTGTAGAAAGGCAGGTGAGCAAATATTACATACATACATGCCTCACTGAGAGTTAGTACCATTGAAAGCGACGGCCGTTTTCAATTCCTAAAATGAGTGTTCTGTACACGTCTGTCCCTAGCCATGCTGCGAGAGCTTCAAACAAAATTGGTGTGCATCTCAACCTCTAGGAGGCACTATCGTAGTGAGGTGATGATTGAACTAATGAAGAATCAACGTGACGCAACAGGCCTTTATGAAAGGATCAATATAGAAGAAATCGCTATTTGAAGCTGCGAGGGCATCTTCCATGTGCATCTGCACACACGCCTCAAGAACTCTATCATGAATATAACAAAATGAAAATACTAATTTCAGTTCTCTGAGTTGTTCTAGACGACATACAACCAATTGAGCAACCATTGCCCTACCGTAATATGGGGCTAAGTGAAGCTTGTCCTGTGGGCACCTGACCTTCCTCACAGGTAAATAACCCACTGGTAACGGTGCCGAATCGCTTCGGCCTCCCGCGGCTGCAGCTCTGGATTTTCTTGTTACTTCCGGATTGATTGGTCTAAGGCGGCTTTATCGGCTAGGTCGGCGGGCCGACAGTGAGCCCTTTCATGGGCGAATGTTCGGCGCCACTCGTTGGAGGCTAACTGTTTCTCGGGGGAACGGACAACGCGTGGATGTCCCATCGGTTTTCCGAGACTGCACAGAACAGAAACGAAGCCGGCGAAGCGCGCGCGAAACCGCTCTAACGGCTTGATCAGCACGCTCACGGTGAGCCCTGTCACGAGTGAGTTCTCGCCGCTGTCCGTCGAAGGCTGCCTGTTCCTCGGCGGAACGCACTACGCGTGGCGGGCTCATCTATTTTCTGAGACTGAACCGAACGGAAAGGAAGTCGGCGAAGCGCGCGCACACCCTTTGTTGCCCTTTTATTTCCCGGCGAAAACGAAACGACTCAGACTGGGTAAGCGCGTGGCGTGAGCGCACACCTATGCGGCTGGAATCCTTAATAATGAATCTAGATCCGGCGCCAGCGCAGATGTCAAGTCGTGAAGCACTCGAGCAGATGGTTTTTTTTTGCGTGAGCACGAAAACGCCACCTAAACTTGTGAGCCCTCCCCCCAATACAAGCGTCGCTTTAAAAATCAAATTTTGTGCTAGGTATATCTAAGTATGCACATTAAAGTGCACGAGCGGAACACTTAGGCTATATTGTTTAGTCCGACAATGAAGTAGGAAGTCATGATTGATAATCTACCGGCAACAGCTGCTCAATAATACCTCTTCATGTTAAGTAGGCTTAGCAGACAAGTATCATCACCAGAAATTTTCAAGAGGAAACAAAAGAAGCAATTCATGCCTATGCGGCCAGCATTGTGGTACATTAGCTTAGTAATATCTGTGAAGTATAAGAAATGCAATCAGTAGGCTACCGGCTTTAGTTTATGCATTTTATGCCTTTAGGATAGCATAAACATTTATAGTGAACTTAGACTAGGATGTTCATGATGGTTAATGATACCTAAGTGATACTGAAAGTTGGAAACAGTGCGGAATGCTACGGAAGTACCCTCGCTCTACTTGCTGAGTGAGTATGTCATCACTATAACCCTCCTGAAAAAGACCTCCCCTATAATACGACGAGGAGTGGTTCAAACGCTTTCTGGTAGTGCAAAGGAAGCTGGCTAAACGCTGATGAGCAACAAAACTGCATCACAACAAATTTTTTTATTGGTGATTGCACTAAACTTCGAGTATGAAACGCACACATTGCAATGTTCATTTCTGAAGACGGGCGAAGTTATAATCAAAAATGAAGAACTTGACCAAGCCTATTTCTTCAAGGAACGCCATAAGTCTGCATCATACAGTGTTAAATAGAAAACAGTAGTACTCACCTGTGCATGACGCACACACGCTGAGAGATAGAAAAAGAGTAAATAAAACTCTAGCTTTCGTTCCAATGATACTCGAATCGTCTAACTTCATAACCGTATGAAATGAGATATCAGATGATCAATCCTTTGCTCCTGGTCAAGAAAAAGAAGAGCGTTTTGCCCAATCTACCAACAACTGAAGAAACTCCAAACGATAAATCACTCAATAATTTCCCTTTGCGCGTCTACGACACCTAAAGCCAAATTTTTTCCAATTTCTTAAGAAAGTCTGTGAAAAAATCATTTTAGCGGTGAAGATAACGGATTAAGACTTGTAATCTTAAATCATTTGCTCCTAAAGCCAATGGGTGCTATTGGATGCCATTTTAATGCAAAAATATGAGCAGAAATACGGAATTACCTGTGAGTCTGCAAGCAAAATATGTGGAATGACGCTTTTCACTTGGAATGATCTTACATTCTCTCAAGAAAGAGCGTATTTCTGAAAGGCAGTGAAAGGCTATTGAAAATTTTCGTACGCACAGGCCTGTGGTGAGTAAGTTATCTTTATATGTGTATGTTTATGTGCTCTTCATCAACTTTCTATGTCGTCATACAATTTTTCAGTTTTGGAAATGTTTTCACGTCCCCGACACGTGGCGTGGGAGATCAATCATGGCCGTGTATGTTGCGTCAAATGTTTTTGTTAGCATCCTGTAGGACAATAATTTTTTTCTTTTAGATATAACATTTCCCGCATGCTCGGAATGTTTGAAAAACAATTTTGAGACTCTTAGTCATCTGTGAAAATAATAACAAAAAACAATAACAGCTAAACGAATTTCAGTCTGTCGGTGCAGCTCGTGTAGACGTTATACATAGAAAAATGGAAAAATGGGCTTCTGGTTGTCCGGAACGCAAGCTCAATTGTTTCTGTTCTTTATCTGAAAAACGCTGGATCTGAAGCACCGCGGCAACTAATTTTATCCCTAGTTCAAAAACAACCGTCTTCCAGTGCTTTCCAGTGTGGAACCTGCGCATGCTTTGACAATGGATCACACTGGGGACTCTGGCACTCGCTAAGAGCTACTAGCACATTGGTAGGTCGCTGGAAAAGAGCTGTCATACCGGGCGACAGTCTGCTCTGCCTGATATGACACTGGGGCACACTGTTATGCGCTGAAAACGCGCTTATTCCAGCCTGATAAAATAAATGCCTGATGCAATTATATTTGGAGATACAACTCTTTTTGGTCCTCTAAGAGAGCTATATTGTGAGGTTGAAATAAAAGTGCATGAGCTGCTCAATTGGCACATGCACATAACTCACACTGAAGATTACTTTTGTTAAAGTTAAATAAGTTAAATGAAAGTACAAAAGCTAATAATATTGGCTGGTTCATGCATCATTATAGCCTTAATGTCAATACAAAATAATGAAAACCTGGCTTACTGAACTTCGTTCAATTCTCTGGGCTCCGTACACGTCTCATCAACATGACATATGCTGCATACCTGCCCATAGGCATCGAAGGTATTCTTGTGGACCATATAGCCACATGACAAACTACAAAACCAAGTAATTATTCCTTAGATGTCCCTAATACCGATTAAAAGCAGCAAGAAACAATGGGACCATCGGCAACGAACTTGGGACACTGAAATACCTAATCAACTTCGCATCATTATGCCAAGCGCAGGAAACTGGCAACGAATGACAGAGTACGACAAATTGAGGTTATTTTATACGGCTTTAGGACACACCACACGTCTGGCGTTCACTCCTACCCGTTCACTGAGGATGAGCCTCCGGTGTGATATATATGCCAGGAGACTGTAAGAATCCTTGAAAGCTTGTTAGAGTGTTGGCAAGAAGAACTTCAAGAAAAAAAGTATTTTGACCCGGCATACAGACGACTAATTCCCTTGCAATAGACTATGTTTTTGGCAGTGAACAAATTCCTGACAATAAGTTAGTTTTAAAGTTCTTAGAAGATGTTGGTACATTGCATGTTGACTGCCCAAAACATTCGTAGCACTATTTATCGCTGGTGGCTGCTGCTAGGATTGCATGTTTTTTTTTCTACGATAGCTTGAACAAAAGTGCCGCCCAGTCCTTTCTTTCAAAGGCCCATTGATAAGGCACCTGTGCTACTGTTACGTTTACATCACCCCTTTGCAACAGAGCTTTTATGTTCATAGCATGTATTGCTAGTCATTGTCTTTATTTTATTACCCATACATTTTAGGCACTTTACAGCAAATAATGTTTAGGCCTATATACAGCCAAATTGCATCCACCATTGACAACTCTGATTCACAAATCTAAAATTGGTCACGTTTTGGCATCGACAGGCCAGTCATTTTCTTGTGGCTCTTTGGCCACACCTTGCCCTTGCGCCAATAACATCCGTAAATCAACATCATCACTCCAGCTTCGTGATCCGACTGCCGTCATGCCATTCTCGTCATACAGCTTCCGTGACACGTTGATGGCTCCGCCGTTAGCATCAAACACTCAAAAAGTGCACTTGTCCTGATGCCGTAGTCTTGCCATTCTCGTGACTACCTCGTCGGGATACTATCGTGGTCGGGCATTTGTTATCGAGATGCCGTCGTGGTCATTCCATTGTCGTCACTGTAACTTCGTTATACAACTCTTGCCATGCCGTAGTTATGATACCGTGCTTACGCTGTCGTTTTACTATCGTCATCACTTAATTAAGGTAATTCCACTGTCGTCGTGATACTAGTTCCGTCGATCCATCGGGAACATTCCTTCTTCGGCATTCCATTGTAACCATGTTGTCGTCATTCAATTAAATGAATGTGCCGCGGTTGTATTACCATCGTCGTCATTCCCACTTCTTCATGCGGTAGCCATCACACTGTCGTCTTAGAGCCATCGCCGTCATAAAGTCATCGTCACCTCAATTTCCTCATTTCGTGGTCGTCACATTGTTGTCGTAATAGCATTATCATAATTTGAGTATCAAAATCTTACTGTTGCCCATCCGTGGTCGTTATGCGTCATTTTCATTATATCAATATCATTCCTTCTTCGTCGTTCCATCTTCCGTGCATCAGCGTCACACAGTCGTCGTCATGCTTCCATGTGCATGGGTGACCTCAGCAAGTGAGTGCCATTTAGAATGGAACGATACCTGAGTACGTGGGACACAGCCGACGCAATGAAAATATCAAAATTATCACTACACATGTTAATAAACGTGACTTCAGAAATATGGTCCGTCGATAGTTTCTTCGATTGATATTCGCATTACAGCGGAGAGTTCTCGTGTGATGAGCTCTGCCATTATTCTGGAGCCTATCGCACCTCAGAAAGCCCCACTTCTTTTTCCACAGTGTATCTAATCATTGCCTTCTCAGGGCCCTCTTCTGGATTCCGAAATTTTATGCAGTGCTCCGATCTGGTTTCATCAAATCATTCCTATGTTGGTATGACAAGCAGCATTGCGTCACAGAAGCATCCTCCTGACTAAGCCAACGTTTTCCGCAGGTCGTCTGCATTCTCTTGCTGCTCCTGAAAGCAATATGTGAACCAAGCTGACCGTCAATGCTTGTGATATTTTCGCTTTCTGCTGAGCTCGGCTGCTGCCTTTCGTCGTCTAATAGTATTCCTGGCTGCCATCGTGCATTAGGCTGGATAACATATTTTAGCGCCAGCGGGTGAGCACACACGGGATACATTGACAGCAAAATGTGCTTGCGCTGTTCCCACCTCCCTTCTGTCTTCGTCCACTAAGGCTAAACTATTATCCAAGTTAGTGTATTAAGCTGCCCACCATAGAACAGTTCCTTATGTTTCTGTAATATATTGTATACATGCTACGCTATAGTAGCATGTTTAGTTTGAATGCCTTGTTTGGATATCGGTGAGTGCTCTTGCCGTGTTAACGATCGCAATCTTCATGTCTTCATCTCGCTCAAGTTTACCCTGCGGCTCCGCGAATATTCGTGAAATATTTATGTAATCGAGGACAAATTAAGGCACAAAGTGCGAAGCTTCCCCTATTTGTGGAAGTGCTCTTCTGCTTTGCCTACGATGTAAATAATTCTAGCCACAGTGCTGATATTGTAACCGCATTACGACCACTTAGTATTCGGCAGTATGAATGCCAGCTTATGAGGTTACCGGTTTTTGCGGCTCACAATGCACCGATCAATCTCTGCGTCGGCCACGTTCAGTTGCAGTCACGCCATAGATATTGGCCCATAGATATTTGTTTGGCTTTACCACTAGTACCATGTCGACTGCTGACATCATTGTCATTGCTGAAACAATAAGGTAAGCAAGCGGTGACGGCTCCCATTAGTGGTTTGTGAATGATCCTGGAATCAGCAATAACTGAAACGCTACAGCGGTCACAATTTCTGGTTTTCGTATTCTTAATATTCTGACCACGTGACCTAGTGAGACTAATTGGCCTTCAAGGGTATTTTGAATGGCCTTGCTAGGTTATTTATTTATTAAGCGACTAATTTAGAGCAGTTAATTCCGCCGTTTGCATTACATACATAACAGTCTCATTCCATTGCCTGACCAGTTGCATTTTCTCAAAAAGCCATTGGAGCCACTAGATTTGGCCCTTTGCAGCTAATGTGTGACTGCGAAGTTGAAAAAAAAAATAACTTTCAGCGCTACAACTGATCAGATGGCCATATGCTCCATAGAAATATGATACAACCTATAACTTTGTCACCAGCTCTTCACCTTTGTGATTATTTCCACGGAGAAGCCCGAAGTTTGGTAAATCGGTCTGTCATTGGTGGGCGTCCCACGACACAAAGCTTTAGGTTACTCAAATTACAAAAGTAGATGAATGGAATTCTGCGTTTCACGCGCAAAAATGGCAATTTCATTATGAGGCGCGGCGTAGTGATCGACTCTAGAATTATTTCAACTAGAAGGCGATATTTAAAGCGCCCTCAATTCAAGGAACACAGGTGTTCTCCGATTTCGCCCAAATCGAAATACGGCCGCCGTGGCCGGGCTTTGCTTCCTAGACCCCGTGCTTAGCAGGGCAGCACCATAGCCGCAAAGCCAGCGCAGTGGGTTTTAAAACAGTCAACCACTGTTCGGTCTTTGAAAAACCGTGCGCGATAGAAAATCAGGCACCGCGGGATAAAAGCAGGTCAGCACAACAACACGCATCGCATGTTTGTGGGCTATGCCTATTGTCCGAACTCCAGATCAAATACCAGCTTAGGAGAGCAAAGCAGGCCAACAAGCTTTTCTTTACCGAAGTGGAGGGCTGCCGACCCAGTAGTTTCGACATACCTCGAGTGTGTCGCAGTGAATTTGCCCTACACTCGCAGCACCAAACGCGTGAAAGGCAGGCATCCATAATAGAGCGCACAAAACGTATCGTTGAACGATTTTATAAGCGAAACAGCATCAACAGCCGTTCCACATGTGCATAGTTTTTTTTTCAGTTTCAGCAATACTAGCGCATCTTGTCAAGTCAATTCGCAATACTGCTTCTCACGTCATGACGACGCTGCCACCAGAAGCTTGAATAGTCGCACTACGAACTCGGCTGGCATCTTGTCACAGCCGCTGCTCGAAGCGATAATGATGACAACGACACGGAATTGCAAAAGCTGGTCAAGCGAATATTTTTTTGCTTTCGAATGGTGTCTTTAGAGCGGTGCGAAATAAGATCCAGGCTGAAACGAAAATCTGCCTTCTAGGATGACATAATGCTATCTCATTTAAACATAGCTGAAGGTTTGATTCATAAAATGAAACAAAAATTTATGAAATACATAAGTTAGCATCGTCGAAATATTTTGTGTTGAACAATCTCGCCCGAAATGCTTCCTTAATGTTCACTAGTTGCCTGTGCTCGTTTCTGTATCTAGACTACCGCGATCTCAAATATGTTGAGTAAAAAGTCTTCCTCATGATCGCCAGTACGGTGTTCAAAAGAATTGCTTGAATCTGCGTTCGATAGTGGTGAACTTCTTATTGATTGCAATCAAAGAGGCTTTCAATGAAAAATTCTGAAAGCTGTTTCTTTAATTACACAGACAGAACACTGGACGTTCTTTTTTGTGCAGTTGGTATGTAGCATACATTATGGTAATGTACGACTAAGTTAACTATGAAAGTTCACAGTCAGGTGGCTGTGATGAATGACGTACATAGGATGACGTACGTGGAATGACGTACGTGGAATGACGTACGTGGAATGACGCACGGGCTACAACCAATGCGCGGTGCAGGGCATTTCTAACATGCTTCTGCTCGTTGAAGACGTGAACGAACAGTTATCACAAATGGATTTCCTTTATGTAAATCAGGGATACAATCGGAAATGACTACCACCCCACGACTTTACCTAAATTGCCCATATGGACGCGTTGAAGAAGGTCGTATGAGTCCTGGGCAATAGGAAGCTTATCCGAGTCGATCATGGTGCATACTATTGTAATGCAGCCAGTGAACAGGGAGGCGAAGCTAGAAATACGACAACGAACATGCCCTATTTTTTTACCAAGGCACAAGCAAGACAAATACTTTTGTCAGATTGCAGTAGGGACAACCTAACTATGACATAATTGCAACCATAATGTGGGGCAATCTTCCACCCACTATTGTGGAAGTAAACTGCCTATGCATGCTTCTAAGCGGATAGGCAAGAACAATAAATTACTGCTCACTGCCGAGGACATTGTGTGAGCCTTAGAGTCATGGTTAAGCCGTTCATTGTTGTCACCATAGTTTGTCTTCACTGCCCCGCTTGGTTGCTGCTTTAATCGTAGCAGAGATTTCGGTTCCCATTTCTATGCGGGTCGAAGGTAAATAGCGCAAAAAGCAACTATGAACCGCCACCCCATATCGTGTGCCGTCACCCTTTTGGACCACTTTGGTCTCTGCTTTGACTGTACACCTGCTCTAAGACAGCCGCCCTGTCTACAGTCTTTTCTTCCACTCGAGCTGTTATTACCTTTGCTTTGAGTAGAGCCATCTGCTCCGCGAAGTTGCCTGTGTAAGAAGATCGAAGCTTGCATGAATACTGCTTGAATTTGGCATGCCTTTCCGGGGAATTTTCCGCATAAGAACACCTGATTCAATGACACCGGCAGGTTTCAATATATGCGTATTCTGCTGGACGTCCCGGTAGCAAAGGCTCATTCATAATCATCGAAATTGTAACCACCGAGAGAAACTACACGACCGTCATACAGGACCGCTTAGCGAACGCAAAGATGAGCGAGGCATAGAACTTTGACAACATCAGTGCCTCAGTCCGCTCAACACGCTGAGCCATATCACGGTATTTCGGAACCTGCACGAACTCGTTCTGCATCCTGCGTCTACGTATGCGTCGATATAGTTCGAAGTTTTATTCCTAAGCCATCCCGCGGGACATCATAGTACGCTGCCATCGACAAAGCAGCCATATCGTGACCACGGAAAGGAACGAAATCTCAACAGCAGATGACGATCTCGAAGACATCCTAAACTATAATCACACTGAGAACACACAAGTAAAGTATGAGTTAACTACGATCAATGAATGCGTTTACCTAACCACGAGCATCCACATAAAACGAATCATGAAAATCGCCGCGGTTGGCAGCCACCGCGCTCAAAAAGTGTTCTTGTGGAATGCGCATTTTGTAAAAAGTAGCATGCAACATTGGAATGCGACACTTAGATCGACGCCACTTAAGACAGATGGCGACTGACAGCAACATGCAGCTGATTCGGGTACGCCATACGTAGAGGAATGTCAACGAAGAAATGTCAATGAAAAGTCAGCTGTTGTCAGCAGACGCGTAGTCACGCCTGGACTGCTCTATTGATGTTAAACCAGCTACCAGACTAGGCATCTCGTACCACATTAACTGGTCATCCAAAAGATTCACGCAAACGTAAATGTTCTAGTAGGATTAGTAGTCTTATAGTACGTCAAACACAACTGGGTATCTCCATATATTTCTTTGCCTACAACCACTTTCCCTGCAACTCGGGTCACCCGTTTGTACATGGCATAACGAATAGGGAATCAAGCAATTGTGCTGTGGGAGCCGTGTTCAAAACCAAACGTTGCACCAAGTTGGGTCCCTCAGTACGTGAAACTGGGTTGTTCCGCTCTTCCATAAACCTTGAGCCCATGACTTTGCGCCACTGGGAATGTAGCAATAAGTATACGCCTCTCTTCAGTGAACCTCTTTGATGTAAAGTTGGGTCACTGGGTATATGCCTGTCTTCAAACGTAAAAGAATAGGTTGAAAATTATGCCGTGCAGGGCGGAATTGAACTCGGGTCATACATATGCAATCTTTACTGAATAAATATTGAGCCATGCTCAGACTACGCAGTAGTGACTAGATGGCACAGCGTGACCAGATGGATGCGCTGGGGGAAAAAAGGCAGGAAAGAAATTGATACGACCGGATCCGTTACAGGCATGGGGAGCGATACGAGGTAGATAGCGAAGTTTTGAGGGAAAAAATATGGAGATGTATACAAAAAATGCTAGAATGAAAAATATGTACACTATACCAGATTAAATCAAGCAGTCTAGGTGACCATTTGTCAACGCCCCGTTTCGAAGGGGACGCTAATAAACCATCATCGCCATCATCACCATCGAGGCACGAAAGAGGAGTCGGCCTGCAAACATGCCTGATGCATAAGGCGTTTAGTTTAGGGGGTAGTCTTGAGGTATGTCACTGCAGTATTTCAATACTAATCGCATTAGTGGTGACTTTCATCAGGAGACGCCTCCTGCCGGAATTTTTTTATCGTCAAAAATTGCTCTTCAATAGAGGAAGATGACATCTTAGAATGATCACGCAAATTCAATATGGTAACAGACTGCAATATAAAGAGATCATTCAGGTTGACCCAGTTCACATTAACAAGGTGGAAATTTGTCCTGAAGCGATGTGGCAATGTGCGTGATAGACTTGAGTTTTTCGGTTTACGTCAAGCCCCAGGGATTAGGTTACACCTCGGATCATATCCAATGTGAAAACTATTGAATAGAAAAATCGCTCGGCGGCAGGATTAACGGGCCTTGCAGCGATGACCATCATACTTGGTTGCACTCTGCAAGGACCGATTACCAAGCTGCTCTCACTTCACCAGAGCTAAGGAGCGAACGTTTCTGCTTTTTCGAATGACCGTATTGTGAACGAAAACGGGCAAATTGTTGCTACCCTGACAGACCTTCAAGGGACCGCTAATAAAACACGTTCGTATGTGTTGAAAACCGACTTATAGAGTTCACCAGCGACCATCTGAAGCAGGGCGCCTGCCAAGCTCCTAACAACAACACAGACTCAGAAAGCTTGCAGCGCTTTGTGTCTGTCTTGCCCGTCTCTTTTCCATTTTTAGTTACTCTCACAAATCTATGAGTATTTCGTGAGCGTTGCAAATATATATATGACTACAACATGACTTAATTCCTGTACCCCACTGTGACGCAAAGATGGTATTTAAGCAACAAGAAAGCATGCACATAAAATGGCGGTGTCCACTGTGAGACGATGCTGATGAAGCAGTAAATAAGTTTAGAGGAGAACAACTCTATGACGTGAGCGGTTTCTTCTTTGCCATCGAACACAATAACTAATTACCGAAAAGCCCCGTGGCGTGCAAAGCTGAACAATTCCAAATATGTTAGATCCTACAAAACGCAGAAAAACGCGAGAAAAGTAGATAGCGTTTAATGAACTAGTATTATGAGTGCGACAGAGAAAACAGCGTGTGCGCGCAAAGAGTGGGAAGCCGGTTAAGGTCAGCTTGTTTACTCAGTAGCACTCACTGTAGTTCAAATATTTTTTTCATTAGCCAAATATATTTTTGACGAAACAATCTACAACGATGGAATCAAATTTGAACATTTCAACTTGCCGTAAACCAACGTGCCCTGTGGGATAAATGCACAAACTATGGTTACCTCCTTCCCACAATCGGCGTCCTTCAGCTACGCCTTGATTACCAGAACATGGCAGTCTTGCAACTCCGCACATCTGTCTTGGAAGTGAGGCCTGTGAGCTTTTCTCTTGTAACAAATTCTCTATCCCTATCTCTCATCTCTCTCTCTCTCTCTTGGAAGAGTTTTTAGGCGACCTTCAAGGCGGCTGCTTAATACTTCTCTGCTCAGTGCAGTCTACGACGTTTGTGACATAAGCATAAAATATTGACCGTTAAACGCGCATGTTTCCGTCTATTTAAAAGACGCGTATACGTCACTTACACACAGGTATTTTGTGAATATAACAGAGGAACAGCATTTTGTGCGTGTATAATATGCACCTTTATTATTATTCTCTTATTCAATGACACATTATCTTTGGCTATGTCTCTAAAGAACGCCAACGTTTGCGGTGGTCTGTTAAAATTGAACTTTTAAGTCTAAATGGCAAACAAGGGAAGGCGCCAGGAAGAGGTCTACCAGACGTTAACCTTTAAATTGACTCGGCGCTTCTATGGCTCGATAGCGACGGCAGCTTCAGATGTTGACGTCAAGGAATCAGCAATTAACAATTTATTTTTTAGTTTTTCACAGACTACGTCAGAAGCACGTTCTCCTTAGCCCTAGCAACACTAAAGCGTTCTGCATGATAGTACACCTAGACCCGACCATCGATAATGGTAGTGAATAACCGCAATCTTGTTAGCAAGCTGTTCGTACATTAGAACACAGCCCTTGTTCTCCAGCGAGCACATCTAACAAGTTTGCAGCATCACGGCAGATGTCTTCCCAAGAATACAGGAGAACATTATCGAAAAACAATTATTGTGTAATATAAAGTACTCCTGAATGACTGCAAAGGTCGTATTGAAAGAGCCAGCCATGCAGCTAGTTCTGTATACTGTACATGTGCAATGGGAATAAATGGACAGAGGAAAGTGAGGTTAAGGTAATCGATTACCCCTACTATTTACTCAATTACTTTTTGGGAGAGTTTCCGTAACTGTAAGCCAAAACATCTTTGAAAGAATGTATTTGTACTTGATTACTTTTTTTCTTTAACATGATCAAATCTGGTTTATATATACATCCTAACCGACGGTGGTCTCCTCCGGACAGCAGTCAGTTATATTTTGCGCCTCGAAGAAGCAGGACGTGTGTCTAGCGAGCTCTCGAACTACATTTCCCAATGTTGAGAACGTGGCTTCAATTATGGATACATGGCCTTCAAAAGGTGCGACCTACTGCTAACGTATTTCTCTCACATCTGCCGCTTAGTCTCCACTAAACTTTTTTTCACATGGTTTTGACCGACATAAATTCCGATAATATGTATCGATAAAAGACGTAAAAACAGTTTTGTGCCTTTTGAAACTGTCTTATTTATGTCCAATACATTGCAGTGTGAACTGTGGTTCTTTATGCTTAACGAGTTCTGTTGAGCTGTGCATATTTCTGGTTTTTCTCTCTGCTCCTCCAGAAGTGTTGCACAAGTAATGAGCCCCCTTCTAAGAAGCTTCAGGGACTACTGCGCCCCAAACGCTATACATCCACGACGTCCTCTGTTTCGTGCATTTGATGGAGAAAGCATGCCTAACGCCTATATCGAATGATTGCACAATTAGCTGCTGAAGCCGCTATGACCAATCTCAGGCTCACGTGGGGAGCCTCGTCTACCAGGCCTTGTTTTTAAATAAGTCACCTAGGTGAGGCCGGGAAATATTTGACGCTTGCGAGTGAAGGCTAGGCAGTGAAGATAATTGAACAGTAGGGCATCAGTGTAGCTCTACCGAAAGCCGTGTTTTCAGTGAAGGCGGCAGATGGTAATGGATAGAAAAACCGCCTAGCGTGATGAGAACTACGTTACTTCGCTCTCCATTGACATTGTGAGTTTGTAGGACGGATACGTTATTGTGATATTAGCGCCCACTTTCCTGTCCGGAACTTTTGTTTTCCACTGATAATTGACCACTTGCTTATGTTACAGCGAAGCCGCACATGCCTATGCGAAACGCTCGTGGTCCGACCAAAGAAACCCTCCGGCGGAAGTTGTAGCCCGCCATTGGCTACACCGATAGTTATGTCGTTTTTCAATCGTAGCAGAATGCGCGCGCAGTAGTCTCGCTCCGACTTTCCAATGGGACGGCCACGCATCGCTCATTCTCCCGAGAAGCAGCTGGCCTTTCTTTAAGTACTCCCAGTGTGCGATCTCTTAAGCCACAGGACATCCACTCGCGCAAAAGTATTTTGGTCTGTCCACTTTTCGTTGCCCTGATCTGAGTTCTACAGTTACCAGTTGTGTAATCAAATCACGCTTCCGCTGAAGGTGCCGGCGCCGAGACGTTTATTTCTGGTCTCCGTGACAAATTTTTAGCGTGAATTACCTAAAGTATCAGAAAAAAATGTCTTAAGTACAGATGCTAGCGAAATTTTCGCCAGGTAATCTACTTTTCTCTCGCGGCTTTCGAAAGCTGCATGTGACCGGTGCTGAGGCACGTGACATTTTTACTCACTGCCGAGTACAGTCACTGCCCTTTCTCGCCTGTCTTCTCGTGCCCACCTGCTGTAGAAGTCTGTGGAACATCGTCAGTGCTGTTAATTTGCATTATAGAAAATGTTAGGACTAAGTTGAGAAGGAAATAATTAGAAGTTTTGCCTAATTTCACTTGATCTTGTTGATTGGTTGACAACAGTCATTTTTAAATGATCATCGTGCAAACAATCGTATTGGAAGCTAAAGCCCACTCAAGAACATAGTTTCAGATACTATCCCACAATCTGCCCAATAAACGGCTGTTTCTAGCGAGAAGAAATCTTCCGCTTCAATAGATGTGGTGAAATGTCGTCGTCAGTCAGTGACGAGACAAATCTTTATTAGAACTTCCGTGCCATGTTGCGTTATGTACTTTAGAAAATAAACATGTTATTATATTGGCACGCTGAGACATGTTGGTGCGACAGTATGACAAAAGCACCCTGCAACATGTCCACTCTATTGGCTTTAATGTGGATGGTAGCCACCAGATCGTGGCCTATATAAATTCTATGAACGACATAATCATGTGATTTCTCTTTTTGGTAAAGCATATAATCATACATATATAAAGGTATGCCTATTCATCCGAGTTCTAGACGAGTGCATAGATGTGACACATTATTTGTGCTTTTCTTCGGTTCATATGCTTGTCTATGTAATTGAGGAGAACTTGTTGCTGGGCAAGTTAGTTGAAATATAATGACTACATTGTTGCGCCAAAAGGAAAATAGAGGCTTAGGAGGGAGACCGGTCATTTCTTACTGTCCCTCTTAAGTCTTTATTTTCCTTGTGGCGCAACAATATATTCATTAGATATGTTTACGTAATTTTGTGCTACTGTATGTCGTGGTCGTAGACGAATTTGTCACGTACCCAAGAGAAACTATAGCGCAGTGGATTTCTATTGCGATTCCTGTAATATTACATTTAATCGTACGGGAGTCTTCCCAGTTGTGTAAATCGCATAGGGTGCACTGAACTGTTCCTTTTATCTCACCGGGATGGCAATTGAAGTATGATGCATGCTATGTCGCAGACGGCGCTCCTCCACTTGCCAGCGTTGTGGGACATTTGGTAACTGCTATTTCTTTGTTTCTGCTGCTCAGCAGAAGTTGCATCGCGTGTTTTGTCGTGCGAACATTGCTTATCGTAAGCAGAGATAAATCAGCACATCGCTAAACCTTGCTATATCGTTGAAGGATTCGTCAATCGCGCGAAACTGCTTAGTTTGTTTTCTGAAGGCCCAATATGTACCATATATGCCAGACGTATGTTGGAAGATTGTGTTCCTGAATGTTTACAAGACGTTGTCTAAAACATAAAAGCTGACCTCTTCAATAAGTAGTGGATCTTGTGTGCCATAAGCACAATGTGATTATAAGACATGCCGTAGTGGAGGACTACGGATTGTATTTTTAGCACCAGGGTTTTCCTTTAGTTTCATGACAATCGAAGTACTCGTGTGATTTTGCGTTTAGATGAACGTAATATACATCCGGTAAGCGAAATTTATTACACAGAAACAAGAGATTCTCTGAAGCGGCATATATGGTATTTAGAGTTATAGAATTCAGAGTGCACTTGAACGGTAAAGCAGTCAGAAATATAACCGCGCGTTCAGCGGTATGACAGAGTAGTAGGTGTTATAGGGCATTTAAGGGCCCCAGCTAATTATATTTTGTCACCAGAAAAGCTCGTAAACTAAAATTTTAAGTGTAGTCGTATCACTGGTTCCTTAAGTACCTAATTTTAGAAGCTTGGATAGCTGGATATGAGACATTTGAAATAATTTTAGGGCCTCAAAGAAAACAGGGATAAAGAACAGAGAATAGCAGACAGAACAGCAATGACGTTATTTGTCAACTCATTTGATTCCATTAAAACATATAATCTAAAGGGTTACATGGAAGCCTAATAAATCGCGGAAAACATATTCAGCATATTCAATGTGGTTGCGTTCAGTGGACGTCTGAGGGGTAGCTTGACACATCCCTCATGTGTTTATGTATTTAAACATTAGAGTATTTTGCCGAGTGACTTTATGGGTGAAGTTTAGAGTACAGTACATTTAGTTGAACGTTCGCTATTGCTTTCTTCTTTGCCACCTTTTATCTGGTCTGTTCATGAATCATCGGAAATATCTGAGATGTATAGGAAAGCACGACTTCAAACTGAAGGTCACGAAGGCCTGACGAAGTCAAGCCGTGTCATTTGAGAAAAAATCGTCATGCTAGACGTCAAATGCAAAGTTTAAGTCGTATTGATATTTCACTTAAATGACGAATGTTGACCTAAAGTATGTATGGTAAATCGTATTGTCACCCTCCCAGTGCATGCCAAAGCTTTCTGCGCTCTACATGCCGCGGAGATCCTCTGGCTACTGCGTTCTCCTCTTAGCAAGAATTACCAGCCGGCAACAGAGGATTATGCGCTGTACATATCCAAAAACGGCAAAACCTACTTTAGCGAGAACTGAAAGCACAAGAATTCCACGTGTGTCTGAATACCTCTCGCCGTAAATGACCACCATGTTTCAGTAATCCCCAGTGTACGGAATTTGCGTATAGCTCTGAGCGACCTAAATACGAGAATTCGAGCGCTGATTACCTACTGCACATATGTACACGAGGCCATACCTACGGTGGGGAGTAATTAAATGCACGCGAATTGCACATAAACCTGAATCCATTTTACCTTCATCTCCAAGCCATGTTTTAAAGATCACCGGAACACTAAGATTTCAGGCCAAGTCTATTGCAAGGGTTGCACCTGCGTTGCCGCGTTGCGGTCGCTGACGAATATACAGGCAAGAACGAACACGCATACGCAGCTGAACGAGAAGACCACAGAGACGCGAAGTGTATGCCTTTTGCGAGTCCAATGTTTACACCACGTGGTATAGATTCGACCACATTCAGCGCCGGCTTTCGTGTTGGCTGCGGCTAAGCGGTCAGATTTTCGCGTGGCAGAATTGTCGATACTTACTTTTACCATAGAAGGCAAGTGTGTGTTTGTTTTGGATGCGTTGTTCACTTCTTCGCTCGTTGAGTTCAGTCGCGTGGCTCATCATACGCAAAGGAGAAGAACCGCCACGAAGCACGGATAAACAAAGATAGTGATAACATGTGCCAGCACATAGCCACAGTTTGGCAGCCTCTCGGTGTGGAAGAGTGCACACAAAAATTCCTCTACTATGCGGGCTCTCATTTTATACAATATTCGATATATACATTTCCTTTCTTATTGAAATTTTCTGACTAGGTAAGTCTTCTTCATTAGCCTTCCTGCACTGTTTGAAGCAAGGTATTCTAGGAAAGGCTCAGCCTACTGTATACAAAATTATTTTACTCGTCTTGAAATGCCAACCTATCATTGTTGAATTTGCATTTATTTTGTAACTAGGTAATCCGCAAGTTTCCCAGGTAAAGTTGGTCGAATACGCTACCGTTGTTGATATTGCACTGGTTCAATCTCTTGGAAGGATGAAATGTGGCTCTTCGTCATTTTTTTATTCATGGACACCATGGCAGACTTCGACGGATGCCTGCTCCCGTACAAGAGCACATACGGTAACCACAATCCGAAACTGATTGTGCAAACCATATTTTTATTTATTTGTTAAACATACTTTAAACACCATTGTGACAGTTCCTAAAACTTAGTGGATAACGATTGCTCGCGTGTGATTCGTGTGTGAAATATTGCATGTATTTCGAAAGCGTCATGGCTTCTGATGCATCCATACCCTCTGGCGAAAGAGGGGCGATTGATGATGGTGCATGGTTTCTCCACAGACAGCAATAAACACACATGCTCACGATTGATGACCCTTATATTTAAGAAGACAACACTTTTCTGCGTGGCGTTCAAGCCAGCCGGTCTGGACGCAACACAAGTACAGTAGATAAAATCATCTGGACTGCTTCTACAAGGACGCGCGAGTGACGGCGTCCGCCACACAAGCAAGAACGATGAAAACTAAATGAATACGTGTTCTCCATATAATCCAAGGAAAGACAGGCTATGTCGGACATATTTTCTGTCAGTCTTTATATGACGATTGCAGCTCGCGCAGCTGAACACCACCTACTAAAGAAGACCTCGCCATAGGGCTACTGACAATTCCTACTCGGTCACCGTAACCACTTGGCACCAGCAACACACTATTCTCAACCGTCAACTCGTGAAATTTCTATGGCCAGTGTATGACACTCATGAAGGCAGTGTCTACTAGGTGCCCAGATATGGCATGCCCCGAGGTGCCATGCATACAATCCAAGTAGAAACAGCTGCATTGTTAACAGAAGCATTAGCCTCAGAAGCAGGCATTATACCAGTGGCATACCCAGGTGATAAAAGCCAACTGGCACTGCTCAGTTTCTCCGCCCACTTGTCTGCTCAAAGCGTGGTGTTAAGCACAAAGCCGCAGACTTCCTCACCGCAGGACTTTATTGTATATTTAGTACAATGAGGTCATTAATATTTCAAATATTAAAAAAAGTTTTGAAATAGAAATAATATGATGTGCCCTGAAACTGCTCCTCGCAAAAAAGAACTGAAGAAGCACACAGGGCAGCGGTCCTATTGCCAATCACTGTACAGTTGTGCTCCAACTCCTACGACCGCGAATACATCGGACGAAAACCAAGTGAATATGCACAAAACAGACAGAACAAGCTGCTCACAGAAGTCGAAAATATATGTGACAACTGCACCAGCAAATAAAAGATATGCACAATCAGTGTATCGTATATCGAAATTAAAACATGGCGACCGCAGTACATCGCGACAACGCGCATATTTTCTAACCGAATCTTTCAAAGAACTGACCATGCGCTTAGCAAACAATCTGCGCCGAGGGAGCATCTGTTCAGACAGCAAGCTGAACTCCATGCACGTCTCGTTGCGCTTGAAGAGCAAGCAACAACAACAACAAAAAAATAAAAGGCCCACAAGCGGCAGGAAAAACCAGAGAGGTGCAGAAATTAGATGGCTCCTGCAGGCGGCCTAGGCGCCTCCTCGCAGATCTTATAGATGTTCAATACCCCACAAGCTTGCATCTTCGCAGCCGAGGAAAAAGAAAAAACACAGCTAGAAGGTGCAAATGAATAAGCTGTGGCAATCAACAGCTACGGTCTATCTAGGACTGCGCTGCCTCAAGCTATGCCAGGCTCCAAAATCGTGACAATTATAAAGTCACGAGACTTCTGTACGCCAAGCTCCAGGTTTTCGCAGAAAGAGAAGGCAAAACTAGTTGCTCTTCATGTACAATAGCGGAAGAAATACCAGCCGAAAGAACAGGTGAGGTCCTTGTATACAGGCCAGCAGTGCTAGATACTACAAATGTTCGTTCAACAAAGGCAACTATATTCCTTCAACAGTAGAAGTAGCTGCTGCTCTCACTTTTGGGGAGTGAACTCTGACATTTTTTTTTCGAAGATTCTCGAAGACTGCAAAATCCACCGTCCCAAAAATCCCAACTTGTTAGCCTTCCTCAGTCATTCCAAGCATATACTACTTCATGTGTTCAGCACTGGTAGTGGTGCAGATCTAGCACTGCCATGACCGAACTAGGTATGCTGTTTCACCAAGTTGTCGAATCCGTCGTCCTGCTTCTCCACGAACACAGCGCCGCTATGCCTAAAACGCAAGGTCACCAAAACCACTTTCAATCGACGACAGAGCGTCAACCAATTGAGAGAGGAGCCAGTTGTTGCGCGCTCAAGCGGTCATCTTTGTTTGCAGAGGTGTTTTGCACACAAAACTTAACACTACTCTACGCTACACTTCTTATCGGGAAGTTGTGGTAGTGCGCTGCATTCGAACAGATGGGAAGGAACTTGTTTTGGCATTCCTCTACCTCTCTGCCAACACCAGGTCACTTCATGTCGCTTCGATGCATACAAATCTGGTTTTTCAGCACCGAATACTCATTAGTAAAGATTTGAATTTGCGACACTCCCATTGGGGATGAAAATCTCACTGCCAAGACAAAGCAGACACTACAGAACTAGGGTGTTTGCTTGGGCTAGTTGGTAATTCATGATCATTCATGATCATGAACAGCGCTGCGTATGTCGTCTATCGCTGTCCTCGTCCTTCGCGCTGTACGTTATTTAGACACTACAGACCTCGTATTAGCAAACGGCACCTCTTTTTCTAACGCTTCGCCATCCAGTCAAAGACAGCACACCGACATAACCTAATCAACTGTGGGCTTCCTCAAGTGTGGCGCTGCGGCTTTTACACGAGAAGTGGGGAGAATGATCAGATCTGAATAATGCCTGATGTTGGATGCGAAAATGTGCCATGCATGCATAGTCACGGCTAAAGACTAGGAGCGTTCCCATGATTGACTCGGACCTAGAGAATGGGAAGGCGTTGAAGAACCACTTGCCATGCAGAATATTTACACAGTGCCAGGAGCGGCATGCGAACTAGAACTTACAGGGGTGATGTCCAGCACTGAATAGCACCTGGTGCAACTTCAGAGTGAACAATTCAAAACGCATCCGCATATCGCATACTAGTCTAGAAGCACTCTTCTATTCTAGCCAGATAGTCTAGAAGTTCTTCACTATAACATAAGCTGCAAGGACGCAACTGAAGCAAGAACACAAACAAGAGAGGACCACTAGACAAGGTCTCTGATATGTGTTCAATAAGAATTGTTCCCATTTTATTTGGGATAAAGTAGCGAGCTCTAACTTGGACACTATTCCTCTTCCTCACCCTACTTCTTACATGGAAGATGTTTCATTCACATGATATCGCAGATTAGGCAATGTTCCTGTCAAGTATGTGCTGCCTATATGGATATTGGGACTTCAAAACCGATTAAAAGAAATTGAGTCAACATTTTGACTCCATGAAAGTCCTGAAATTGAAGGCGTCACACAATAAACTAAAAATGCACAATGCCACGATGAGATTTACGAGTGAATTCGGATAGTTAAAGAACACTTGTGCAGGACAAGTTTTGAATTAGACTGTGATTTAGGTCTGGGGTGCTTGCGGTGCAGGAGCGCCACATGTTTACAATGAACGAGGAGTTTCTTCGTGAAATCCTTTCCAACATAATGTCTTGATTTATGATTGAAATAGGCGTAAAATAGGAACAGTACCCGACGCAAAGCTGAATAGATGCTTCTGTTCAACTGATTCTCACAAAGCGTACACAACGCCCACCTATATTTATTTTCTGTCCATGTTGCCCACCAATAGCACACATCTCAGTTTATGTCATTTCTTACGTTTTTTCAGGTAATCTGTTAGTGCAACTAGGAAGACCCCAAAAACGTTATTGGCATATGTTCCTGTTGTCTTTAGACGGTATGGCAGTTCAGCTTGTTAATGCATTCAGAGAAAATGGGGCTGTAACAGTTGCTGCGGGGTCGTAAATCGATGCGTCTTGGTCAACTGAGGTGAAAATACATATAAACGCCGTGGTGCCTACAGGTGTAAATATGAAATTTTATGTTTGTGCTAAGGTTTAAGCATCATGAAGTAAGGTGTACTGTTATGGTCAGCAAAAATGTTTCATAATTTTTGCGAGGAAGGCACACACTAGAGCTACAAAGAAAATTTTGAGCAATTTGCACATCAGCCAGTCCTGATCTGTCTGGTTTCGCACTTCCCAATATTAATATTCATAATACTACTTACAGTGCCAACAATAATCTTATTGTTGCCATTAAAATAAATAAATGTTAAATGTCGTTGTTCACTTGCGAAAAAAGTCGCAATTTCCCCGACAGGCGAACCAACGATTGTGATAGCAGATTAGTGGACATCTATCTATACGAATTCAGACATGCAGTTTTATCGACCGTATAAACGTATAAACGTAGGCGTGCTAAGTAAATTAACAAGCATGGTGTCACGCGCCCACAAACCAACACGAAAACCCCTCACTGTATGATTGAGGAAACCTGCTGTGAAAGCCCTGAAGTGAGGAAGTGCGGCAGCAGTAGCGAGCGAATCGACCTTCGTGCCGAGTGTCGCATCAACGTGGGCTAAGCTGCAAAACAGGGCGCACGGCGGACACTATCCATGTTGACGATTGCTTTCAAGATACAGCAGCCCGGAAGGCCGCGCGCGCGTCCACCGGAGTAGGAAGCGCCCCCCCCTCTCGATACCCTCCCCCCGTATCTTTGCGCGCGGCCGTAGACGGCGCGCTTACTCTCCGATTTCCTCGCTTGCGCGGGCGGGATTGAGCCGTGATCGCCGGCTTACCTTCGCACGGTTTCCCGCAGACACAGGCTCACGGCGGCCATTATATCACCCTTGGAATTTTACGGAACCTCACATCGACGGCGGCGGTAGAAATGCGCCCGTGTTTGCCACATAATTGCTACAGTTAGAACTCGATCTAACGAAACTCGATTCTACGAATGTCCCAATCTAAAGAAGAAATTTCCGTTCGCCTGCAGGTACCCATAGGGTTTGATGTTGTCATGAACTCGAATTAACGAAAATAAATTGGGCGAACTCGATTTAACGAAGCTTTTCCTGAAATAAATGAATAAAACTGTAGTAATTTCTTTCTAATTCTGACACAGACGGAATTTTCCTCGAGAGTGTGCTTTAAAACTGACGCGCTGAAACATCTAGGCGCCCCAGTCGCCACCCTAGCTTTATTTTGACGAGGCTGAACGCTGTGCCCATGCACGGAATGGCGTACTAAACACGGCGTCGGCAGCGGTGGCGGTGGTTGCCTTCGTTATTTCATGGTTTATGCGACAGATGGCTCTATTTGCGGCAAATGCGATGCCGCGGTAACATTTGCGTGTCACTAAGTTACAATTCTAACTTTCGAATGACCAAAGAAGTTCTTTTCTCGTTTTTACAAACATCCAAATTTAACTAAATCAATAGAGGGTGGGCATCAGTTCATAAAATTCAGTTTCGACTGTATACAAATAAAAAATAATCTGTAAAGTTTATAGCTCTACAATTGAAACAAAGGAGTACGACTTTCTCCGGTATTTATTTTCAAGATTACTGTCTTTAGTTCGTCGAAGAACATACATGGGCGGACCAGTGCTCTGGAGTTGAACTAACATTCCGCTTTTTTGAAAACTGAAATTTTAAGCATCTTACAAACATAATAATAACGACCTCATGCAGAGTATACTTTCTGGTCTTGAGAGACATTCCTTGTCTAAGCAATTAAGGTAGGTTTCATCTTTTCCGATGGAAAGTAATAATACAGTACAGTTTACTAAATTTTCGGAAACGTCCGGAGAGTGCCATGATCCTGCATAATCTGACTCCAATTATAAACGTCGCAACGGCCTCTGTAGCAAGTCTGCAAAAAATATAAAGAAACAAAAGATTATTATGTGCAAGTTGACTGACTAAAAGCTACTAGAAATATCATGTAGGTAAATAATACATGCCAGGACCGGGTGTCACGTTCTGTTCTGACTTGGCATGTGAATCGCACGGAGTGTAAGCACGAGAAGCGGAAATAATATAAGACTTGGGAGATTAGGTTGTGACTTTTAACTGAAGATTCCCTGATCTCTTCAATGTACTCTTATTTAATAATTTACTACACTATACCGCCAAAGGAGTAGGGTACCTTCGTGAATGTCGAGCTTGCCCACTTCTTAATTTCTTCCCTCGCCTAATATGTTCTTGCGGTAGGCACGTCAGATCTCGTCGAAAATGCGTCGTGACAAACCAATTGCTATTTACCATACAGATATTCCTACAATTGAACATCCTGAAGGGGCAGCGCAAGACCACAAAAACGGAAAGCAGGAAAGACTCAGGAAAGCGCAGAACTCGCACATAACTTTATTAAAAAGCATACACATAAGTATTACCACCTACACCCACGTGCTCTCCCCCGATGGCGTAATTATCAGTGCACAGTGAAACAGCAAGAACATGTAGTCTAGTGCTATACCATTAGGCGCCGCTAATACTTTACTATTACCATTGTATTACTATTCGCCACTTCGTGACGCTGCTTAGTGCTGAGTGACTCTTTTACCATAGCCAGAAATGAGGAGTGCGCCGCAGGGCAGACATTAACGAAATGGCGCTCATCCGCAGAATCAAGGGCCTCTGTAAGAATGGCGAGCGATAGCACTTGATCTTCATGGTAGGCGGCAAGTTTCAGACTCTGTGCTAGTATTGCAGGTTCACTCGAACAATTTACGGCCCACAAGTTGGTGCGTCCCTGAATAACTGACAGCATGCAATACGGTATCAGTACATTCCTCTTGATGCAACTCAGATGAACGGGCTCCACGGTAGCGTCAAACGTTCCTTCGGTGGTGCGGAAGCAGGCGAATGAAACACACGTTGCGGATAACGGAGGCACAACTATATCCCGGGATATACAAAGCACACTTTCACGATACGGTGGGCCTTCCATGAACGCAGCAGAAAAGCTCGTGCCTACACTGATTTCACCCGTTTTGCAGTCGACGGTGGCACGACACAGTTTCAAAAATCAAGGCCCAGGATTACGTCATGCGTAGAATGAGGCAGAACAGCGAACTCCGCGTTAAATATTTGACCACCCAAGGTAACGTCTACATTACACACGCCCGCAGGATACAACTCCCCACTCACTCCGCCATACGTATCGGCACGGTCCCAGCGAAACATCACCTTTCGTCCTAGGAGGCTTTTGAACGCAAGACTCATCACTGAAACGGTTGCTCCCGTCTCCACTAAGGCCATAGATTAAACACCGTCAATTAATACAAACACCTTATTCTTAAACATACAAATGGTTGGAGGTATCTCTGTCGACATCGAAGATTGTCCAGCGACCTCAGCTCCAACGGCCGCGCTGGCTAGTTTTCCGGAGGTGGTGACGGGTATCGACGCCGCGGAGAGGGCGATCTGCTTACACGAGGAGCGCGTGGTGGTGTCAAGCTGCGATCGGATGCTGGAGAACGGTTCCGCCGCGGCTCCGGGTGCTGGTGAGGAAAGCTTCCTAAGTATGTGTGCGAGGGCGAATATGTTTCGCCCAGAGGAGCGCGGTACCGCCTAGACATCGTCGATCGGTCGTACCTCGGTGGTTAGCGGCGATTGCGGTACCTGGCCATGTGGCCCAACTCGCCACAGCTATAACACACAGGTAAACGACGATCGATGAACTGCCCTTCGAAGCGCTCAGCCGTGGGGGGTCGTGTAGCAGAGCTACTCGGCTGAGCCTGCTGCACAGGAGGAACGGTCGGTCTGCGGGCAAACCTGTTGTGGCGAGGGTGTTCTGCAGGTCGGTGTTCGGGCGTGAATGTGTCTTCACGTGGCTAGGGAGCTCCTCTGTGGTTGACGTCTGTGACACATACCGTCGAATGCCAGGATGCGCAGGGTGCGGCAGGCGCCATGTGTTGCGGGTAATAAGCATCAGGTTGTCGTATGACGTCGCGCGCAAGTTCCTGGTGCCGGAGCAGTTCTTCACGCACAATCTGCCGTATAGTAGACGAAAGATCGGCGGACGGGCTCTCATCGACGCTGGAATCGGTTGTCACATTCGCCAGGCGTCCAAATTTTGGCACAATGCGACGTGTCTTCAACGTCTCAAACGTACGGCAAGAACGCACGACATCTGAGATGGAATCAACGTGTTCCCGGCTTATGAGGAAATTGTGTACATTTTCTGCAATTCCTTTGAGGAGATGTCCGACTCGGTCTTCCTCGGACATCTGCGAATTTACGATTTTGCACAGCTTGAGAATTTCCTCTTTGTATATAGTGCATGTTTCTCCAGGAGCTTGATGTCTTTGAGCAAGTGTTCTCTCGGCGCGTTTCTGTATGGCGTGGGTGTCGCCAAAACACTTCTTAATTTCCTCAACAAAGCGCTCCCACGTTGTTAGGGAGTCTTCGTGTTTTCATACCACATCAGCGCTGTCTCACTCAGAAAGAGTACGACATATTCAAGCTGAGTGACAGAATCCCCTCCGCTGTAGCGGCTCACGCTTGCGTAGTGCGTCAGCCACTCGTCGACGTCTCCGCCCACTTTTCCCGCGAACGTGAGTGGTTCCATGTAGTGCTGTAAAGGTCCTACTGGCGCTGACCTTTGAAAAGGTGAAACTTGAGCTGGCATTTGTCCACCTCCGTCCTGAGCCATAGGGAAGGTCGTTGGCAAGAGACCGGCAAGACGACGGCTCCGGTGAAGTTCAAGATGTTGCGACTCCGTGGTACGTTCTGTCGTACCCCGCACCTCCACCACTCTGTTACGCCCACAAAAGGCGTTACATTGAAGCCGGGTAGAGTTAGATGCGATGGCCTTGATCAGCTGAGCGCCTGTCGAGATTCAGCTAGCCAGCCACACGTCGTCTTCTTCGTTCACCACTCTTCGGTGCCCCTGAATACTGTTTGAGGCGTGAAACCACTATGCACGTAAGAGCGTCACAATATCATAGGAAATAGGGTTAAATGAATCATCCTCCTGGTGTATCTCTTTCGAGTAGCTGCTTTTCTGGTCAGGTGGAAATCAGGATTGAACCTTATTCTACACAGGTGAAACTGCATGGGGGCGAACTCTTAATCCTCGTTCTGTTAGTTGCAAAACAAATTAATGGTTGTGACAAAGCAATTAGTCCACAAATGGATGTACCGTACACACGTTTGACTCTCTTTTGTGTTAGAGTACATATCCAGTACAGAATTTTTTATATATTTAAATATAACAGATCCAATTATGGTTATTCATCTTTGAAGCTAATTCCTGTACAATAGTTAATAAAATGTAGTGTTTCGCAGTATATATTGAAGCAATTTCATATCACTTCATCTAACATCACGTCCTCGTCATTCCAACTTCATTGTCCAACGGTGATCTTGCCGTTATTCTTACGACATCATCGCCATTCCTTTGTCAACATACTACTGTAACCCCATCATCTTCTCGCTATCATCGTCGTATCATACTTGTATTGCCCACTTCGTCACACCATTGCCGTCATACACTTATCCTCGTTCTACTTTGCTTACGCTATCGTCGCCATATCAACGCCTTCGCCGTTCCGGTGCGGTTATTCCTTCTTCGCAGTTCTCTCATTGTCCCTGCGTCGTCGTCATATATTTGTCGGCAGGCCGTCATGCTAATGGTCACCAGTGTGGCACGCTTACGGCATAGCAACGTGGGTCGAAGCTGGAAAAAAGTGTATGAGCCCTTAGCTGAAGCTATGGTAGTTTCAAAATGACTGCTACAGTTTTGATAGAAAAGCATCCAATGGCCTGTTGAGCAAAAACTCGGCCGCACTTGTAGCGGTGAAACTGAACCTAAATTCCCGTACTGCGACGCCGGGCGCGACTCGACGGAGCAAAATGACCGGAGAAAAATGCGATATAACGACTTCGCATTCGCAACTCATAAGGAGTGGTCAGGTGTCCTCGATTTCTTTAAATTAAATGAATCTTCAGCAATACGGTTCACTCTACACTGCGTCAATGCTAATTGTTTTATCGTCGACAGGGATTGTCAAATGGGTTCTGCTGAAATATTTTCACTTCCTTTTTATTTATTGTATATGTATCACCCGTTTTTTGTCCATTGGTATCTGTCAAACTATGAAAACCACCATCATCACCTTGCGGTGGTCATATCAAACCGGTGTAATTGGCATTGGCACGATGGACGAATAAGAGCGATAGTGGCCTACTCATTGGGAAAGTAGATATACAAAAGTTAGAAAGGATTGCTTATTGAAAGACTTTTGCTCTTTCATGAAGAATATTTGCTGCAATGACAATATTTAGGCCTGGTTTGTTTCACTGCTGGGTCATTCCGTGGGAAACGAGACCACCACAATGAATACCTATAAGGGCAGTAGAGTTGATGGCGGTGTCTTACGTGCCAGCTATTTTGTATAAAAGCAGCAGCCGCAGCTGGCGTGATCCGTGAAGCCCATGAAGGTTCGATAAGAATGACTTGCTTTAATCAGTTTCTCGATAATTTACAGGGCCAATTTCTCACCGTGAGCGGAGTAGCCAAAGCTACTGCTCATATTTTAACATTTAGCGATCAAGTGTACTGAACATTTCTGGAACAAGTATTTTACTACTCAATCTGTTTCATTCTAAGTATCCGGTACCAGCATTTCCTGGTGAAATAATCGCCCTATCTTCCTAAATTGTGCCCTGTAAAGAGACGATTGCGCACCTTCAGTGTGATTGTCATCGTTTCAATGGACAAAGTCCTCAGCACCACACTTGACAAGGTTGACTACCGTCCCCTTACCGAAGCTGTAATTATTGTACCCTGGTCCCAGCCGAAATCGTCCAAACTACTTTAAAATTGGTATATTGTTATTTAAAGGAACTAGAGAGTGAGAACTGACGCACTCTTCTGTATCTCCTGTTCTCTCATCTTTTACGGCTTTACCCCTCCTCCTTGTGGAGAGTAGCTAACGGAACATTTACTCAGCTGAAAGTCTCCGCCCTTCCTCTTTTGTTTTCTACCTCTTGCTTACTGGAACACATTGAACACTTGATCTATCTCTAATCTGATGTGAGAAATGATATTCCAGTAACCATCATACCAAAGACATCCCTTACTGATGTAAAGAATACTCGATTGTAAGAAATAAGAACTTGATTTTACCCTACGTTCGCACCAACTATGGCAGCAAGTCATTATACTTCAACTTTATCTCTCTGGAACACATTACCATTTCTTTTAAAAGTGCTCAAAAGACACATATTTTCTCCAAAAAATAAGCACTTTCTGGTAGCTTCCTTCGATTTTCGTATTTGAATGCAGTATGTGCTGTATTTTTAACTTTAACTTTGTTTCTATATTTGTCTCTCGCATGTTCTTCTCACTCGTTAACTAATCCGAAGCCTTGTTATTGTTTAATGCATTCATCTTCTGTTTTTCTGTTCATTTATGGCTTGTCTTCTAAAAACTGTTATTTTCATAAATTTTACATGTCGGCATTGTTGTTTGTATTATTAATTTTAGTCCTCATGCAGAGGAGGTGCCATTTCAGTTTCTAACTACGGGACCTCCTTCTGCACATACTTTTGATGTACCTACCCCATTTTTTTCATGCATAAGCTGATGGTGATTCTTACACTGAACAAGTTACTTAACAATATTTTGTTACTGTCAAAGTGTTTTCTAAGTTATTTTCTTGTTCAAATTGGCTAGCACTATTCCAGATCACTTGTAAATATAGGTCATGAATTGACACTGTCCCCATAGCCTGTGCGAAACAATTTAGTACATTAATTCACCGGCACTTTTAATGGGATTTCCATGATTTGCTTGCTTCGGCCGTTTTGAGCGCCTATCTAAGAACCTATCTAGCCGCTTACGCCGACCCAGTGGCCCAAGTTGCCTACCTGTTCGAGCACTAGCTGCGTGCTCATGATCATGATGCCATCGTGGTCGTGCCAAATTCGTCGTTTCAACTTTGTCATTCTACTCACGTCATGCCGACGTTTTCATTCAGTTGTCATTCATTTGATGTTGCAGTACCGTCGTGGTGCCGTTGGGGTCGTTCCATCGTCATCCTCCAGCCTGCCAGAAATCTCGTCATCATGTCACGGTCGTCATAGAGGGTTTGTGATAAATGCGTCGCTGTCCCATCGCCGTCATACCGTTGGCACGTCATCGTCGTCATTGGGTCGTCATCCGACAGTCTTTGTCTTGCATTCGTTTTCATGCATTCGTTGCCATGCTGTCGTAATGCTACGGCATTATTTTTATCGCGGTCGTTTAAATTTTGCCATCCGACTCTCATCATGCCATCGCCGTCACGCGATCCTCATCACACAGTCGTCATCATATTACTTTCGTCATGCGGTCATTATCAAGCTATCGTTTTACCACCATCCACTTCAGTAACATCCCATTTCTGTGATGTATTTGTCATCTATTACCTCTTTTTGTTCCATCTACGTAAATTCTTGATCATTATATTGTAATTATGCCGCCCTAATTCCATCGTGATTATGCCGCCATAGTCAAGCCATCTTCATCATTGCGTCATTTTCGTACAGTTGCTATAAAGCATCCGTTGTCGCACCGGCGTCGTCATGCCATCCTGTTTGTGCAGTCGTATTGTCCATCGTGTTAGTGCAGTTGTATTGCTGATTTGTCCTCACAGCCTTATCATGCCATCATCGTCATATGGTCATAGGGTAGACCTATAACAGATATTTTTACTCACACTACTACAGAGTTTACTAAGTCAGTACAGTCCTCAGCGCTACCTACAGACTGGAAAATAACGAAGGTGGTACCAGTCCATAAAACAGGCATCGCGCATTGTCCCGAGAGCTACCACCCCAACTTACTAACTAGCATTCCATGCGAAAGTTTGGAACACTTAATATATTCTGATCTCATCGATATCCTAGAAAGTAACTCGTTCTTCCATCCATTCGGGCACGGTTGTAAAGAAAGGTTTTCATGTGATACAGGACATTTTTGTTTCGTTAGCGATTTTTTCGCCGCCTTAACACTTACTACTTAACATGAACTTCACCAGCCTGATATTCATACATAGCTGTTGCTTTGGTTGAAGGAGTTTCTTTCGAATTAAACTCAATATATCGTTACTAATAATTATTCATCTGCGCTGTCACCAGTTGCATCCGGACTGCCACAACGATCCAGTTTGGGGCCTTTGCTCTTTATTTATATAAATAATCTCCCTAAGCGCATAAACTCATCATCAATAATCTGGTCGCAGATGATTGTCTCATACCTAACAAGATCACTAACGCTGATTCATATACGCTGCAAGAGAATTTGAACAATGTGCCACTCTGGTGGAAGCCAGAGTAACACATGCCTTATGATGCCTTATGCCTTGTGAAACCTAACGCCAGCTAGTGCAAATCGAAGCCCATGTCGCGTATGGCCACCAATGTCAATCAATGTATATATGTGCTGAATGACACTTTGCTAGCATTCGTTAACATTCACAAATACCTTAGCCTTCACTTAACTAGTTATATTACATAGAATATGCTTGCAAATTATATTGCTGGTGTTGCTGGTCGCAGGTTACGACATCTTCGATATAATATTTCTACTGTTCCTACTTCTGTAAAACTGAATACGCTCAGAGCTACGATATGCATCTACTATTTGGCAAGGCAATCAAGCATCACTAACCCTTACCCTTGAAGCAATTCGAAATCAAGTAGCTCGCTTATTTTATCAGCGTATGCCCACCATTCCAGTACAACATATATGATAAAGCCTTTAATTTCCCAGATCTTTCATTACGCCGCAAATGTGGTGGCCTTGGCCAATTTCAAGAGGCTTATCACTCCAACCACGTGGTGAAAACACAACTTATCACCCGACCTTTCAGCCCTTCACCTATACCCGACCACAGATGTAAAGCTGCGATCCCATCTTGCTGAACGATACGGTACCATTTTTTACCCCGCATATTTATTCACTGGAATGACCTTCCTGCTTTGATCATTCACGTTACAGACACATATTCCAAAACAGCAGTCAGCCATGCTATCGCTTAAATTTTTTTCTTTATAAAGTTGCATGAATATTTTTTTGCTTTGCTACCATTCCTTTCTGTAGTGCATTTGCGGCTTGAAATTTTGTAGATTGAATAAAGAAATTTGGGAACAATGTTGGAAGCTAAATACCTCTCACCTAACGAATTTATCGTGACTTACATCAGACAGGCGACCGATGGAGCGAGCATGAGAAGATTTCTGCAAAGTTTGTTGCATTGCAGAAATTATTTCTATTTATCGGGTATAAAAATAAGCTGCATGAGCCGTTGCTTTATTACCGACTTCAAGCAAAATTATTACAATATAATGGCAAGCGTAGGTATATATGACAATAAAATAACATATTTCGCTACTAAGAGAAGTAACAAATATCGCAGGAGACGCCGATATCCATCTTGATAAAAATGTTCAGATTGGTAATAGGAAGAATGCTCTATACGGTGCCACGTACCTTGTCTTCGCCGCATGTCATTCCCTCCAGCATGCTGTGAATTTCACAAAAATCATTTTCTTCGGCGCTATATTCGCCTTGTTCGTCAGTCACAGTCTCTGAAGTTTCTGTAGCTTCTGTATCGTAACCATCAAAAATTTGTTCATAGTCCTTGCCTGATGTGTCATTCCAGCAGCACTTAATGTCACATTCCGTCCTGTTCTCCTGTACCATGAATACGAAAAATAACGGCACACCTCATCTCACGATGAGTGTCGACGATAATGCGACTACCATTCAAGAAATGTAGTAACCCGCTGCATTTCCCAAGTGTCGTTTATTCAACACCTGTACGAGTCACTCTGGGATTTTATTGCTCATGTTATATGCTGCCTACTCTCGTATCGTTCCGCTTTGGTAGGCCACTCACTTGTCAATGTTGCTCAAGAGTATTGCCCGATGACAGCAACTGCGTGGCCCTGATGCAGGGATGACGATGAAATCACGAAAAAGGAATGATGTCGACGAAACGACATGGGTGGTTATACGACAACGCCGTCACGTAAATGAGATAACAATTCCTAAATGATGAAAATAGTATAACTAATACAGCGGCAGATCGACGACATGACGACACTGGCATCACGACGAGCGAGTGACAACGTTGGCATGACCACGACGCTATGACGACAACAGGATGTCGAAGCTGCAACGACGACGATGGCACAACTCCGTATATATGACAACGGATGCGTGATAGCGGCGGTATGAGGACGACTACTCAATGACGGTGGTGGCATAGCAAGGGCAGCAAAATTACGATTGAATGACAACCGTGTAATTGCGACATACTGTTGAATAAGGACTAACGTCTATCTATTGACGAGGGTGGTAAAACGACAGTGTGACGACGGTCCTATGATGACGATGGTATGTCGCCGGTTCTCTGACGACGGTGGTAGGACGACGGCGATGGCGCGACGACGATAGCATTGTGAGAGTCTGATGACGCAGCTGAGCGGATCACGATTTCAGGAACAAGACAGTGGTATCATAATGAGCGCATGATAGCCACTGTGTGACAACAGTGGAATGACGAAGTTGGCATGAACATGACCTGAAAATCACGATTGAATAACGAACACATTCTTATGGTGTAAAGGCCAAGAATTTCTGTGGATAAAAGAGGACGCTATGATGACGATGGCGTCACAAAATGGGATGATGTTACTGAAGTGATGATGGTAGTAAAACGATAGAGTGACAACGACTGCATGACGGCAATGTTATTGCTACGACTGTGTGATGACGATGGTGTGGCGGCAATGGCATGGCTTGAGTGCGATGACAAAATTAAATGACGAAGACTGAACCACCGCTAAGGCATTACGACTACAGAATGACAATGACTGCATGAAGAACGCTGTATTACGACGATACAATGGTCCCAATGGCATGCTAACTGTATGATGGCAGCGGGATGAAGATGAGTGTGTCACGAAGCCTGCATGACGAGTATGGCATGAAAACGACGGGATTATTACAGACTGTAGTGATGAGAATGCAAAAACCACAACAATAATCTAGTGGTGGTGTGACAACGAACGAATGCAGCACTATATCGATGGTGGCATTAGGAGAGACGGATGACGAAAATGGAATAAAGTCGTTGGAACAACCACGACACCATCGCGACCATGATCGTATAGCTACTGGCTATACGACAAATCGAGCCACTGGGTCAGCGTAGCAGGCGAGACAAGGACGGAACGTTGAGCTCAGACCACGAAACTGGATCGACCGCGATGAGTGCGAGCACGTACCTTGTGTCCCAAGCTATTAGACAATTCGGGCCGCTCTTAGAGGACATGACCACGAAGGCATGACGAGAGTTGAATTACGATGCTGTAATGATGCCAATGGAACTGCATGACGACCATGAGGACATACCTAGTGTCCGAAACATCTAGACAACTCGCACCACTGGGTCGGTACAGAAGGCGTGACGGCGACGGTATCAGAAGAGTCATATCATAAAGCTGGAATAGCGATGACGAAGCGACCCCGCCGGCACCATTACCGCGAGAACGTACTTTGTGGCCCAAGCAGATATACAACTTTGGGCACCCGGTCGCCTAAGAGGATGGATGGATGGATAGATGGATGGATGTATGTATGGATGGATGGATGGATGGATGGATTGGTGGATGGATGGATGCATGGATGGATGGATGGATGGATGGATGGATGGATGGATGGATGGATGGATGGATGGATGGATGGATGGATGGAGGGACGGACGAACGGACGGGCGGATGGACGGACGGACGGAGATATCTTTAGAACAGCCGAAGTAGGCAAAGAATCCTAATCGCCGTAAGGATTCATCTTGCGACCTTGTAATGTGACTTCCGGCTTCCTGGTTGCGCTTTGATTTAAAACTTTATTTGTGCTAACATTTCAAGAGTACATTGTTTCTCTTTTATTACAATTGAGTGGATCTCTCCCGAAATATTTCGTTGTTTACGTAGGCTAGAACGCACTGCTTCTGCGGAGTCACTCAAAAGCAATACGTGCTATGGCGTGGCTGGATATGCCATTGAAGCATAAGATACTGCGAACAGTATAATTACTATTGCTCTTTTCGTAACATTTTCCCTTCAGCTCAATAAAAGCCACATAAGCATAACTCCAACTTATAATCTACAAAAGTCTAGTATTCATTTAAAATTTTTTTGTTTGCATGTGTTGCTAAAGCACAGCAAACCGTTTTGTTTCTGTTTTAAGCAGCTGTTAGTAAAAAATAAGTTGTGAAAGGGTTCACTCTAAGGCACATAATAACAATGCCGTATTATAAAACACATGGAAAGAACGCTCCTTGCACCATAACTTAATATTTATAAACACAACTTTCTCACAGCATGAACGATTAATAGCACTGATGAATTTTAAAAGATTTTGCTTACTCTGTAGGCAAGTACGCTGTGTACGTCAGGGTGCATTATCTCACAAAATTTTTCGTAAGTAATATTTTGTCCGGGATATACGTCGTTAGTGTAGTTAGCTGTTGCTGAGACGTTTATACATGCCAACCTTAGTCGTCTGCAAAATAAGGAGCGAAACAACGCCATTTATTATCTATACCGCCTTTGAAACTTACCCACAATCGTAAAGGAAGGCGCTGTGCTTGCAGCAAGTAATGGAGTGTGTTGCAGCGTCAAAGTGGTGAAGAGCACTTAAGGCGTCTATTTTTCCTAGTAACGACAACCGTCTACTTATTACATTTAAGCTTCCTGCAATAAAATACTTGAAGAATAGGTTCATTTAGCGTTAAAAACTGAAAGTATAGCACGTTTGTTATATACTGGTTACATAAAACTGAGTAGTTGATCGTAGTGACGACGGACATATATAAACAGCAGGGCACCTTTTCATCGACGCACAATGGTCGTCGGGTGCTTTCGAAATGTTTTAATTCAGTAAACTGTTCACCAAAATGCCGACAATAGCTTTAAAATTACCTCTCGGTATACCCTTCCTGGCGACAGCATGGTTTTCCTTTGGGCGCATCAATATTAGAATTCTATATGCTGTGCAGCTTACTGCATCGAGGTATTTCACTAAGATAGGCACATACACAGATAAAGTTCCTTTCTCTTCTTTAAAAAAGGTTTCACTATCACAAAAAACGACCTTCAGCAATGGGCGGCTTGCTGATGCTTGAAAACCGCCATGTGCTGATAGTTCTCAGCTAGTGTAGAAAAATGTCCTCCAGATGCGTAATAAAACAGAAGCACCAACGTCGCTTGGGACAGCGACAAAGTAAATTTAAGGACGATGGTAGGTCGAATGTTGTGCGTGGATCCTATGCCGGCTTCTTTGTAGTTCGACAGCACTGTTTATACGCTGTTGTCCTAACTGCTGCTCCATAAATATAGCCTTAGTTTATGCGCTGTTGTCCTAGCTGCTGCTCCATAATTCTAGCCTTAGTAATACGAATAATTTATTTTCTCAAACAATGTTTCCCGGTTCAGACCAACCAACCTATTCTGAAAAAAAATTATTTATTCGAAATATTTGGAAGCACTTCTGATGATGATGATGATCGAAGTTTATTGGCGCAAGAGCATCTAAGGCCAAAGAGCGCAAGGACACGTGTTTTGATTAATCAAGATAGTAAGTTTAGACTATGACCTAAAAGAATGGCTGCACAGAGGCCTACACGTAAGTTAGATCTATCAATACTAGTGCTTCAATTCTAAAATAGTTAATAAAATAGATATAAGGCCTTAAATGAATTCGCTTCAGGCACACATGGTAAATTATTCTGGGTTGTCAGAGCCCCTTGCTTTACAATTCTTGCTTGCGCAAAAAGTGCGAGAGTTCAGATATGCTTTAGTGCATCAGATTGCACGTCACCTGTGAGGCACGATCTGACGGTTAGGATGGAATGAGATGATGTCTAGAAATTTAACTTGAGCAAGATAATTAAGCACTCTTTTAAAGTTAAAAAGTGCATCCTCTGATAAGAACATGGAGGGATGGGGGTATATGGTGTGAGTAAAGTTCTCTAAGATGAGCCACTCGCTCTCGGTGAAGTTCAGGACATTGAATGAGGACATGTAGGACTGTTAGGTTCTCTCTGCAGCCTGTGCACGTCGGTGGATCAGTTGCAGTCAAGGTTGTTTGTGTGTGCCATAAGTGTGTCCCATGCTGAGTCGTGCCAGGGCGACTTCGGTGTGTCTATGAAGCTTCAGTGGAAAATATTTGGTTAACCTCGGTTCAAGCAGGTGCAGCTTATTTTGAACTTGCTTGTCCCATTCAGCTTGCCAATGACTACGGAGCGCCCTTCGTACTGCAGTTTAGGAGAATGAGTTGTTGGGCAAGTTGGTTCGTCGTATTTGGGAAGGTTGGTTGCGCTTTGTAGACGATCACAAGTAAGAGGACAGGAGAGGCTCAATTCGCGCCTGTGCTGTCTTCTTAATTGTGATCGTCTACAAAGCGCAACCAATCCAAATTTCGTACTGCAGGTTTCATATCTACACCAGGCACCCAGCTTACATCAATTGTATTCCGATGAGCCGCTTGTCCAGCATTTTTGTCCGCCATTTCATTGCCGGCGGTGCCAGAGTGGCATGGCACCTAGCATACAACAAGAGCAAGTTTTCGCTTATACGCTACGTGAAAGTGTTTAAGGAGCTGGTTTAATGTAGCGTTTCGGCTTGCTTTGCCACAGGACAGGGCTGTGACAACGCTTCTGGAATCTGTGTATGTTATAGACTTTTCTATCTTCTGTTGTACTATGTACTCAACTGTGATCAGGATAGCGTACGTAGCCACTGTAAAGATGCTGCTATGGTTATTCAAGGCTTTACATTTGGAGAAGTTCGGGCCATGGGCTGCACATGATACCAAAGTTGCAGACTTTGAAGCATCAGTGAAAAATTCTATAGATTTGTACTTATCTTCAAGGGACAAAAAATGTTGCTAGAAGGGCAGTTGGACAACTCTTTCTGTTAAGTTCTGTAAAGGACAAGTCACAGGTGACTGTACATTGCTCCCAAAGTGGGATGTGTTTAACGTAGTCGCTCTCCTGCAGATCTGTGAAAACAACTCCGAGTTTTTCCGCAACAGATTTTACTGCTAACTGGAACGGCGGGGCGTGGGAAGGCCTCTTTAAATACAACTGATTTGTGGACTGATCACTTATGAGTGCTTTGCATAGATGTTGTTTCAGCGACATGGTTCTTACTGCATAGGTGACTCCGACATATGTACGCTGATAATCCAGTGGTCACTGATCCGACTCTGCAGATACATTGGACAAGGCTCGTACGAAAGGTACCAAGTGCTAGGCAGATTCCCAATTGATAGAGATGATCGAGTAGCTTAAGTGTTGTCTTTGAAGCCGACTGGCAAGCAATACATCTATAATCTTTGCGTGACAACAGAAGGCTTTAAAAAGGGATTGGAGGCAATACCTATCTCTTCCCCACGACTGGTGAGATAACATCTTTAAAATGTTCATAGTTTTCAGACATTTCAGCTTCAACTGTTTTATATGCTGCATGAAGGTTAGCTTACTATCGAAGATTACACCCAGAATATTTTGTTCTTTCCATTTACCAGGCTCCTCCCATGCATCTTAATGTAAACGCCAGGACATACCCCTCTTTGTCTAGAAATCAGCACACAGTAAGTCTTTTCTGCACTGAGTCTAAACCCGTTTTGGTCTGCCCATTTTCTGAGCCGATTAACACTCATCTGTATCTGGCGTTCACATATGGACAGGTTGCAAGATTTAAAGCTGATTTGGATGTCATCCACATAGACAGAATAAGACAACAGGGATGTTGTAACAAAGCGGAGAGAGTTCATTTTGATTATAAAAAGTGTGCAACTTAGCACTCCTCCCTGTGGTGCACCGATTTCTTGAATAAAAGTGCGTGATACTACATTGCAAATTCTTACGCGGAACTTTCTTTCAGTTAAGTAATTTTGGGAAATGTTCAGCATGCTACCACAAATTCCACAGGATGACAGGTCTTGCAGAATACCGTATCGCCAGGCAGTATCATATGCCTTCTCAAGATCAAAGAATACAGATAGACAGCATTGGCTGTGTACAAATGCATCACTTATATATTATTCAAGGAGAACAAGATTATCACTTGTAGACCTCGCTCTTCGGAAGCCAGATTGACAAAGGTCCAATAAACCATTATATTCCAAAAAGAACACAAGGCGACAATTAATCATTTTTTAATACCTTAAGTAAGCAGCTACTTAGTGAAATTGTTCCGTAACTGTTAACTAAGGAAGGGTCTTTGCCTTGTTTGAGTATTGGTAGGACTGTTGCCTCTTTCCAAGATGAAGGTATATGACCAGGTGCGAAAATCTGATTGTACAGATCTAAGATGCAGTTTAGGGTCTCACCAGACAGATCGTTGATTATTTTATAAGTTATTGTGTCAGAGCCTGGAGCCGAGCTGCCACAAGTGCCTAGGGCAACCATGAGTTCATGGAATGTTAGTGGTTTGTTGCATCCTTGTGATGACAACCTGTTTGGGCGCAGAGGAATATTTTATGGTGCAAGAACTTTTCGGAATAATTTTCGGAGCTTGGTACCCTAAGAAAATTCTCACCAAGAGTGTTTGCTTGATCTTCTATTGTGTCGCCGGAGCCAGGGATGAGAGGAAAAGGATTTGGACGTTGTCCTTTTAGTTTACGTATCCTGTTATATACTTTGCTAACATCTCTGTATGAGTTTATGGAGGATACGTAGCGTGTCCAGCTTTCTCTCTTGGATGTTCGGCGGATATGGCGGCCATTTGCTTTGCGCCGCCTAAATTCTATGAAATTTTCTGTAGTTGGGTAACGTGAAAACCTACTCCATGCTCTGTTCTGGCGTTCCTTTGCGAATTCAGTCTTTATTCCACCACGGTTTCGGATTGACTTTATCTGTGCAGGACTGAGGTGTGCAGTTTTTAGCAGAACATAGGATATGTTCTGTGATGTAGGTGGTCAGTTCCTCTACACCTAGGTGCTCCACAGCTTCAGGGACAGTTTACTTATGTTTCTAAATTTTGACCAGTCTGCACTATGAAGTTTCCACTTTTTGGGGTAAGCTGGCCCATCGTGCCACTTTGTTGTTTCTAGGAGTGTTGGAAAATGATCACTCCCATATGGATTACTGATAACTCTCCATTCCAGGTATGGAAGGAGTGATGCTGACCCTATGGCTATGGATACGTGTTGTGTGTGGAACTGTAAAAGGTTGGCTCTGCCTTGTTAAATAGACAGGATCCAAAAGAAAGAAGGAAGTTTTCTATTGCCTGTCCTTTCGCATCACATCTTGAGTCACCCCAGAATTTGCTGTGAGCATCGAAGTCTCCTATTACAATATAGGGTTCGGGAAGCTGGTCAGTGAGCTTTTCAAATTCTGCTGCGTGAAACCGCTCATCAGGCGGCATGTATATGGAGCAAATAGTTATGAGTTGGTTGAACAATATAGCCCGAATAGCCACTGCTTCAAATGAACTCTGGAGTGATACATGCTGGCATGCTACTGACTTTTGGGCTATGATTGCCACACCACCTGAAGAAGAATTACCATTATTTCTATCTTTACGGAAAACTATGTATTGCTTTAAAACGTTATCGTGTGTCGACTTTAAATCTTGAGCACAGAACAGTCGTGGCTGATATTCCTCTAGTCGATCTTTGACATCATCTAGATTGTGAAATAGGCCTCTGGCATTCCACTGAATTATTTGTGTAGCCATATCGAGGAGGATTTTACTTGTCTTCGTTCAAGAGCACGTGGTAAAGATAGATGGATATGTATACAAGGGCGGTAACCGTTTAGGTTACCGGTCCATTTCTTTGAGCAGTTACAGGTATTTTATATCTTCTAGCGTGATCGTGAGAGCACTGATCTTTTGGCGTCAATGACGCCGCGGATTTTTCATTGACCTCCAAACCTCGGAGGCGCTGAAGGACCGTGACCTAGGCGCTGAGACTTGCGTTCCAGGCAGTGGAGTTCGGTTTAGCTTTGAAACCTGCGGAACCGTAGTCTGCAGGCCCACATTCGATGATGATGGAGCAGCACTTGCTGCTGCCACCAGGGGGGCAGCCGGAGTGATTACCGGACCACTATCAGTGATCGCGGTAGACTCCCGAGGGATTTGTGATGCTGCCCCCCGTCGCGCCACCTCGGAAAAGCTTGTGTGATCTAAGTACGAAAGACATTTCCTTGCTTCGTGAAATGTTATATTTTCTTTGACTTTTATTGCAATGATTTTTTTTCTTTCTTCCATTTAGGGCACGTCCTGGACTAAGCTCGATGGCTTCCATCACAGTTCACGCTATGTGGAGATAAGTCACAAGTGTCTAATGGATGATCGTTCAAGCTGCTTTTCCCGCAAGTCTGCCTTCCTCGGCATGTCTGAGATCCATGCCCGTAACTCTGGCACTCAAAGCACCGCGGAGGATTTGGGATGTACGGCCTAACACGTACATTGATGTAGCCTGCATCCAATGTACTAGGCAACACACTAGTACCAAAGGTTAGTATAATGTGCTTTGTTGAAGCTGTTCATTGTTCCTGCGGGTTAGGATTCTTTCTACTTTGATCACATTTTGGTCCTGGAAACCTTCAAGCAGCTTTTCGTTACAAAGGTCCAACAAGTCGTCTTCAGAGATTACTCCACGGCTCGTGTTCATGGTTCGATGTGTCGACACATTGACTGCTACATCGCCAATGCATTTCAAGTCATTAATTTTGTCATGGTGAGTTGTATCCTTGAATTCGAGGAGCAGGTCTCCATTGGTCATCTTTGTGGATTTGTAGCTAGGTCTTATAGTGCTTGCGAGGCATTTCGCCACCAAGAAGGGGGAGAATTCACGCACGCTCTCGTTGCCTTCACTGTGGATTACTTGGTACTTAGGGAAGTGTTCCTCATTGTTTTTCAAAAAGAATTGTAAGCTCGCATTGGTGCGCCCGCTTTTTAGAGGGTGATCAAGGGAAAGCGGTTTACTTGAAGCCATATAGGGGTCTTGAGTTCGGCAGCAGCGCCAACCACCAACCACCGAGCCCAACATGGGGACATGGCAAGTCTTACGAGTAAGACAAGCCCTCGCCAGTTGTACGGTGCTACTGTAACCCAATGTGGAGTACCCAAGGTTGGCCACCCACACAAGGTTAAGCCTCGCTGGCAGGAAAGAATTGTAAGCTTGCATTGGTGCGCCCGCTTTTTAGAGGGTGATTAAGGGAAAGCGGTTTACTTGAAGCCATATAGGGTTCTTGAGTTCGGCAGCAGCGCCAACCACCCACCACCAAGCCCAACATGGGGACATGGCAAGTCTTACGAGTAAGACAAGCCCTCGCCAGTTGTATGGTGCTACTGTAACCCAATGTGGAGTACCCAAGGTTGGCCACCCACACAAGGTTAAGCCTCGCTGGACGGAAAGTCGGAAGTAAATAGAAGAGAGGAGATGACAGGAAAGGTTGAAAGGAAGAGAGAAAGACGCATGATGCAGAGGGGGACAGGAAAAGGCAACTACCGATTAACCCCAGGTGGGTCAGTCGGGGGTGCCGACTACGTGAAGCCGGGGCCAAAGGGGTGCGTTGCCGCCGCCGAGGGGCCGTAAAGTTCCAAACACCTGGCATTGGCTCAACACCGGGGATCCCTTTTCCCCGGACAAGGCTAAGCCGCGCACGGTTAGACGCGGGGGGGGGGGGTGCAACTCTCGTGTGCTCGGGTACGTGCTGTGTCAACACACGAAACGCCTGCTGACGCAGACGCCCCTGCGGGGTTGGAAGCACTTCTAGGAGACGTCACCAGTCTTCGCAAAAGGAAAAAAAAAACGACAGAGCACTTACTGCTCCTGCGCCCACTATTGGAAGCTAAACCACAAAGAGACCAGGATATTTTCTCCCTGCCATGGATCGACGGTAAGATGAATCTTCTGTTCTTCCCCATCTTTGTTTCGTCAGTGGAACCAACGAGAATTAGATCGTAATGCGAAGACGACAAAAAAGGACGCAAGGCAAGGTTTCTATTTATAAAACCGGATAGCGTTTAGAATCAAAATTTCTTCCTTTTTGGATTTTCTATGCACCAATAAGGCTACAAATGTATATAAATGATGCTCGCAGATTTTAGACGGGGAAGGTGCCTTGTTAGCATAGAGGGCGGCGTGCTGTTCACACTATGACGAACATTTCAATGGGCTGAAAGCTGTACTCAAGGCATTCAAAAACGCGGCATTCACCCTCAGTCGAGAGAAGAAACTCGTAAGCTTACAGATAGTTGCAGATCTTACGACATAGTGGCGAATGACAGGGTAAGCACCGGCCAGCGAAAGACAGAACAAAAGGCCATTTCAGTAGGTCCCCGATGAAAGAGCCGTTGCAAAGTCCTGATAAATCTGGCAATTTGCCACATTCGCAAATTGGCAGGATCTCTGAAGAATTGCTGAGCCTCATTACCGATAGTGACTTTTTAGTTGGAGGTGTCGCAATGCGAATAAGTGCAGCATTAACTTTGAGGCTGCATTCGCTCGAAGTTCTTCTGCATTAAGGGGGGGGGGGGTGCCTAAACTGATATGCGTGGAAAGTGATATTGCCTATACTAGATTCTTTTTGTCAGCCAGCATCCAAGTACTCGGTGATCGATGACGAGGTATTGCACCGGGCTATCATTTGGGCGGCACTAAGGTATTTTCTTTACCACAGTGGCAGGCCATTGGCAACCTTCTGTTATCTATACTTTTGTATGTTAGTTAACCTGAAGGAGCCTCTTCGCCGCCTTTTGGCATAAAGCGCCAGAACACGTGGTTTCGACGTGACTGCTGTACATAGGCCAACAAGAAAGCACTCTGATGCGACCTTCATTTTACGCGCTGCTAGAAACCCACCACCGCTGGAACAAGAAGTAGGCGACGTTTTTTTTTCTGAGCAGGGGGCGATCGATCGATAGCTCAATGAGAGGCAGGGGGAGGGGGTATCGAAGCAGACATATAAGAAAGGAATTAGGCTGCTGCACGCTCAATATCGTGAGCCGGCATCTCACAGGTGAGAAGGGCAGACACCCTCATCCGCCTCTGAATCCACCAGAATTGAGTATTTGGCCAATTTTTAGCTGCAATTCGTAATGGAATATTTCGAAGCCATGCCGCTTCCCTACCCATTGTTTGTATACAAGGCTTACGTTCTTTCTAGCCCCACGATAGTTTCCTCGTTAAGGAAGAAATGTTGCGTAATGCCGTGCCAGCTGCTTCCTTTTTACACCCTAGAACATCCAGAGTGGAATTCTAGCCGCATCACAGGACGTCCCAACTGCAGGGCAGCTTAGTTTATACACTGGCAAGAGGCCATAAGGCATACTACTGGCCGTGCACCATCCCCGGCGTCCCGCAGGTGATCACGGAATGCCAGAACTGATAGAGACACAAAGGAGCACCGACAAGACCTGCTCGAGTTGCGATACCTATGAAGCCGTCCTCGTGACAACCTTAGAAGATTTGAATTCGCGTAGCAGAATCATTTCCAATATCCACAGCCAGCAACACACAGTCGTGGCGACCGACAACCTCAGTCGCCTCGTGCAAACTAAAGTCGCGTTCAAGAATGGGGTAGTGCAGATCACGAAGTTTTTTTATGGAGAACGTCTCGCATCGAAACTGTGCATTGATGTCGTCATCACTCGCAGATGAGCGTCCTTCACCTGGAGCAGTCTAGGACGATGCTGTATTTTATCTATGCAAGTCATCAACTGGAGCAGCCGCCTACGATATGCGAAGAAATGCTCTCACGAAGCACCGACAGATGTCTGCCGCTGACACGTCTTCCAAGTGCGTCGACACCAAACAGAGCACTTGGCGCGCTGTCGCAGCGTGCGTAACTTTCGTCTATAACAGGGCAGTGAAATAAACAGCGCTGATGACGCTAATCAATAGAATCACTGAAGTAGCCTATCAACGACGATCGACTCTAAGCGCCAGACGGTACAAATGGGGCGCTCTGACGCTTCCACCGGTCTCCAGCACGCCTAGGAGGCCTGGCTGCTCAACTCGATTGACGCGAAGCCCACCAGAAAAACGGGTGTACAATGAAGAATAACGGAAAGACGGTGTTCGAATTTCAGCTACCGACAATACAGGGCTGTCGGATGATTGGTCCAAAGTGGAATATGAAATTATTCCCCATGGTATGTCTTCATCCCTACGAACACTTGCATAGCCAGGAGTAACTGTGTGTGCCCAGAGAATTGAGGGCGCAGGAACGAAATTAAGAACATGGCACACGAAGCTGTCGAAAGATACTATTGACATAAGTTTTTTGAGAAAAGCTTTAAAATGGTATTCTCTCTAACCAATTCTGTTTGTACAAAACAAATGTGTAGGTTGTTGGAGCTGATTACATAAAAATGAGGTTGCCTTGTAGACGAGAAAAAACACGGGAGACGTACTGGACCTGTTTTCGTTTGTTTTCGTTATTCTTGAAGAAAGGGTTTCTCAGTGCGCTGTTCTGGAAATTGGTAGCCGCCCGAACAGATAACAAAGTCTGGGTAGAAGCGCATTTTGATTCGAACGCCGTAGTTTAACTGTAAAATAACACGCAAATTTTCGCGCCAGACCAGATGCAGTCGTGACAATGAAAAGTGTGCGCCAGCATACTAGCATCGACACTGTCGCCTACACACATCAAACTATATTTTAGAAAAGTTACATCTTTGACAACGCAAGTAGACCGCATTTGGATGGCGTCGAGAAATTCAGATATTAAATAGAGTGAAAATTTATTCGAAAATATCACGATTGCTTCAAAACACCGTACATTTTATATGCTTTTGCATTATTCAGCACAGTAACAATGACTACGCAACCTTGGGTTTTCTCATTTATTTCACGACTACGCGAACACGCATACCGAATTACATATACAGTGGAAGGTGAAGTTTGACAGCCAAAAATGTATTCTCTCACCTTGCGAAACAACGTATTTGCTTCTGACTGCAGCTTGACAACCTCGATTTGTTTTGCATGCTTTTATATACGTTTGTCATTAAATTTCCGTAAATGTCAAGGCAATCCGTTGCAACTGGGCAGCCGTCATGATCAGAGCCCAACCTGAAATATTCAACAATCAAATACTCTGGTAAATAATTTATTACATCAACCTAAAAAATACAGTAAAATGAAATAAATTCTTGCAGAGAGCAGCAGCTCTTCTTTTCTGAAATCACTGTGCGGCTTCGTTTCGCAGTCTCAATCGTTAAATTTTGCTGCGCCACTTTGTTGTGACGTTTATGTTGTGGGGCGATGACGCGCTCTAGGCATCTGTAAATGCAAATATCTTGAGTGTTGTTCGGTTTTTCACGACAGCAAGCAGGTCGTACAAGCTTGCAGGTGCACCCAACGCTGTTTGTGGCATTTCTGGAAAGTTATCTGGCCAAACGAGGGTATACAAGAGTTTCAACGCCGTGTGCATAAACGGCACCATGCCCAAACACTGTCTTTATTCCAACATGTACAGACCTCACGTGATGCGGCCGCCACCCTCTATATATATATATATATATATATATATATATATATATATATATATATATATATATGCAGCTTTAGATGCGAAAGCTCAAGTTCGCGTAACAGACGGCTACAGTCTATTTATACTACCACTTTATTTAGACTTGACATCTTGTGGAGGCGCGGATGTTCAAGAAGGCCCCAAATATCCACGACTGCTGCTCTGTAAAGGTCTTGCGTCGGCATAGGGGAAGCCTCTCGAGATATAAAGAAGGAAGAATTCGGAAGTATCTAGCGACTCCGGAACCGGTATCCCAGCTGTGAAGGCTGCCTGTTAACCGAAGGCAGTGTCACAGCCACTTCGACGACAGCTAGAACCTACGTCGCTATACAAAAGCTGCAGGTATTCTCCACCAACTTCTATCGCCGCCTACATTTCGAGGCTCCCTTTCGGAAGAAGACTGGCTAGATGTTAGGAGTGAGTTGAAGCCTACAATAAATAGCAGGACGGAACAGAGTTGCAAAAAAATTTTTGCACTGGAAGACTCTTCCAAACATTGCACGAACACGTGCGAGACAATTTAAGCAAAAGATGTGTCTATACGACCCGGTTCACGTTTACAACCCTTCTACAAAAGGAAAGAGAAGAGCCCCTCTCCCTCCCTCTCCTGCTCAAAGCATGCCAAAAATTTCTAACAAATACATCGCAGTGTCTCGAGAGGAAATACAGACAGTTCCGTCATGCCGGCGCCAAAGTAAAAAAAAAGTCTGAGCACATTATGTGTTGCATGAATCCAAGCTACTTCGACAGCAGGAGTATTAGGCGCACAGCCGCCAAGAAACCAGGCGCCATATCATCCGTGGTGAGCAACTCATTATAATCCTTTCGACCGGATCACTACTCTTAAACATCGCCGACGTCATCTATAAAGAAACGCAGCAGACCTTTGGAGCCCCAGTGACACTAGCAAAAGCCTGAACGGTCATCACAAGCATCATGAGTTACCACCTGCGCTGTAGCACTTGCTGTCATAGGCTTGCTGTGGAATACCGCCCATCCGAAATGAATAGCCATATCTGTACTCCAAAGCCGCAACCACAAACTAGAACGCGGCGCTATTACTACAGATATAACTCACAACAGAAGACTGACGTATGCTGGGCGCCACATCAGCACTGCCTATCCTTGCACTGCGGATAAATGATCTACGTTCATCGTGATTGCACGTACCGACATATGTCTGCACAACTACGCTACCGACGCCTCACAATACACGCCCTGGTCGACGATCTAAAAAATCGAGGCATCCCTGTGTTTGGAAACAACTGGCATATCAGCTACAAGCGGCTTCTATATAACAATCAATTCTCTCGTTCCATTCCTTGGCGTAGCATTGAAAACTTAGGTCCGCCTTTGATTCATAGTATTTTGCTACCCCTAGGGATGAGTCTTAACGTCCCCTTTTCCTTGGTTCATAGTACCTGTGGTAAATGGGACCGGCAGGCAAAGCTACAAGCGAGCGTCGTCATGGGTATTGCCCGCATTCTCGTTAGTCGCTTTTGGAAGCGTAAAATAAAGAACACTTTCTGTACTTTGGCTGTGCTTCCTGGTAGTCAACAATAAGGTGCCCTGACCAGGATAACATTGACAGTTGAAGAGCCCTGACGATGATGTCAGCTCCCTGAAGAGGGTGCTTGACCGACGTGATCAACGCATGGACGGTGCGACAGAAGCAAAGAACAACCTCCGTGAGCGCAAGGCCTCCGATTTCTAACTCGACTATGTGGAGCGCTGTGACAGAAATGTGCTACGGTTCGAGGGCTGGTCACCGGGATCATTAACGACATGACAGCTCCTATACAGATGTAACCGACACTAACTGCTAAGTAGACCACCCATCCTAAGATAGTTAAGATAAAGAAAATTATGCTTACGGACCTTGACAAAAATGAGGAAGAGCTGGTCACGGATGGCAATCTTGAAAAGATTCTTCAAGTGTCGGACAATGTCAAGAATCTATCACGTTTGCGAATTCGCGCGCTGAATGCATTTTATCGCCGATCCAATCAACAACGCACGTCTCCCACAATGACTCATCTAGCATGAGCAAAACTATCTAAGGATATTACGCTGAAGCCTCACGGTGACCCCGATAAATGGTCATCGTTTAATGATGAATTTGATTCTACTTATTCACCAATAACCGTATTTCAGAGATGTCGACGAATGAAATATTCGGAGCTACCTCATCGATAAAGTGGAAGAAGCCATCACAGGACTGTCGACAAGTAACCGGAGTTATGAAATAGCTATTGAGTTTCGCAAAGAAAGAAGCATTCACAGATCACTGATTGTTAACGTAATATGCAGCACCTTTTAAACCTACGCACAGTTCGGTCTTGCGAAGATTTACTAGGGTTCAAAGATTTCATGAGGAAGTAGAGACTTATGGGAAATCCACTCATAGCCTTGGCATCAAAGAAAACGAATTTGGAGTGCTTCCGAGAGCTGCTACAATGCAGAATGTTCCGCATGAAACGGCACTCTGTTGCATTCCGCACGCCTTATATATATATATATATATATATATATATATATATATATATATATATATATATATATATATATATATCGGTTCATCAAAACTTTTTCAGTTTTGAAGTACGAAGCCAGGAACACGTTATAGTGATGACTTTTTACAAGAAAGAACAACCTTTAACTGAAGAACGACAATCTAATGAACATTTCGAAGTCTCTGCTTCTGTGTCAACCATGACACTTACACAATGGGGTGACAACGGTCACTCGGCGGATGTATGGCCAGCTAAAACAACGTTATAAGGGAAATTAAGATACTGCTTCTGCTGCACCAGGCTATATCGCAGAGCGAGATAAGGCCGAAGCTGCACAATATTAAGCTGTGTGAAGTGCAAACTTTGACATATTACATGAGTGTGCAACCCAAATTAAAAGAAGAATGTAGAAAGGCTGGCAATTGTTTTCATATCCCCAACAAACTCGCTAAATACTCACTATACACTGGTTATATTCTGGCTGTATTCGTGCACTAGAAACACTCGCTGATATATTTGCCTAAAAAGTTGAGCACAGTAGCATGGATCACACTGCCATGAATGTGCGAAGTGGCAAAACAGACACTTATATTGCACAAAAGTCAATATCTATGCGCTAATAAGGTTTTGGCGAATGAAACATTTTAATGCAAGTTATTCATTTTGGAATGTGCTTACAAATGTCCAATTTCGTGTGCCATCGTTGTAAGTCCTTTATATGTGTGCGGCTCATCTTCTCCGATGGCGACTTTCTCCGCTGTGCAAACTCCGGCTAAGGTAGCCATACCTGAAATTGTACTTGCATTGAACATTTTTGTGAATTTTCGGATGTATTGCCGCAGTTGCGCCATAATTAGGCTAGATTCCAGGAAATTAGATACTGATATAGACACGTTACGATATTCAAACTTAATTTGTTATTCATTTTACCTTTCATAAGGAAAAACGGGTTTAGACATTTCATAGTCGCAAATGAATCATAGAGTAAATTCTGCATAAACAAGACAGCCAGCATTGAAGAAGTGTGCATGACACCAATGCAAATTCGGCCATTCAAAGCAAACACATTCTTGCAATAGACCACCACACCATATGCAGAAAACATGTTTCCAAACATATGTTACAAACGTTTCCACGTCTATATAGTACAGGCTTAGTTAAGGCTTAGACTTAGTTAAGGCTTAAGGCTTAGATATATCTGTTCGAAATATGCATAATATATTTTAAACGTATTTGGTTGCATATTCTGTTAACCACGACTGCTAAATTAAATTCAGCTGACGTCCCCATCTTTTAAAGCAAGGTAGTAAACATAGCTCATTTTCTTGTAACTTTGGTTATTACTGCGTATTTACAAACGAAGTAAATCTTCGTGCATTAACTTAAGTGCTTCCAGCTTTCCGATGCCGATATTGACGTGGCTCAACGTGTTCCATCAAAAAGCAACGCACCTCCACAAGTAGTCGTAAGTTCACATCGAGATCTGTTCGCGGCAAGCTACGGAAGACAGCTAAAAAGCAGCGACTTAATGCAACCATGCTAGTGTTTTAAAACTGGGCCTGGACTGGAAAACTTTATTCTTGTCCTCCAGGACTCGCTTAGCGTGTAGCGGGCGTCCCCCACGTAGGGGCCGACAGGGATACCTGGCAGCCACTTCGCGGACCTGCTGGACGGCCCATTGCTAGTCGGCCGGTGGTGAGTTTCTGATCGACTTCTGCCACTTGTCCGAGGTAGAGTCGGGAAGTACTCTCCCAGATCGTGTGTGCGAGTGTCGCCATGTCTCCGCATGAAGGGCACGTGTCGCTGGGTTACGTGTCAGGATAGAAAACGTACAATTTGGCAGGGTTCGGGTACATGTGTGTCTGTAGTAAGTGTAGTGTTAGCGCCTGCGGCTTGTTAAGTTTGGGTTGGGCTGGCAGAAAGATGCCGTGCCCCAGGTAGAAGTGTTGCGTAATTTCGCTGTACGTAATGAAGGCATCCCGGTTGTCCTCTCGGGGTCTCGGGTGATGACAGTAGTGGAGGGTACTCTGCGTGGATGAGACGGCGACTGAGACGAAGGCTCGGTTTTTGCAGTAGGCGGCGGCGTCCAGGAACGTGACGACTTCCGCTTTCATGTCTACGCGCTGGAGAAGGGCGGTCGCCCGGTCAAGGCGCCTGCCTCTGTTGTGGTCAAGATGTACGTTTCGCGGAATAGGAGCGATCGTGATGAAGTCTGAGATTTTGTGGAGAAGCGGCGTAAACTTCGGCGTATCCCTGGTAGTCGAGGAGAATAAGCTGAGCTCGCGCAGAATGTGGCGGCCCGCCTCGGTGTTCATGAGTCCGGTCCCCTGCGTTCGGACCTCAGGTTCAGCGATCTCTTCTAGCGTGTTGTGCAGGACGAGCTCGAGGAGTTTCTATGTCGAAGTAGCGATCGAAATGCCGAGGGCCCGTTTCACTACCTTTGGAACAAGGGCGTTCTGTTATTGCATTCAGTGCTTTTACAAGTGTACATGGCAGCGACGAAGGTGAAATGATAGAGCAACCGCGTCTACGAGACGTAGCAGGTTGGCTTCTCTGAAGCCGTGTTGACAGTTAGCCACTCTGCGTACGAGTGATATAGCATTCTCTGTCTTGGTCGTGAGCTTGTGCACCATTTCAGTGTTGGTTCCCCGGGACTCGATGATCATGAGGGTGATGTTGCGTTGGGCCGGGGGTTTTTCATCTTCCGGGCTTGGCGCCCCAGCGTTTGGGCAAATACAGCAACAGTCACAACTTGGTGGACTTGGTGGGTCTTCGAGATAGGACTCGGCGGTTTAGACCGCCTCCTGCAGGGTGAATTTGATGAAGCAATCCGACTCTGCAGAACAGTGGTCCTGTGTTCGTAAATTGGCGCCTGTGTCCAGGAAACAAAATTTTGCTTGGGAAAGCAAGCCAAGCAAAAACACGAGTAAAGCTGGAAATTGGCATGGCTGTCCGAGGGAACGATACTAATGCGGAAGCCTTAGAACTTAAGGCTGGTGCACCTAACATGCGAAGAAGACTTAGTGAAAATACTTTAAGCATCTTTTTTCAGGGTACTTCATAGTCCTTAATTTTCAATGGCTTACAGAAAGGCTTCGGTTGACAATATTTGTATCAACAAGAATGTTACAGTTTTTCATTGCAACATTCGCAGTATTATAAGAAATCTAGGTTTGCTTTCGGCCTTCATGCCCCAACACCTGCATTCATTTAAAGTCATTGCAACAACAGAGACGTGGTTAAGAATAAAAAAGAAACTATATCACCATTCTAGGTTTAAGCACTACCCAATGCATGCGAATCGCGCTCTCGCGAGGGTGGCGTCACTCTTTTTCTAAAAGACAATAGCTCATCTTCTAAGGTCCCAGAGGCCAGGTATGGTTGCACTGATATTGCGTCGCTTTTTATTCCGCTAGAGTGTGATGTTATAATTGGAGCCGTGTATTGCCCTCTGAGCGGCAGTACCACTGTATTTCTT